>NC_135232.1:1080838296-1081158296 GCF_051348905.1 Ranitomeya variabilis | reverse complement strand
AATGTGGGCATCATATCCCTGTTAAAAAAAAAGAATTAAAATAAAAAATAGTTATATACTCACCTTCCGTTGGCCCCGGATCCAGGCGAAGCGTTTACCGATGCTCCGTGCCCACTCCGGTCCCAAGAGTGCATTGCGGTCTCGCGAGATGATGACGTAGCGGTCTCACGAGACCGCTACGTAATCATCTCGCGAGACCGCAATGCATGGAGCGGTCGCGAGGAGCGGGAAAGGCTAGTTCTGGATGCGGGGGCCGACGGACGGTGAGTATATAACCATTTTTTATTATTTTTAACATTAGATCTTTTTACTATTGATGCCGCATCAATAGTAAAAAGTTGGTCACCCAGGGTTAATAGCAGCGGTAACGGAGTGTGTTACCCTTGGCATAACGCGGTCCGTTACCGCTGCCATTAACCCGGTGTGAGCGCTGAGTGGAGGGGAGTATGGAGCGGGCACTGACTGCGGGGAGTAAGGAGCGGCCATTTTGCCGCTGGACTGTGCCTGTCGCTGATTGGTCATAGCCGTTTTGCCGCGACCAATCAGCGACTTGGATTTCCATGACAGACAGAGGCCGCGACCAATGAATATGCGTGACAGACAGAAGGACAGATGGAAGTGACCCAGACAGTTATATAGTAGATAGATGAATGGGGACATTATTAGTTTTGATAGGAGCAATCCATTTCCTTTTTTTTTTTGGGGGGGGGGCATTGTTACTTTAAGTGAGCACTCAAGGGTATTTGTTGCTGAAAGGGGGCACTTGGGATATTATATCTTTCAAAGGACCATACAGGTCTTTGGACAGTAGGGGCATTAATACTTTCTGTGGGACACTAATTTCTTTGGGGTGGCAGTAATCCTAGTAATGACACAATTGATTAAATATTGGGGTCAGTGGTCCACACTGCAGGTGCACACAGAGTGGGGAGTTTTTGTAGGTTTGGTATACTGTAGCTGGAGACGGCACTAGAAATGTGAGAAGTCAAATGTACCTTTGTTGTAATCTGTGCAGATGAGTCTGGCTGGAGAAGTTGTCATGTCGATCTGGGCTAGATAGAAAAGTGAACGATCCGAATCAGAAAGAACGTCGTGTGTAAGTTACTAAATATATATATATATCTCTGTACTGTAATCGCTTGTTCTGCAGAACTGGTATCTACCAATATATGGTTACTGTAAGGTTGCAATATTGCTCTTTGCAGGTAGCATTTTTTTAAAATATTTAGTAGAAGCTTAACCCCTTCACCCCCAAGGGTGGTTTGCACGTTAATGACCAGGCCAATTTTTACAATTCTGACCACTGTCCCTTTATGAGGTTATAACTCTAGAACGCTTCAACGGATCCCGGTGATTCTGACACTGTTTTCTCGTGACATATTGTACTTCATGATAGAAGTTTTACCACTTTGATATTACCTGCATTTATTTGTGAAAAAAAACGAAAATTTGGCGAAAATTTTAAAAATTCCGCAATTTTCCAACTTTGAATTTTTATGCAATCACAGAGATATGTCACACAAAATACTTAATAAGTAACATTTCCCACATGTGTACTTTACATCAGCACAATTTTAGAACCAACATTTTTTTTTTGTTAGGGAGTTATAAGGGTTAAAAGTTGACCAGCAATTTCTCATTTTCACAAAACCAAATGAGATGTGCTCCCTAAAAAAAAAAAAAATGAAGTCATTTTGAGGGCTCTATGTGACAGAAAATAACCAAATGTGACTCCATTCTAAAACCTGCACCCCTCAAGGTGCTCAAAACCACATTCAAGAAGTTTATTAACCCTTCAGGTGTTTCACAGGAATTTTTGGAATGTTGAAATAAAAATGAACATTCAACTTTTTTTTTTTTTTTTAAACAAAAAATTTACTTCTGCTCCAATTTGTTTTATTTTACCAAGGGTAACAGGACAAATTGTACAACAACTTTTAGGGTCCATTTTCTCCTGAGTATGCAGATACCCCATATGTGGGGGTAAACCACTGTTTGGGTGCATGGCAGAGCTCGGACGCGAAGGGAGCGCCATTTGACTTTTCAATGCAAAATTTACTGGAATTCAGATGGGACGCCATGTTGCGTTTGGAGAGCCCCTGATGTGCCTAAACATTGAAACCCCCCACAAGTGACACCATTTTGGAAAGTAGACCCCTTAAGTAACTTATCTAGATGTCTGGTGAGCACTTTGACCCACCGAGTGCTTCACAGAAGTTTATAATGCAGAGCCGTAAAAATAAAAAATCATTTTTTCACAAAAATGATCTTTACGCCCCCAATTTTTTATTTTCCCAAAGGTAAGAGAAGAAATTGGACCCCAAAAGATGTACAATTTGTCCTGAGTACGCCGATACCCCATATGTGGGGGTAAACCACTGTTTGGGCGCATGGCAGAGCTTGGAAGGGAAGGAGCGCCATTTGGAATGCAGACTCAGATGGATTGGTCTGCAGGCGTCTAGCTACATCAGGGGCTCTGCATATGCAACGTAACAGTAGAAACCCCCCATAAGTGACCCCATATTGGAACTGGACCCCCCAAGGAACTTATCTAGATGGGGGTTCAAAGTTCTCGCAACACAAGTGTTTCACTAGTTTATAACGCAGAGCAGTGAAAATAAAAAAAAAAATCCACAAAAATTATTTTTTAGCCCTCAGTTTTGTATTTTCCCAAGGGTAACAGGACACACTGGAAAACAACTTTTGGGGTCCAATTTCTCCTGAGTACGCCGATATCCCATATGTTGGGGTAAACCCGTTTGTGCGCACGGGAGAGCTCGGAAGGGAAGGAGCACTGTTTTACTTTTTCAACGCAGAATTGGCTGGAATTGAGAGATCGGACGCCATGTCGTGTTTGGAGATAGTCAGCTGACACCCTGCCGCGATCGGCCGCACTCCCCCCGTGAGCGTGGCTCATCGCGCTGGACGTACTATTCCGTCCTTAGGAAGTAGGGCCCACCCCACATGGACGGAATAGTACGTCCAATGGCAGAAAGGGATTAAATAAAAATGAACATTATTTTTTTTTTTTCACAAAAAATTTACTTCAGCTCCAATTTGTTTTATTTTACCAAGGGTAACAGGAAAAATTGTACAACAACTTATGGGGTTTTGGCGTACTCGGGAGAAAATAAACCCCAAATGTGGGGGTAAACCACTGTTTGGGCACAAGGGAGAGTTTGGAAGGGAAGGAGCGCCGTTTGACTTTTCAATGCAAAATTGTCAGGAATTGAGATGGGACGCCATGTTGCGTTTGGAGAGCCACTGATGTGCCTAAAACATTGAAACCCCCACACAAGTAACAATTTTGGAAAGTAGACCCCCTAAGGAACTTATCTAGATGTGTGGTGAGCACTTTGACCCACCAAGTGCTTCACAGAAGTTTATAATGCAGAGCCGTAAATTAAAAAAAATCTTTTCACAAAAATGATCTTTTCGCCCCCAATTTTTTATTTTCCCAAGGGTAAGAGAAGAAATTGGACCCCAAAAGTTATTGTACAATTTGTTCTGAGAACACTGATACCCCATATGTGGGGGGGGGAACCACTGTTTGGGCACATGGCAGAGCTCGGAAGGGAAGGAGCACCGTTTGGAACGCAGACTTAGATGGATTGGTCTGCAGGCGTCACGTTGCATTTGCAGAGCCCCTCATATAACTAAACATTAGAAACCCCCCACAAGTGACCCCATATTGGAAACTAGACCCCCCAAGGAACTTATCTAGATGTGTTGTGAGAACTTTGAACCCCCAAGTGTTTCACTACAGTTTATAACGCAGAGCTGTGAAAATAAAAAATCCTTTTTTTTCCCCACAAAAATTATATTTTAGCCCCCAGTTTTGTATATTCCCCAGGGTAACAGGAGAAATTGGACCCCAAAAGTTGTCCAATGTGTCCCGAGTACGCCGATACCCCATATGCTGGGGTAAACCCCTGTTTGGCAGCACGGGAGAGCTCGGAAGGGAAGGAGCACTGTTTTACTTTTTTCAACGCAGAATTGGCTGGAATTGAGATCGGACGCCATGTCGCGTTTGGAGAGCCCCTGATGTGCCTAAACAGCGGAAACACCCCAATTATATCTGAAACCCTAATCCAAACACACCCCTAACCCCAACGGTAACCCTAATCCCAACCGTAAATGTAATCCAAACCCTAACAATCGCCCCAACCCTAACTGTAGCCCTAACCCTAGCCCTAATGGGAAAATGGAAATAAATACTTTAACTTTTCCCTAACTAAGGGGGTACTAAGGGGGTGATAAGGGGGGGGGGGGGGAGGGGATTTTGATTTACTATTTATAGCGGGGATTTTAGCAGATTTTTATGATTGGCAGCCGTCACACACTAAAAGACGCTTTTTATTGAGAAAAATAGTTTTTGCGTTACCACATTTTTAGAGTTATAATTTTTCCATATTTTGGTCCACAGTGTCATGTGAGGTCTTGTTTTTTGAGGGACGAGTTGACGTTTTTAACTGGTAACATTTTCGGGTACGTGACATTTATTTTATCGCTTTTTATTCCGATTTTTGAGAGGCAGAATGACCAAAAACCAGCTATTCATGAATTTCTTGGGGGGGGGGGGCGTTTAAAACTGCTTTATCCATTTTACGGTATATTCTTCGGGTCAGTACGATTACACCGATACCTCATTTATATCATTTAAGTTTTGGCGCTTTTATACGATAGTTTTTTCTATAAAATAGTTTTTATTTGCATCGCTTTATTCTGAGGACTATTACTTTATTTTTTCGCTGATGCTGTATAGCAGCTCATTTTTTCCGGGACAAGATGACGTTTTCAGCGGTACCATGGTTATTTATATCCGTCTTTTTGATCACGTGTTATTCCACTTTTTGTTCGGTGGTATGATAATAAAGTGTTGTTTTTTGCCTCTTTTTTTACTGTGTTCACTGAAGGGGTTAACTAGTGGGACAGTTTTATTGGTCGGGTCGTTACGGACGCGGCGATACTAAATATGTGTACCGTACTTTTATTGTTTTTTTATTTAGATAAAGGAATGTATTTATTGGAACAATATTTTTTTTATTATTTAGGAATTTATTTTTTTTATTTTATTTTTTTTACTTTGCCCCAGGGGGAAACATCACAGTAAAGTGACAGATCGCTGATCTGACACTTTGCTGTGCATGGTGTCAGATCAGCGATCTGACATGCACAACAGGGAGGCTTCCCGGCGCTGGTAAGCCACCTCCCTGCAGAACCCGTATGCAGCCCCGCAGCCATTGGGAGGAGGAGGTAAGAGACCCTCGGAGCAACGCAATCACATCGCGTTGCTCCGAGGGTCTCAGGGAAGCACGCAGGGAGCCCCCTCCCTGCGCGATGCTTCCCTATACTGCGGGAACACTGCGATCATGTTTGATCGCAGTGTGCAGGGGGTTAATGTGTCGGGGGCGGTCCGTGACCGCTCCTGGGACATAGTGCCAGATGTTAGTCAGCCGACACCTGGCCCCGATCGCAGCTATCGGCCACGCTCCCACCGTGAGCGCGGCTGATCGCGCTGGACGTACTATTCCGTCCTTGTGAAGTAGGGCCCACCCCACATGGACGGAATAGTACGTCCAATGGTAGAAAGGGGTTAATGTAATTCAGTCATTATAGTAAAAGGTGTATGAAGGTATCATTGGTCTTTGTATAGAATGTAGTTTCATGTAGAGGTAATGGTGATATTATAATATGTATTCACTGTGTAGTGGTGATAGTAGTAGGCGCTGTGTAGCCGTCATGTATGTTTGTAAGTAAGCTCCGTTATGGCACCATATCTAAGCAGTAAGCTTGGTTCTGGTACTGTAACAATGTAGTAATCTAGATTATGGTACCGTATGTATGCTGAATCTTGGTTCTGCTCCAGTTTCTATGTAGCAGGCTTGGTTCCATGTAGTGGACTTAAGCTCGGTTCTGCTCCCTTATCTCTTTAGTAAGCTTGGTCCTGCTCCCTTATCTCTGTAGTAAACTGGGTTCTGCTCCCATATCTCTGCAGTAAGCTCTGTTCTGCTCCCATATCTCTGTAGTAAGCTCGGTTCTGCTCCCATATCTATGTAGTAAGCTCAGTCCTGCTCCCTCATCTCTGGAGTTAGCTCGGTCTGCGCCCATGCATCAAGCTCTGTTCTGTTACCATATCCATGTATCAGCCTGTTTTTAAAGCCCGTTATCTCTACTACTTTAATGCAGTGGCCAGAGAAAAAGGGAAAAGGAGGGCCACTGCCTTGTGATTGCCCCCCAGGCTGAAAAGTGCCAGCCAGCCCCTGCCTCTGTGGTACACCAAGATCCTATGTTGTCGCATTGACAGCATCTATTAATAAGTAGAAAGAACCTGAAAAGTTAGAATCTTTATTGTCTTACATATGTAGAAAATTGCCTGCAATTCTTCGCCAATTTCCACCTAAATTAAAAAAAAAGAATTGTTCCTTCATATCTTCATAGCAATGATGAAGAATTAGTGCTGCATCTCACATCGTCCACCGAATGTTCATGAAGAGGACATACAACTCCTATGTAGTAGCACATAGAAAAGCCACTTTTTCCTCCTGTCATGTCCATAAGTTGACTATGGCCATCACTGTGTATTGTCAGTCATCTCGTCAGGTCTATGTTTCCAGTCTCGGAATGAGGTGGTGTAAGACTGACCACAGATGCTTCAGTTTGCTCAGGTCTTGGAGGAGAAGTATCGGCATTGTCTGACTGTTGTGGAGAACCATGGACATGGTCAGCTCTTCTGGACTGTAATATGTTACCTGGAAAAAACAATCATGGAATTATACATTCTTTTATTATATAGTCACTGTGCATATAAACTGAACTGTGGCTAAAGGGAACAAGAGAGCCGATACCTGCTGCCCGAACCAGACATTGGCTGCATGATGTCACCAAGGTATGCTTTACTCTGAAATACTGCAGAGCCCATGCTGTTCGGGTGATTAGTCAAAAACCGGTCTCTGGCTACTACTCCACTTCACTTGAGATACACACACATGAACAAACATACCGAGAGACTAGTCACGCAAGGACTTTTGGACTAGTCACCTGTGCAGCATGGATCCCAGTCAGGTGCTTGATGTACAGTATGGCGTTTAAAACATACCTGTCTGAAATGCTGTCTCATGTTGTCATTGTGAAGTCATCGCAAGATAAAAGGCAAGGATGATCCAGGGAAGTAAAGGGTTTCATTCATTAGGTAAAACATAGCATTTATTAGGCCATTAAAAAAAATGGTACCCAAAAATATTGGCTGGACTGACCATAAGCAAGATGCATAGTAGAAGCGCGTAGGTCATCACAGTCAATAGCGACCATGATGCACAGATTCGCCGCAGGTCTCCTGATCTGAACTTGACAGCTTCATAAATACCTTGGAATCTGTGAAGTCCAGGTCAGTACAAATCTTGAAAACAGAACAAACTCCCCTTACTTGTTTCAGTATGTAGGTTGTGGTCCTTCAATACGGACCTCAACCTGGTTGTCCATGACTTCTTTATTAATAACGTATCTGGAGCAATACGGAGTAGTGTCTGTTTTCTGGTACTGCAGATTAGTTCATTCTGAAGTGAACGGGAGCCGAGCTGCAGTATGTGAGAACGGCCACTGCTGAGAGATCGTGTTTTCAGGATATCTTTAGTATTGCACAGGTTAGAGAACCTGTGGTAGTTACAATTGCCTTAATAATAATACTTCCATCACCTGTACAACAACAAGGAAATCCAGAAAACATGACGTGTTGGCAGCCATGAGCACACTGGGTTTGGGAAACTGGCCTTTACGTAACATGCATACCAGCAGTGGAAGCTTGAGCCATTAGGACAAGTGCAGATAACAGACTGACAGTGATTTTAGCGCATTATCTCCACTACTGTCATGATGTGAAACTGAAGAGTTTACCAGGAGTCACTGATTACAGTGCAAATAACCGAGAGACTAAAATCCTGACAGAAGACAGATGATGCCACTACCAATATTTACATGTGGAACTGCAATTAGTCAGTTCTTGATGGTGTTGACTTGGTAAAACATAACTCACCTAATGGATTGGTTCATCCAATGCTTAAAAATGTGCACAGCTTGTTAGGTTTTTCAGAAACAACCAGGCCATGTGCACACTTTTTTTCTAGCAGAATTCACCTGGTATCCATCTGAAAAAGCGTCACAAAACAGTGGCAAAAAAAATGAACATAATGTACAGCAATGTAACAACAACATTGCTGTGCAAAAGTTCAGTTCTCTGGTACTTTTAACTGCTTCTGGGTTCGAAAACCGTGAAGTGGTCAGAAGAAGTAGCATTTATGTTTTTAAATTTTATGTTTTAAATGATTAAAAGGAAGACGCTGGCGGCACAACCACTGCATAGGTAAAACCTCAAGGAAAGTCGCTTCAGGAAAAAGACCACTGGAGCTGCTTCCTCTAGGAAACCTTGGCGGTTCCAAGGGCACCTAAAGTGAACCTGACAGCTGATACATACTGTCCAATCCATGGTATCATGCATCAGGCACTGGCTGTGGTATCTCAGCCAGGTACGTTTGACTCAAACGCTGCAACGTTTCAGTGAATAACATACTTTAAAATCTGGATAGGTGGGTCCCCGGCAACATCTCCATGCCCTCTGCCTATACATGCACATAGGGTGATACCTGTCCATCCAAGGCAAAGATCTGTTAATCCAGTGCAGCAGGCGGGCAGAAGCTGCCAGGGACCCGCCTGTCCAACCAGTCTACAGTGTGGTCCCCAGCGGCTTTTACAGCATGTTCTTCTCTGAAACGCCGCACTGTTTAAGTTCATACAGTACAAGTACATACAGCCAGTGTCTGCCACATGCTGTCCACAAATTAGGCAGCATGTATCACATGTCAGGTTCACTTTAAAGACACTGTGCATATACCCTTTATTGGGATTTTTTGAAGAGCTTGTCTTTTTTGGAAAAGGTTTGGAATAGTGATGAGCGAACGTGCTCCGATAAGTTGTTCTCAAAGCATACACGGTGCTATCCGAGTGACTTCGGAGTGCTCAAAAAATATGTTTGATTCCCAGCAGCTGCAAGTCTCGCAGCTGTTAGACAGCTGCAACAAATGCAGGGATTGCATGTAAGACAGCCGCGAGACATGCATCTCGAACATATGATTCGAGCACGCTAAAGACACTCAGATAGCACTCGAGCATGCTCAAATAACACCTTATCCGAGCACGTTCGCTCATCAATAGTTTGGAAACTGGTTTGAAAATTTTTTTTCCACCTTTTCGTTGACCAGTGCCTAGTTTGGAGGGGATTCCATCAGGATCCACTTTGAAGAGGTGTGGGGCATACATATTCCTTTTTCCAGCAGGCCTTTTTTTACAAAACCTCTTTTAAAAAACAAAAACCTCAAAAAACACCTCTTATAAATAGCATATATGAGTGACATAGAAGCATTTTCCAAGTATTTTTGAAGTTGTTTCTCTAGAAAGGTTTTGATTAGTGTTGAGCATTCCGATACCGCAAGTATCGGGTATCGGCCGATACTAGCGGTATCGGAATTCCGATACCGGGATTCCGATACTTGCCGCGTATCGGATACCGGAATCGGAAGTTCCCAGATTCAAAATGCAGAAATTCAGCCAATGAGAATGATTTCAAGTGTGGGCACATCCTGTTCAGCATGGAGGGCATGAAACTACTGGCATGGCTGTGATTGGCTGCTGAAATGATGTCATGATGCAGTTTAAAAGTCGCTGGCGCCATTTTGCGATCACTCTGCTGTGAATTCAGTTAGTGACAGGACGCTGTTTGCTGACTGAGGGACAGTTTAGAGATAGCGATTTGCTTCTTTGTGCTTTCCAAAGGCTAATTTAGCAACCGCTGTGTTCACCTACTATTCACCTTCCTTTTGCCTTGTAGCGCTGTTTTCACAGCGATCTGCAAGGTCTCTCTGTGTGTGTGTGTGTGAGTGCAGCCCACTCTCTAGTCTGAGTGCAGCCACATAGGCCATCCATAGCTGGTTGTATTCAGTTCAGGGAGGGTGGTTCATTGCCTCATACTGTCCTTTTTTTTTTTTTTTTGAAGTAGTGCAGGCTGCTGCACATTTTTTCCAAAAATTCCTATTAGTGTCTTTCCACCCGTCTCCAGCTAATTTGTGGAAAAACACTACATAGGATAAAGTAGAGGAGGGTTTTTGGGCCTTGCAGCGCCGTTTACGGCTGTCTGCACGGTCTCCGTGTGACTGCAGCTCGCCCTGTAGTCTGTGAGCAGCCGTAGCCTGGTTGTCTGCAGCTCAGGGTTTTTCACTGCGTCATACCGCCAAATCAATTTTCTTTTTTTTCAAAGTAGTGTAGTCTGCTGCTAATTTATTTTAAAAAATCCTATTAGTGTCTTTCCACCCGTCTCCAGCTAATTTGTGGAAAAACACTACATAGGATAAAGTAGAGGAGGGTTTTTGGGCCTTGCAGCGCCGTTTACGGCTGTCTGCACGGTCTCCGTGTGATTGCAGCTCTATCCGTTGTCAGTTCAGCCCCAAAAAAATAAATAAATAATAAAGTTCACCAAACACACCAGTTACACACCACTTTACATTTGTGTAGGCCACATTAGCTCATATTCAAGTCTAGTCCACACTTTAGAAAATTAGTGTGTCTTATACCTGTTAGGAGGAGTTGCTCAGGAATAAGCACACAAAGCCGTTAGTACTTTTCTGCTTATCTTTATCAGTCAACCAAGATGAAGAAGGCAGTGAGTAAGGCACGTGGGCGTGGGCGCGGAGCAGGGAGGGGACGTGGGGATTCTGTGCCTGCTGCGGGCACCGGTGAGTCATCAGCACCCACTTTCACAAGGGAACAGTCGTTCATGCGCAGCTTTGTCGCCGAGCGCCGTACACCGCTGCTGCGTGAAGACCAAATTGAAGCCGTTGTGGGATGGATGGCAGCTAATGCATCAACTTCCATTAGTGCCACATCCTCTCAGACACAGAGCACTGGAGAGCAGCCATCTGTCTCTTCACCACCTGCAAAATTGCCCAGGCAGACAGAGATCCCAGGACAGGAGCAGTCTCTACTTCTGTTCTCTGAATCATCTCTTGGCTTGGAAACAGGGGGCCAGCCAAGCAGCATTGGAGAAATGGAAGAAGAGGCAGGGTGCAGTGATGCCCAACCGCTTTTTCTGTCTTCCTCTGAAGAGGCGGGTGGGCCAGTGGCTCCGGTCACCACCTCGCAGGCCGCATCAGCTGATGATGACACTCAGGTGCCACTTACTGGTGCGTGCTCTGC
The DNA here is from genome assembly GCF_051348905.1 of Ranitomeya variabilis. Classification (NCBI taxonomy): domain Eukaryota; kingdom Metazoa; phylum Chordata; class Amphibia; order Anura; family Dendrobatidae; genus Ranitomeya; species Ranitomeya variabilis. Next base: position 1,081,147,055 of record NC_135232.1, on the reverse strand, counting down.
TGCTGAGACTACCCAGGAGGAGCAGTTGGGGGCAGAGGGTAGTGTAGATGATGAGGTCCTTGACCCATCTTGGCGTCAGGGACAGGAAGGTGGTGGGAGCAGCTCTGAGGAAGAGATTCCCCGTACGGCCCAAAGAGGGAGAGGGAGGGGGAAGACTGCGGATCCTGCAGCCTCCGCTTTGGCACCCGTAAGGAGCATGTCTCTTCCAAAAGTCAAAAGGGGGGCTCCCAAGACTTGCAGTGCCTGGTCCTTTTTTGACACAGTTGCAGATGACATTTGCCATGTCAGATGCAAGGTGTGTCATCAAAAAATCAAAAGAGGTCAAAAAGTCGCCAACCTCAATACCTCCAACATGTGGAAACATGTGCGCAACAGGCACCCGGCGGAGTTAGACAAACACACTGAAGAGCTAGGCCAACCAACAGCGGCAGCTACCACCTCTTCAGCTCGTGTTGCCTCTTCCTCTAGCTCACACGCAGCTGGTTCGGCTTCCTCCCAGGATCGCCGTGGAAGAACCTCTGGCCCTGTTGTCCAGAGACCCGCTGTCATTCCACCCGCAGCACCACTTTCCCAGTCATCCACACACTCCCAGCCCAGTCTACAGCCATCGGTAGTACAGGCATGGGAGAAAAGGCGGCCTTTCTCGTCAAACCACCCACGAGCACAGGCTCTGACTGCAGGCATTGCCAAACTTCTGTCACTGGAAATGCTGTCATTCAGGCTGGTGGAGACTGACAGCTTCCGTGACTTGATGTCATTGGCAGTCCCACAGTACAATGTGCCCAGCCGCTTTTACTTCAGCAGGCAAGCCGTCCCTGCCCTGCACAAGCATGTGGAGGGACACATAAAACACGCGCTACTGAACGCCGTCAGTAGCAAGGTCCACCTCACCACCGATGCGTGGACCAGTCAACATGGACAGGGGCGATACCTTTCCCTCACTGCCCATTGGGTTAATGTAGTTGAGCCGGGTACAGACCGTGCGAGTGGCGCAGGACGTGTCCTGCCCACTCCAAGGATTGCAGGAATCCATTCTGTACGCATTGACTCCTCCTCTTACACCAGTTCCTCAGAATCATCGCTGCAGGAGCCGTCACAGTCCACCTCCACATGGACCCGTGATGAACGTGTACCTGTTACGACCGACATGAGCACAGCCGTGGCCAAACGTCAACAGGCCGTCTTGAAATTAATTTTTTTGGGGAATCGTAGCCACACAGCGCAGGAGCTCTGGAATGCCATCAAGCAGGAGAGCGATGTGTGGTTTGAGCCAGCGAATCTCCAGCCAGGCATGGTAGTGTGTGATAATGGCCGAAATCTGGTGGCAGCCCTGGGCCTCGGCAACCTCACTCACATCCCATGTCTGGCACATGTGCTCAATTTGGTCGTGCAGAGTTTTTTGAGGGACTATCCGGATCTTGATGCACTGCTGCACAAGGTCCGCCTAGAGTGTGCTCACTTGCGGCGTTCCAGCACGGCAAAAGCGCGCATTGCGGCTCTGCAGCGCCGACACCGCCTGCCGGAACATCGCATCATATGTGACCTACCTACCAGGTGGAATTCCACGTTACATATGTTGGAGCGGTTGTGTGAGCAGCAGCAAGCTGTAATGGAGTACCAGCTGTATCAGGCGCAAAAAAGTCGCAGTCAGCGCCGTACAGACTTCACAACCACAGAGTGGGCCACTATGAAGGATGTCTGCCAGGTTTTGCGTCCCTTTGATTATTCCACGCGGATGGCGAGTGCAGATGATGCACTAGTCAGCATGACTGTCCCCCTTATCTGCCTGCTTGAAAAATCACTGCAAGCGCTAAGGGATGATGTTGTGGAAGAGGTGGAGGATGAGGATTCACCACTTCCATCATCTTCTGGACAGTCAGCGCCACGTGGTTCCTCACAAACGCGTAGGCAGGGGACAGTTTGTGAGGAGGATGAGGAGGAGTCAATGGAGGAGGAAGACATCCGTCCAGAGGAGGGAGTTACACAATTGTCCAGTACTCAGTGTGTACAGCGAGGGTGGGGTGATGACGAGCGGGCAGAGATCACGCCTCCAGCTGGGGACAGCGTTTCTTGGGCAGTTGGCAGTCTGCAGCACATGGTGGATTACATGCTGCAGTGCCTGAGAAACGACCGCCGCATCGACCACATTCTCAACATGTCTGATTATTGGGTGTTCACCCTCCTCGATCCTCGCTACCGGGACAACGTAGAAAGCCTCATCACACCGTTGAACCGGGAGCGAAAAATGCGGGAGTACCAAGACACACTGGTCAGTTCCATCATCTTCTCCATTCCAACTGAGAGAAGTGCTGCTACTGCATTCCAAAGCAGCTCAGTGCGTCCAGGCAGTGGTGGAGGCTCTGCACAAAGAGGGAGCAGAAGCAGTGCCTCTGCCCAAGGCAAGACCAGTATGGCCCAACTGTGGCACAGTTTTGTGTGCCCCCCACAAAAGTCTACACCATCACAGACGGCTCCAGTCAGCAGGAGGCAACGGTTCCGTCAGATGGTGACAGACTACATGTCTTGCCCTCTTGCTGTACTCCCAGACGGCTCTTCCCCTTTCAAGTTTTGGGTCTCAAAGCTGGATACATGGCCAGAGCTAAGCCAGTATGCATTGGAGGTGCTGTCTTGCCCTGCGGCCAGTGTATTATCGGAACGTGTCTTTAGTGCTGCAGGTGGTGTACTAACTGACCGTCGCATGCGACTATCCTCCGATAACGTTGACCGGCTTACTTTTCTGAAAATGAACAAGGCCTGGATCTCGCAGGAATTTGCCACTCCTCCTCCTGATTAAATAATTAGGTCACTGTATACGTTATCCAGGTCTCCTGTTGTGTTCATCTTTCTACCACCTGAACTTAAATTCCTGGGCTCCAACACCGCCAGTTGAGGCTCAGACGTGCCGTCTGCACAGTCAAAACATACGACCCAGTGTTATTGGGTTTCAGTAACGTCAGCTGATCCCCAGCTGTGTAGCCGGCAATGTGTCATGCGACCGCCACGCTGACACAACAACTGAAATGTAAGGGAATATCTGTCCCCCCCCCCCCAAGGCGTTTGTTACTGAAAGAGCCACCTTGTGCAGCAGTAATGCTGCACAAGGAAAAAGGTAGCTATTTTGGTTTTGCTCCTTGCACACGCAAAACTTAACACTTATAAAATGTGTCCACTGATACCGTAAAACCGTCCCGGAGGTGGGACTTTCCTTCGTAATATGACGCAGCACAGCCGTCATTCCTACCCCCCCGGCGCCGCGCCCCGGCTCCTCAGCGTTGTTTGATTCCGTCCCGGAGCCTGCGCTGTTATGTTATCCCGTGGCCAGGCACACTTAGCGCTGCCCGTCTTCTGGCATCATTTGGTGTCAGGCTGGCTGCGCCTGTGCGGCCACGCTGGCCGAGAGCCCGCCTCGCAGTGTCTTCTGATTTAATCCCACTGGGGGCCTGGGATCTATGGACATGCGCAGTGCATATCTGAACCTCCACCTCTCACTCATCTCCCTATGGCTTCTTCAGACTGTTCGGTGTCAGCTGGTCCCTAATAGCATGCCACGGCCGTGACACCGCACAGTCTGAAAAAGAAGCCGCAGGGAGGGGAGTGAGAGGCGAGGATATGCACTGCGCATGGCCATGGATCCCAGGCCCCCAGTGGGATTACATCAGAAGACACTGCGAGGCGGGCTCTCGGCCAGCGCGGCCGCACAGGCGCAGCCAGCCTGACACCAAATGATGTCAGAAGATGGGCAGCGCTAAGTGTGCCTGGCCACGGGATAACATAACAGCGCAGGCTCCGGGACGGAATCAAACAACGCTGAGGAGCCGGGGCACGGCGGCGGGGGGGTAGTAATGATGGCTGTGCTGCGTCATATTACGAAGGAAAGTCCCACCTCCGGGACGGTTTCACGGCTTCAGGGGACACATTTTATAAGTGTTTAGTTCTGTGTTTGCAAGGAGCATGATGAAAAGAGCCACCTTTTCCTTTTGCATCTTTTGTGCTGCACAAGCTGGCTCTTTCAGCTACAAACGCCTTGGGGGGGGGGTTAAAGGTTCCCTTTCGACTTTCTCAGGCTTCGGCCTACATTGTGTTCCTCTGCTTTTCCACCTGCCCCTGGGCTCCAACACCGCTAGTTGCCGTCCAGAAGTGCTGTACGCACAGTCAACAGTCGCTCCTCTGTTATTGGGGTTCAGTAACGTCAGCTGTTCCCCTGCTGTGTGTGTGGCAATCCCTCCTACCTCCTCCAACCTCCTCCTCCTCCACCTGTCCCTGGGCTCCAACACCGCCAGTTGCCGTCCAGAAGTGCTGTACGCACAGTCAACAGTCCCTCCTCTGTTATTGGGGTTCAGTAACGTCAGCTGTTCCCCTGCTGTGTGTGTGGCAATCCCTCCTACCTCCTCCAACCTCCTCCTCCTCCACCTGTCCCTGGGCTCCAACACCGCCAGTTGCCGTCCAGAAGTGCTGTACGCACAGTCAACAGTCCCTCCTCTGTTATTGGGGTTCAGTAACGTCAGCTGTTCCCCTGCTGTGTGTGTGGCAATCCCTCCTACCTCCTCCAACCTCCTCCAACCTCCTCCTCCTCCACCTGTCCCTGGGCTCCAACACCGCCAGTTGCCGTCCAGAAGTGCTGTACGCACAGTCAACAGTCGCTCCTCTGTTATTGGGGTTCAGTAACGTCAGCTGTTCCCCTGCTGTGTGTGTGGCAATCCCTCCTACCTCCTCCAACCTCCTCCTCCTCCACCTGTCCCTGGGCTCCAACACCGCCAGTTGCCGTCCAGAAGTGCTGTACGCACAGTCAACAGTCGCTCCTCTGTTATTGGGGTTCAGTAACGTCAGCTGTTCCCCTGCTGTGTGTGTGGCAATCCCTCCTACCTCCTCCAACCTCCTCCTCCTCCACCTGTCCCTGGGCTCCAACACCGCCAGTTGCCGTCCAGAAGTGCTGTACGCACAGTCAACAGTCCCTCCTCTGTTATTGGGGTTCAGTAACGTCAGCTGTTCCCCTGCTGTGTGTGTGGCAATCCCTCCTACCTCCTCCAACCTCCTCCTCCTCCACCTGTCCCTGGGCTCCAACACCGCCAGTTGCCGTCCAGAAGTGCTGTACGCACAGTCAACAGTCCCTCCTCTGTTATTGGGGTTCAGTAACGTCAGCTGTTCCCCTGCTGTGTGTGTGGCAATCCCTCCTACCTCCTCCAACCTCCTCCTCCTCCACCTGTCCCTGGGCTCCAACACCGCCAGTTGCCGTCCAGAAGTGCTGTACGCACAGTCAACAGTCCCTCCTCTGTTATTGGGGTTCAGTAACGTCAGCTGTTCCCCTGCTGTGTATACGGCAACGTGTACTGCGACCACCACGCAGGCACAACAAGTTAAATTTAAGGGAACCTGTCCCCCCCCCCCCCCCCCATGCGTTTGTTACTGAAGGAGCCACCTTGTGCAGCAGTAATGATGCAAAGGGAAAAAGTGCCTCTTTTCGTGGTGCTCCTTGCATATGCTGAACCTAACACTTATGAAATGTGTCCCCTCACAGCGTTCAACCGTCCGGTAGGTGGAACTTTCCTTTGTCATGTGACGCAGCACAGCCGTCATTTTTACCCCCTTGTCGCCGTGCGCCGCCTCCTCAGCGTTGTTTGAATCTGTCCCGGAGCCTGCGCTGTTAGGTTACCCCTTGGCCATGCACACATTTTGCGCTGCCCGTCTTCTGACATCATTTGCTGTCAGGCTGGCTGCGCCTGTGCGGGTGCGCTGTCCGAGATTCAGCCTCGCGGTGTCGTCTAATGTAATCCCACCGCGGGCCTGGGATCCGTGTCCATGCGCAGTGCATATCCTCGCCTCTCACTCCCCTCCCTACGGCTTCTAAAGACTGTTCGGTGTCAGCTGGTCCCTAATAGCATGCCACGGCCGTGACACCGCACAGTCTTTAGAAGCCGTAGGGAGGGGAGTGAGAGGCGAGGATATGCACTGCGCATGGACACGGATCCCAGGCCCGCGGTGGGATTACATTAGACGACACCGCGAGGCTGAATCTCGGACAGCGCACCCGCACAGGCGCAGCCAGCCTGACAGCAAATGATGTCAGAAGACGGGCAGCGCAAAATGTGTGCATGGCCAAGGGGTAACCTAACAGCGCAGGCTCCGGGACAGATTCAAACAACGCTGAGGAGGCGGCGCACGGCGACAAGGGGGTAAAAATGACGGCTGTGCTGCGTCACATGACAAAGGAAAGTTCCACCGACCGGACGGTTGAACGCTGTGAGGGGACACATTTCATAAGTGTTAGGTTCAGCATCTGCAAGGACCATAATTAAAAGAGCTAAGTTTACCTTTTCCAGCATTAGTGCTGTACACGATGGCTCTTCCAGCTACAAACGCCTGGGGGGGGGGTTAAAGGTTTCCTTTCAACTTGCTCCAGTGCAGGCTTCGGCCTACACTCCGCTCCCCCTGCTCCTCCTGCTGACCCTGGGCTGTAACACCGCCAGTTGGGGCCCAGATGTGCTAGCTGCACAGAGAAAAACACCAGCCAATGTGTCAGTGGGGTCCAGCACCGCCAGCTGTTCCCCTGCTGTGTAGCCGGCAACGTGTCCTGCAAAAGCCACGCAGACACAACAGACCCAAAGCTGCCGCCAGTGCAGGCTTCGGCCTACACTCCCCTCCCCCTGCTCCTCCTCCTCCTGCTCCTCCTCCTGCTGTCCCTGGGCTCTAACACACCGCCAGTTGGGGCCCAGATGTGCTAGCTGCACAGAGAAAAACACCAGCCAATGTGTCAGTGGGGTCCAGCACCGCCAGCTGTTCCCCTGCTGTGCAGCCGGCAACGTGTCCTGCAAAAGCCACGCAGACACAAGAACTGAAATTGAAGGGAACCTGTCCCCCCTCCCCCAGGCGTTTTTACGTTATCCAGCCACCTTGTACAGCGGTAATGCTGCATGTGTGCAAGGTGGCTCAGAAACGTATTCTCCTCGCACATGTGGAACTGAAAACACGTCTGAAATGTGTCCTCTGTGTGACCATTTAACCGTCCCGGTGGTGTGACTTTCCTTTGTAATGACACGCTGCAACCCCCTTGGTAGCGCTGCCCGTCTTCTGGCATCATTGTTTGGCTGGCTGCGCCTCTGCGGCCGCCCTGACCCACACAACGCCCCTCGGTGTCTTATTTATTGGGACTGCGAGGGTGTGATTCATGGGCAGGATCAGTGCATCAGTTCGCCTGTCCCTCCTCTCCTTCCGCCTTCTTCGGACTGTGCGGCTTCATGGCCGTGGCATGCGATAAGGGATCAGATGACGCCGCACAGTCTGAAGCGGGTGTAAGGACCCGAGTGTGAGAGGCCAACATATGTGCTGCGCCAGGCCCTGAATCCCAGCCCCGCAGTGTTTTAACAATGTTAAGACACTGCGGGGCTGGGATTCATGGTCATCGCGAACCGCACCGGCCGACATTACATGATGCCAGAAGATGGGCAGCGCTAACGGCGCTAGGCCAGGGGATAACACGACAGCGCAGACTCCTGTACAGCAAATAACGCTCGGGAGGCTGCACCCAGCACCAAGGTGGGATTCTTGACACCTGTGCTGCGTCTCATTACAAAGGGAACTCGCGCCTCCATTACACAGTTTGACTGTATAAAGGGCTGAATGTTATACGTGTTCCATTCAGCGTGTGCAAGGAGAAAAATTACAAGAGCAACCTTTGACTTGCGCAGCACTGCTGCTGCATAAGCTGTGGCTCTTCTACTTTGTAACCCCTGAGGGGGGGTTAAAGGTGACTTTTGAAATCGGTTCAATTAGGCTTCGGCCTACACTCTGCTCCACCTGCAGAGCCCGGGCTCCAACAACGCTAGTTGCTGTCCGGAAGTGCTGGCTGCACAGAGCCAAACACCTCGCCAATGTGTCAGTGGGGTCCAGCACCGCCAGCTGTTCCCCTGCTGTATAGCCGGCAACGTGTCCTGCAAAAGCCACGCAGACACAACAGACCCAAAGCTGCCGCCAGTGCAGGCTTCGGCCTACACTCCCCTCCCCCTGCTCCTCCTCCTCCTGCTCCTCCTCCTGCTGACCCTGGGCTCTAACAAACCGCCAGTTGGGGCCCAGATGTGCTAGCTGCACAGAGAAAAACACCAGCCAATGTGTCAGTGGGGTCCAGCACCGCCAGCTGTTCCCCTGCTGTGCAGCCGGCAACGTGTCCTGCAAAAGCCACGCAGACACAAGAACTGAAATTGAAGGGAACCTGTCCCCCCTCCCCCAGGCGTTTTTACGTTATCCAGCCACCTTGTACAGCGGTAATGCTGCATGTGTGCAAGGTGGCTCAGAAACGTATTCTCCTCGCACATGTGGAACTGAAAACACGTCTGAAATGTGTCCTCTGTGTGACCATTTAACCGTCCCGGTGGTGTGACTTTCCTTTGTAATGACACGCTGCAACCCCCTTGGTAGCGCTGCCCGTCTTCTGGCATCATTGTTTGGCTGGCTGCGCCTCTGCGGCCGCCCTGACCCACACAACGCCCCTCGGTGTCTTATTTATTGGGACTGCGAGGGTGTGATTCATGGGCAGGATCAGTGCATCAGTTCGCCTGTCCCTCCTCTCCTTCCGCCTTCTTCGGACTGTGCGGCTTCATGGCCGTGGCATGCGATAAGGGATCAGATGACGCCGCACAGTCTGAAGCGGGTGTAAGGACCCGAGTGTGAGAGGCCAACATATGTGCTGCGCCAGGCCCTGAATCCCAGCCCCGCAGTGTTTTAACAATGTTAAGACACTGCGGGGCTGGGATTCATGGTCATCGCGAACCGCACCGGCCGACATTACATGATGCCAGAAGATGGGCAGCGCTAACGGCGCTAGGCCAGGGGATAACACGACAGCGCAGACTCCTGTACAGCAAATAACAACGCTCGGGAGGCTGCACCCAGCACCAAGGTGGGATTCTTGACACCTGTGCTGCGTCTCATTACAAAGGGAACTCGCGCCTCCATTACACAGTTTGACTGTATAAAGGGCTGAATGTTATACGTGTTCCATTCAGCGTGTGCAAGGAGAAAAATTACAAGAGCAACCTTTGACTTGCGCAGCACTGCTGCTGCATAAGCTGTGGCTCTTCTACTTTGTAACCCCTGAGGGGGGGTTAAAGGTGACTTTTGAAATCGGTTCAATTAGGCTTCGGCCTACACTCTGCTCCACCTGCAGAGCCCGGGCTCCAACACCGATCGTTGCTGTCCGGAAGTGCTGGCTGCACAGAGCCAAACACCTCGCCAATGTGTCAGTGGGGTCCAGCACCGCCAGCTGTTCCCCTGCTGTGTAGCCGGCAACGTGTCCTGCAAAAGCCACGCAGACACAACAGACCCAAAGCTGCCGCCAGTGCAGGCTTCGGCCTACACTCCCCTCCCCCTGCTCCTCCTCCTCCTGCTCCTCCTCCTGCTGACCCTGGGCTCTAACAAACCGCCAGTTGGGGCCCAGATGTGCTAGCTGCACAGAGAAAAACACCTCGCCAATGTGTCAGTGGGGTCCAGCACCGCCAGCTGTTCCCCTGCTGTGCAGCCGGCATCGTGTCCTGCAAAAGCCACGCAGACACTTGCTCTTGTACCTTCTGCTCCCCATCCTGGTTCCAGTACCGTCAGCTGGTTCCGGGCAGAGCCTTTGGCTTAGGTGCCTCCCTTTGGTATCCGAGTTCCACCAACGTCAGGTGGTCCTTGGTAGTGCTTTCAGGCACGGGTACCTCCTGCTTAGTAACCGGGTTCCAGTAACGTCAGCTGGTCCTCGGTAGTTCCATTGGCTCTTGGACCTTCGGCTACCCATCCGGGTTCCAGCACCGTCAGCTGGTTCTCGGCAGTGTCTTTTGCTCTTGTACCTTCTGCTCCCCATCCTGGTTCCAGTACCGTCAGCTGGTTCCGGGCAGAGCCTTTGGCTTAGGTGCCTCCCTCTGGGTATCCGAGTTCCACCAACGTCAGGTGGTCCTTGGTAGTGCTTTCAGCACAGGTACCTCCTGCTTAGTAACCGGGTTCCAGTAACGTCAGCTGGTCCTCGGTAGTTCCATTGGCTCTTGGACCTTCGGGTAGCCATCCGAGTTCCAGTTCCATCAGCTGGTTCTCGGCATTTTCTCAGCCTTCTTGTACCTTCTGCTACATTTCCAAGTTCAAGAGACTAAACACAATGACCCAGAAGACCACCCCTAAGATGACGACGACACCAGAGACGACAACCACCGTGATGACGACGACCCTGGAGACGATGACCCCGAAGACCACCCCGATGACGACGACCCCGGAGACGACGACCCTGAAGACCACCCCGATGACGACGACCCCGGAGACGACGACCCTGGAGACGACGACGACCTGGAAGACCGAGAAGCAGAAGAACAAGAGGCTGCAGAACAAAGAGCAGAAGAACATTAAGCATAACACTAAATATCAGAGCAAAAAATATTATCTAAATTATAAGCAGAAGAAGACTAAGCAGTGTATGGGGGTGAGTCCGTTCCTCCTCGTGGTGCCCCTGGATAAAGCCTGATGCTGCAGGCCAAACTGAACGCGGACAAATGTAACTGTTTTGTGACAGGCAGAACGGAAGGTGTAATCTTCAAACTTTTATAGATAACAACTACGGGAATGCCTGTCACAAATAAGAATATGATGAAGAAGTTGAATATGATGAAGATAATAGTAAAATAAAAAGAATATGAACAATGTAACCCAAAAAATAATAGGTAGAAGATGAAGAAGAAGATGAATAAGGTGAAGAAGTTGATGTCAAAGAAGCTGATGATGAGGATAATTAAGAAGAAAGCGTGGGAGAAGTAAAAAAGAAGGTGAAGGGCGTGGAAGTAGTGAAACATCAATATCTGACATAAAAAAAAAAAAAAAAACATAGTCAAATTCTTTCTAACGCCGAACTTCATAAAAAAAAATAAAAAATCCTGCTATTCTATTACATTGGGCTAAACCTCTGTCCCTTTAATATCTCCGCCACGTCCCCCAATACATCCTACAATATTCTTAGTTGTTTTCCTTCATGTAGAATGAACCTACAAGTGTATAAAGGGTTTATTTTAATTCCGATATTTTCGTCCCATTGACTTGCATTGGGATCGGGTATCGGTATCGGATTGGATTCCGATACTGTGACGGTATCGGCCGATACTTTCCGATACCGATACTTTCCGATATCGGAAAGTATCGCTCAACACTAGTTTTGATGCAGTTTTTTTTTTTAGCAAAAAAAGTCTCAAAACCCTCTTTGTGAACACAGCCAGTTGCATAGCTACCAGGGAACAGAGGGGGCGGTCGCCCCGAGCCCCACACTTTGAGGGGGCCCACCTGGAGCAACGCTTCTGTAACTATCAGTGTGCACAGCATACATACAGTGTGCATAGTTTCATTCTGAGGCAGAGCTTAGAGAATTGATCTCCTTGCTCTGCCATCCAGCAACTATGGGCCCCTGAGCAGGAGGGGAGCCCGGCGCCAGCAGTGGTCCCCTCACCCGTCATCACAAGTACAACTGTATCTACTAGATGCCAATACAGCTGGCCGCATTGATGAGAGAAGAAGCGTTACTCTCCCATCATCCCCCTCAACATCTGAAGTCACTGACTGGGTTGCGATGAAGTCACTACTTGGTGCCTGCAGTCCGGAGATGTGCAGGCAGCGGAGGAACCAGGAAGAAAGGAAAGTATTGAATTTATTGTTTTATGGGGGCTGCATTATACTACAGAGTCTGCCTATGTGGGGTGCATTATATTAGGGGCTGCATTATACTATAGAGGCTGCCTATGGAGGTGCATTATATTAGGGGCTGCATTATACTATTGAGGCTGCTTTATATTAGGGGCTCCATTATACTATAGAGCAGTGTTCCTCAACTCCAGTCCTCAAGAGCCACCAACAGGTCATGTTTTCAGGATTTCCTTAGTATGGCCAAGGTGATAAAATTATCACCTGCACAGGCAATAATTCCATCACCTGTGAAATACTAAGGAAAACCTGAAAACGACCTGTTGGTGGCTCTTGAGGACCGGATTTGGGGAGCACTGCTATAGAGGCTGCCTATGGGGGTGCATTATATTAGGGGCTGCATTACACCATAGAGTCTGCCTATTGGGGGGGTACATTATGCTATATAGAGTTTGCCTATGGGGGTGCATCATACAGTGTGGGGATTACAGTGTTGGAGCTATCAAACAGTTTGGAGGATACTAAGGGGTCAGTATATACAGTGAGGGGGCATTATACTGTGTATAAGAGCATCATACCGTGTACAGGACGGAGACTCAGGACATTAATAAATGTAAAGTGGTCTTATAACTTATTGTTATAGGGGAACTCAGGTTACTGTGGCTATCAAAGGGGCACAAAGGGAATTACTACTTTTTAGGGTACAGAATGTGGGCTCTGTTTTCTAGGGCACTTGCACCTGGCATTACTATATTATAGAGGGGTGCTTTAGAATTTAGAGGGCACAGAGAACCACACAGCAGGTGCAGTAATAGGGACACATATGCCAACAGCGGCTCAGTATTGGGGTATCAGCAGGATGAGGATTTTATGCAGGTTGGGAATAGTCCCATTGGGGACAGTGCTGAAGATATGAAGTGAAATGTGTGTCTTTGTTGTATTCTCTGCAGACGAGTCCTGGCTGGAAGAAGTCATGTCGGTCTGGGCCAGATGGAAAAGACGGGAAAAGTGAAGGATTCCATCAGAAAGAATGTCAGCGGTGAGTCCTTATCTGCAACTGTGCTGTGATCTCTTATATGTTCTGTAGGGCTGGTATCTACCACTGACCATATGGCGGTAATATCAATGTCCGTCTTTATATAGAGATTATCTTTAGTAACAGCGCCATCATCTGCTGAGGTTCTCCTCCACTATTAGGGGCCGTCACCCAGTTGTAATCAAGGTTACCTGGATAGGGGCCCACTGAGAAGCTTCACCCCCCAAACCAAAACCCTAGCTACGCCTCTGAGCACAGCATTACAGGTGTGGCCTTTCTCGTCACTAGTCCTGTATTTGTGTATTCATGACAGGACCATGACAACATTTTGTTTTCTGGAAGAAAACTATGAAGATTCTCGTTCACTGTCAGCAATCAGAACGCCATGATGAGATGCATAAGGCACATTGCGGCTTTTCAATATAAATGAAGGCATACATATATTCTGTAGCCACCAGTCCCAGTGAAGAATTAAGAAACGATTGTAGATTCTCAGGCTGCCTTTGCAATGAATGAAGCCGGGTGGCCTAGGCACAGATATTTGATGAGGTCTCACCTTGTAACTTGTACACACACTGTAGTAGAAATGTAGCCACTGTGACAATCACCAGTAAATAAATCTAGAAAAGTAGTAGAAAAAAAAAAAAAAAGCAAATTGAAATTGTCCAAAGTTATTGTGCAATGTGTTAAGAAGGGTAGTGCCAAACATTACCAAAGAGGAATTCAGCATGTAGTGCCAAGCGTCAGTCAGCTGCAGGTAAAGCAGTGCCAATGTGCAAGGACTGATGGCCTCGTCACTGCTGAGATTCTGACACCTGCAGAAATAGCAGGAAAGTGATTTCTAAACAATCATGAAAGAAATAATATGTATCATGTGTCTCCTACGTGGTCTCATGTCTAATTACTGGTATATATCTTTCATGCTTCTCACCAGCTTCACGCATTTTATTTTGTCCAATACTGGTGAGAAAACTTCATGACTGCAGTAAGACTAAATGTTTCTATATACTTTTTCATGTTACAGATGGTAATAAACAAATGGCTAGAAATCTTTAAAAAAAAAAAATGTCCTTGTCAAAGACATGTTGGTGCTTGATTGTTCTTCTGGGACTGTCCCTCCCTGTAATGTAGGCTGGATGTAATTTGTATGTGTACCCAGGGTGCTGCTTTCATGGGTGTCATTTGCTTAGTTATCAGCACTGCTTCTATCCTGCACTTTCCCTTTTCATCCGATTTCCTCCTTTTCTATGGCTGTTTTCATTTACCCCCCTGAGACTCTATATAATGTCTTCCCTTTCTATTCTTCCGATCTGCTAACCTCTCAGCCCTCCTGCTGTCTAGTCTAGGGAGGGAGAGAAGATAAAGCTATCCGAACCAGGAGCAGGAATTCTGACCTATTTGTAGTTTTGCAAAACCACTTGGCTGGATAAAGAATTTACAAAAATCCTGCTGCAGCAAAAAATAGTAGGGCTATGTTTACACAGCTATGGTCACAATCTTTTAAAGCATATAAGTAAAGGGAGTGTCACCCCAAAAATGCAAAATAAACTACTTAAAGAAATTTCTGGTTGCAATCCAATTGGGCAATTCATCAGAGTTATCTCTGGAGCTGTGCACTTTCAGCCCTCTTCACCCCCTGACGAAGGACTCCGTTCCAAAACGCGCGTCGGGGTGTGCACTGTGCTTGGACCGGTGGACCTTAAAAAAAGGTATAAGCCTTTTTATTTCCCCTGAGCTGCTTCTATTGCACTTTAACACTTCCCTACCCTATATTTGCACGTACTCTGTGCCTGCACTGTCACCAAGTTTCTATATACTGCTGCAGGTCACTTTTTGACACGATCCTGCCCTTTTCTTTTTCCACATACACTGAAAACAAAGGAGTTAAGTGTATCCTGGTGCTTATCTTTTCTTAGTTATATATCGTTTGTACAGACAGTAGGGATTATACCAGTATTTTGACCAAATATATTTAGTTTTGTTGTAGTGCTACCGATTACCACTTCTGTGTAATAAAGATATTTTTATTAAAAACCTCAATTAGTCCTTGTACTTCCCTTTTAGACCATAAGTTTGAGGTTTTCTTTGTTCGGTTTCTGACCTGTGATTGGCAGAGTATAGGAGGAAGGGCTCAAAGAGCATAGCCCCAGAGATAACTCTGAAGAAATGCCCAGTTGGTCTGCAAGCAGAGATTTCACATTCTGCACTCCAGAAGCAAGAAGAGGGAATATCTTAGCAATGGTACAACACGGAGCAAAATGGAAAAGAGCTGCAGAATCAGGGGAGCTCTGGTACTTTACAAGGTATACAGTATGACAACTCAATCTGTTTGAGCAAGTGACAGGTTTACTTTAAAAACATTTATATTAGGGAATTTACCGTTTAAAATATATACGGCTGGTATAATTTTTAATGTATTAGTAGCAGAAAAATTGACTTAATCTATATGCAAATTATAAGGCTTCAGTGGACTCTTATATCCCCAATTTTCCTTTTTAGCACTACCCATGATATTAATGGATAGTGATTGCGTCTCTGCATGTGCGCACTGACACTGCTGGAGCCCAACAGTATGCACCCAATGGAGGACATTAATACATTCCATCAATTCACAGGTATTTAGATGGAGTTTGTCAGCACTTTCTCAGGAGAAACAATTGATGTAAAAAAGAATTGGGCAGAGTGCAAAAAAAATGCAAATTGAGGGGTGTAACGGTGCACTGAGCCCCTTCCTCAACTAGTAATACACCAAAATGTATTCAGCTGCTATAATATTTTTTTATGTGGGTAAAGTCTCCTATGTAAATGTTAGAATAGTTTATTTTCTAATTTGGGGGTGGCAGGCTCTCTTTAAATTACTGAATGAATGAATATGATCAGATATTAACACAAAACTATTCACTTGCAAGTTAAAAAAAAAAAAAAAAATTCTAATCTAATAGTTAAACAGGTAAATTGCCGGCAGATATCTATTACTAAAGAAAAAATGTACACTAGCTACATATGTGATGAGACGGGAAAAGGGGCCCATTATTTGGGGTCCACAGCAGCACCTTTCATAGAGCTCTATGGCCAGGGAACGATTGTCAAGATGCAAAGATGCCTCGATTTTCAGGTCTCCTAACAAATACTCAGGTATAGAAATTCCTTCTTGGGCCAGTTGGGCAAGATTGAAAAAACCCTACAAAAGATAATAAGAGCCGGGTCAACAAGGCGTTCTTCACACAGAACATGGAAGATCAGGGTAGAATACAAATATGGGATTTCTAGGAATATTGCTAGTTGGGCTTCTTTTACACTTGCTGTGATTTTTGCGGGCCGTATTGCCGTAATTTTCACGGTCTGCCGCAAAAACCTGCGGATTGCCGTTTTTCAAATACGGGCTCCACGGTGCACAGCAAAAACAAGCTTCCGTTCTTTCCGTGATTTTCAATGGGGGCCGTGTCCGTAAGCCATGAAAAATATTGAGCAGGCTTTTTTTTTTTTTTTTTTCATGGCCGTGAAGCGTACGGCGCTCCGATGAAGTTTTGCGGCCCCATAGAAATGTATTGGGGCCGCAAAAACGGGCAGCAAAAAACACAGCAAGTGTAAAAGAAGCCTTAGAGCAATGTTACATAATCTGTATTAATGTACCTGAGAGTCGCCTTGTAGCGCGGCCTGCGTGTACATCTTCATGGAAAGTCCCAGGTCTTTGTGCTGATTTTTTCCACCGTAATAATATATATCACCCACCTTCAATAAAGCTGGAAAAGATGGTATGTAATTGGTATTAGATATTGTAACGATCACTGCTACATTTATAGGTTACCAAATACAAAAAGACATGGCGCAGTACAAATCACTGATGAGCAAGTGGTGTATGTGTGTGTGTGTATACATGTTTGCAGCGCCATCTACTGGTCAATAGTTGGTGTTGCAGCTACAAAATATGGAGACTTACCGGTACATGTGCACAATTCACATTGTGAATTTATGTAAAACATAGACCTAATAAGGTATTTACGTTTATAAAATACATACCGTAATTAGGAGGATTGTTCTGATGTACAGACAAGTTATAGTATCTCCAAATACAAATATCTCCAAAACTTGCTGCAGACAATTCCTGCAAAAAGGACAAACATAAGTTTGGAGAAACTGCAATGCCATTACATAAAATCGGCAATAGCCATAATAGTGAGTGATATAATAGAACATATAATATATTTATATTAGACATATTCTTAATTCTTTCTTGGACTGAGCGGCCGGATCCCCATAGTTTACATCACACAATGCACATGGGTATGATGAATTCCTCCATGTTTATATTCTGGTGTATAAATCATCTTCTGGTCTCTTCCAACTATTCCCTGCTTGTTTCATTTGTCTGTAGCCATTACCAAAGCAGTGTGATACAATGCGTCACTATAACTTCCATAATGCTTCACATACGGCAGTTTTGAAGATTAATAGTAACTAAATGGGGGAACATCCAGTACACGGAGGGAGCGGTTACAATAAACAGGATTCTTCACCGATATCCAATCCTAGAATAATCTGATTGCTGACAGTAAATGACTGGCCCCAGTGCCCTTCTCTGCTGGAGGTAGTGGCTCATACCCAGCAGCACTTGGATGTGATCATACAAGCTCTCTTCCAGCAGATCATGCCCACCATACACCGGTGGAGTGAGCCAAACTCCCCAATATCCGTGGGATCGGGTGAAAGTAATGTGTATGGTGGCCTCCAGAATATTCCCGGACAGATGATACCAGAGAAGAGGATCTCAGACTGCAGATCCTTTTGTTATCGATTAAATCAGCCACCACCGGATGAGTCCATGAGCGAGCGCTCCCATGTATGGAGGAGTCAGGAGAGATCGCTGCCGGAAGAATGATTCAACTACCTACTGTATATGGGGGAGAGGACCATCTCGTGACAAAAAAAAAAAAGAAAAAGAGGACTGGGCATGTTGAAGATCACATCAGATGCCTTCAAATCATCTAATGGCCACCTCAACGGTTGACAGTCTGGCAGACTTGTTCAAGCACTAAGGCCCCCCATACACATTACAGCGCTATACGACGGCTCTCTCTCCAGAGTCCCCTATAATGTTAGCCGATGGCTCGGGTCTTCTATATGACAGACGCATCTGGCAGCAGCTTACATACCAGAAAAAAACAAAAAAAAAAAAACAACAACTTTTGGCCATTGGAAATTCAAAGTTCTGGATTCTTCTCAACCCCCCCCGACATCATATGCCGGAGAAGAGTCGAGAGGATTCTGTATATATTAAGCCAATATCAGTGGGTTCGGCTGACTTCAGTCTAATCTGTATGGGGACCTTAACAGTGGTAACCTAGTAATATGGGGTTGTTGGACAGCGTATTTATTAATGTTTAACCAGATTGCTTCAAATAGCCCCAGTGTGAATGTAGATATGTGGACGATATTCCCTCATGTGCAGGAGCAGCTGCAGGCACAACCCGGCCTGTCCGCCACGCTGCAGGCACAACCCGGCCTGTCCGCCACGCTGCAGGCACAACCCGGCCTGTCCGCCACGCTGCAGGCACAACCCGGCCTGTCCGCCACGCTGCAGGCACAACCCGGCCTGTCCGCCACGCTGCAGGCACAACCCGGCCTGTCCGCCACGCTGCAGGCACAACCCGGCCTGTCCGCCACGCTGCAGGCACAACCCGGCCTGTCCGCCACGCTGCAGGCACAACCCGGCCTGTCCGCCACGCTGCAGGCACAACCCGGCCTGTCCGCCACGCTGCAGGCACAGGTTACAGACGATCCTAGGTAGATGCTGATCACTCTACATTGATTCCCATAGCACGACATTTCCTACAGTGGAAGATCCTGTAATATAGCTGCTGGACACAGCTGTAGTCCATAGTCCGTAGGATATTACTAAATGATATAGAGGTACATACTAAATACTCTTCACAAAGATACGCCACATTCGTCTGCGACATCTCCACTCCGGCTTCTGCAGTCAAGATGAAATTCAGAAAAGCCTCATGTCTGCAAGAAAAAAAAAAAAAAAAAAATGAAAAAAATTAGATCTGTTACCATCATAGCCCTAAATTATTTACTAATGTGGTCACTGTCACTTTAAAGGAATTCGGATATGTCTCAAGCTATGATTGGTGGAGAATGGGATCTGCCCACAAGTGAAACTTGGTGTGAGGTTGTAATAGTATAAGTAATTTTATAAGAAGGTCTCTAGCGGTGCAGACTGTGGTACCACCATCTGAGAAGCGCCACTCCTTTTTGGGATTGCAGCTAAGCCCCATTCAGTGACTCCCCTTCTTAAAGCAGTTCAGTCACCAGATTAATAACGTTTACAGGTTGTATCGTACAAACTGATCGCTTAGACCTGATGAAGCTGCTATATTTATTGTGAATATCCATGTCACAATTGCAGTATAATCTCGAGTTTAAAGATTAACATTACATTTTATGGGTCCAGCTCTAGCTTTTATCTAGCGTGAAAACTTTAAAAAGCATTATATAGCCATTATGACATGGTTTTCCACAATAACTACACCAGCCCCAAGAGGTGGATTATTATTATTTTTTATTATTATTTTTATTATTATTATCAGCCGCAGAAATGCGGAACTCATTTGTTGATGCATGGAGATGACAGGGCCAGCCTCCTAGATGTACAGACCACTGAAATAGCATGATAAAATATCCCAGCACCAATAGGGGTATACTAGTTTTTCGTGTTATTTTTGTATTAATATATGCAGTCTATTGTGAAGTCTGGTGACCGATCTGCTTCAATTTCCCCCCAGGGTGAACGGATATTTGAGATAAATAAATGTAATGTGACTTACAGAGCACCATCCAGGTACGCATTCACAGCTTTCCGGATGATGAGCCCAATGTTTCCATTCTGCTCAGCAACAAACTTTGCCAACCTGCAGTTTAATAAAACATTTATGAATCTGTTAATAATCATCTTTGAAGGCTTCATAATTTAACCCCGCAACATACATTTGTCTCCAGTCGCTGTGGGCTGTATGGAGCAGGAACATACACACATACATACTTTACAGTGGCATGTAAAAGCTTGAGCACCCCTAGTCAAAATTACTGTTCTTGTGAACAATTACCGTAAGTTGAATATTAAATGATCTCTAAAAGGCCTAGAGTTAAAGATGACCTACTTTCTATACATTTTAAGCAAAAAAAAAAAAAAAAGTCACCTTTTATATTTTTTTTATTTTAAAACATTTCAGAAAGGTAAATGGACTGATACAAAAGTTTTGGCACCCTTGTAGATTTGTCCGCTCAGATAAGTTTGACCAAAGTTTCAAACCCTAGCCTGTTAGGATTATGGCTTGTTCACCATCATCGTTAGGAAAGGACAGGTGATGCAAATTTCCCAGCTTTAGAAAAACCCAGCCTTCTCTAACCTTGTGCCAAACACCGCAGCCGTGGGTTCTTCTAAGCAGCTGCCTAGCACTCAAAATGGTGGAGGCTCACAAAGCTAGAGAAGGCTATAAGAATATAGCAAAGCGCTTACAAGTTGCCATTTCCGCAGTTCAAAATATGATTAAGAAATGGCAACTAACAGAAACAGTGGAGGTCAAGATAAGGTCTGGAAGACCAAGCTAAATTTCGCTGAGCTGCTCGTAGGATTGCTAGAGAAGGAAACCAGAATAATGACAATTTTATTTCTATAGCGCCAACATTCCACAGCACTACATTTTAGAGGGGACTTGTACAGACAAAGAAAGACATCACAGCACAACAATAATCACATAAATCAACAAATAGCAAGTGGAATGAGGGCCCTGATCGCAAGCTTACAATCTATGGAGGGAATATCGGAGACACGAGAGGTGGATTGTAACAATTACTTGCATTGTACAGTCCAGCCAATATAATAGATAGTGTTCATGTAATGCTGCATGAACTGGAAACCAACCAGTGTGTGTAAAAGTACAGACACAGAGGGATATTAATTGCATGAAGGGTGTGAACAGATTATTTGAGCATCCAGGTTTTGCAGAAAATTTTGTATGGGAAAAAACAGGGATAGTTAGATAAGTATGTTGAGGCGGTAGGCCAGTCTGAAGAAGAGCGTTTTTAGGGCACGCTTAAAACAGTGGGTATTGGGAATTAATTGAATTGCCCTAGATAGTGCATTCCAAAGAATTAATCAGAATCCTCGCTTGACTGCAAAAGACCTTCAGAAAGATTTTGCAGACTGGTGTTGAGGTACATTGTTCTACTGTTCAGAGACATCTGTACAAATATGGCCTTAATAGAAGAATCATCAGAAGAAAACCTCTCCTGTGTCCTTACCATAAAATTCAGAGTCCGATGTATGCAAAAGAACATCTAAATAAGCCTGATGTATTTTCAAAAAAAGCCCTGTGTAACGGATATAGTGGTGGAACCACTGTGCCTTGGTCCGAGGAGAGCCTGAAGGGGCGTAACTAGGTGAACACCTGACTAGAGCCCCTGATTGTGGGGTTAAACTTGGCTCCAGATGGACACCAGGTGCTACTCCAGGACGAACCTTGGCTGAACGGCTGTTGACCCCCAAGGACATGGAGTTGGAACAGCCTAGAAACTGAAAGCTTGTCTGGTACAGGCTGGCACAGCAAGACTACAGGAATGGCAAGTGTTAGCGGGAACGGCTGTTATACAGGCGGATACTGGCAGGTGCATACAGGAACAGCTAGTGTACAGAAGGGCAAACAAGAGCAGACTGGTATGGCTGGGATACACGGACACGGCAAGAGCAGGTAAGTATGGAAAGTATGGCTGGTATACAGGTAAGCACTGGCAGGTGAATGCAGGTTTGGCTGATATACAGGGACACAGCAGGTGCAGGCTGGCTCGGGGGTATACAGGTGAGCACACCAGGTTCATGCAGGTACGGCAAACATGGCTGGTATATAAGCAGGCACAGGAAGACAAACTAGAAGAGGTAACCTGAGAACTAGCAAGCATGCAACAAGCATGCATTATTCTACATTTTGCCATTGGCTGGGGATGTGTGCATTGTCCCTTTTAGAGGGCGAGAACGAGAGCCTGAAGCAGTGCCCAGGGATTAGTGAGCCGTGCGCAAATCCTGGGCAGCAGCAGGAGGAGGAAGAAGTGCGGGAACGGGGCTGCAGCGTTGAGTAAGTTGGCGTCCCTTAACAGCTAAATTCTGTGGCCCAAAGAGGTTAAAATACAACTGTGGCCACAATGATCATGTGTGTGGGGAAAAAGGGCACAGAAGTTCAGGAAAAGAACATCTCTCCAACCATTATGCATTGGAGTGGATCAACCATGCTTTGAGGTTGTGTTGCAGGCAATGGCACGGGGAAAATTTCATGGGTAGATGGAAGAATGGATTCAATGAAACTTCAGCTTTTTTTCTACAGATGGAGTTATGTTTCCATCAAGAATTTGTTGAAGTTGAAAAGAGGATGGCTTCTAACAAATGGATAATTAGTGAATTTTGATGTGTGTTTAGGATAGATGACCTCAAAAGGTGCAATCTAAAGGTTTTACTATGGCCCTCAGTGTCCCCAGATCTGAACATAATTGAAAATCTGTCTAGGCCTCAAAATAGCAGTGCATGCAAGATGACCCAACACAGAACTGGAAAGATTTTCCAAGGAAAAAAAAAAAAACAAAATGGATGAAAATCCCCCAAACATTAATTGAAAGACTCTTGGCTGGCTGCAAAGAAGTGTTTACAAGCTGTGATACTTTCAAAAGGGGATTATACTAGGTACTAACCATGTAGACACAAAAGAGCACAGTAAAACCAAGAACACTCCGTTGCAAAGAAATCACAGTAATCAGCAAGTGCTAGTAAAAAGATGTAAAAAAATAGGGCATTTTGAGCCTATGTGCACCTGTTGTGTATGAGTCTTCGCAGCGGAAAACACATACACAACACAAACCAGGTTTAAAAAAAACAAAAAAAACCCACAGTATTGTCACCTAAAGGCGTTCCAGTGCAGCGTTTCTTCCAGCAGCTAGCGTTCCTAGTAATACATTGCGAAATTTCGTGAGAAGTCACAGTGTATTACTAGGAAGTAACGCTAGCTGCCGGAAACATCGGTGATGCTGCGCGGGAACGCTGGTAGGTGAGAATATTGCGTTTATTTTTTTTATTATTTTTCACATATCTTGTTACTATTGATGCTGCATAGGCAGCATCAATAGTAAAAAAGAAAGAGCGAGTGAGAATTTCTTTGACGGTTAATTCTTCCACACATGCTCTTTGAAAAGGTGGGACCAGTCGCCGGATTCCTGCTTTTCACAGGCAGCGACACATCCTGCGCCCATAGGCTACTATTGTAGCCAGTGACGGGCAGCGCAGGATGAGTCGCTGACAGATTTTCCGACGTGCAGAAAAAAAAGATTCCTCTGAACGTCTTCTCTGCCCGACTGACTTTTTTTATGCAGGATCCAGTGAAAGATGGATGAAACGGATGGCCACCCGTCACAATCCGTCGCTAATACAAGTCTATCAGAAAATGCAGGATCCTGCATTCTCAAAAAACAACAGATTGTGACGGGAGCTGAAAGACGGAAGTGTGAAAGAGGCCTAAGCTGCTCCATCAAACGTCAAGGTATACCCATATAGAGCAGTCCTAACTGATATACAGATGATCAGGTTTTTAAATACATCAGATAGGGATTGCATATATTACCTGTGTGAGCAGGGTTCAGAGAGGAAATGTCCATGTGGACACTCTGAATGGAACAGTTTTTGAATGGAACAGTTTTTGTGCAGACAGCCCACAAGGAGTGGTGGGTAACTCCCTAGTCTTGTAGACACAAGAGAAAAATTATGGAAACAAACACATGGGCTACCTGCACAGTGAACAAGTCTGTAGGAACATGCTCTATATGGGTATACCTTGACGTTTGGTGGAGCAGCTTAGTATACATTTTTTGAAAAATAAACCAAATACCCTGTTTTTTATATCTTTTTACTAGCACTTGCTGATTACTGTGATTTCTTTGCAACGGAGTGTTTTTGGTTTTACTGTGCTCTTTTGTGTCTTAAAGTTTCTTGGTGGTGTGTGAACATGTTCCTACAGACTTGTTCACTGAGCAAGTAGCCCATGTGTTTGTTTGCATAGGTACTAACCATTAAGGGTGCCTAAACTTGTATCTGCCCATTTTCTTTTTTGTAATTTTTAAAATGTAAAAGATATATATTTTAGTGGTTAAAAATATTTTCAAAGTTAAAAAAAAACGTATAAATTTGGTATTGGCGTAATCATACTAACCTAAAATGATTGCAGAAAAAACAAACAAAAAAAAAACAAAAAAAAAACCAAAAAAAAAACCACACCACAAAACCCTCAAACCCCCCCCCCTTATTTTATTTCCATTTGGAATTTTTTTTCCCGTTTTGTAGTAAAATGCAAAAAGCTGAAATTAGTGGTGTGATTCCAAGCTGCAACTAGTCCATTAGAAAACAAGCCTTCATACGGCTATGCCAATGGAAAAGAAAAATATGGCCCTTGAAAGAATTGAAGAAAAAAAAAAATGAAAGTGTAGAAAAACAGAAAATGTCCTTTAACGGTTAATTCAATTTCTACTTAATAGAATAATTTTGTTTCAAATATTCAGCTGCAGATGACTCCTGTGCTGTGAAGATTACAGTCTGAAAGCAGCGATCACTAGGACTTACACTATCGCCGCCTGTGGATCTCTCTGGACGCCTCGTAATATTCCTGTGATTAAATACTCTGCTACATTGATGGAAGCTTCAACGTGGCCGCCAGCAGAAGCTTTTACTATGAATTCATAGGCTAGTGTCTGGAAAGAAATACAAACAAAATCAATTTTTCTAAGGTCTTTTATAGAAGTTATTAAATGCACACTCATATGGAAATAACCAGAGCAGCAAAGGATTCAGAATCTGCAAATCCCCCCAAAATAAAGTTTTGACATACATAATACAAATGACTGGGTCCCTCTTCTCCCCTGCACTCTGAGCGGGCCGACAAAGGAGGCCCAAAAAAGGGACATTGATTCCGACATCTTGTTGTCTCTGGCTTCCCGTTCTTCTGATGCCCATACATTTTATATTGGCATACACTCAAAATCCAGGGCATCCGGGCAGAAGTACGGGGTATGTGTACCGATTCGGATCTTCAGCACAATTAAAGGGAATTTGTCAGCAGGTTTTATTTTGTAATCTGAGAGCAGCATGTTGTAGTAGATGAGAGCCTGAGTAGAGGGATGTGTCACTTACTAGGCTTACGTTTTGCCGTTTCAAAACCATGTGTTTCATCAGCAGGACATTATCACTACAGGACTAGGAGTCTAGTGCCTCCTGGGCCGACCCAGCTCAGCACTGATTAGTAGCTCTGTCAATATACTGAACAATGTACACAGATCGTTGCCAATCACTGGTGTGGGTGGGTTATACACAGATCAGCATTCTGAGCACCGCTAGCTCTGCAGAAGAGAAAACGGATTCTATCAAAGCTGCTACACCAAGCTGACACTTCGCTAGAATCAGCGTCTCCATCTCAACATGATGCTGCTGTAAAATTACTTAGTAAAACCTGCTGACCGATTCCCTTTAATGCCACAGCACTTTTCAGACACCATCATCAATGTCCCCATTGGGTCTCACCATCTAAATGCCCTACGAGTATGTTTAAGTACTGAGGTTTCCTCCTACACCTCTAAGAGTAACCCCACAGAAACAAGCAGTTCCCAACAGAAACATGGGGAGAACAAACTCCTTGCCCCGATGTCGTCCTTGGTGAGATTTGAACCCAGGACTCCAGAACTGCAATGCTGTTGGGCTAACCACTGAGCACCTACCCAGCACCATTAAGAATGGTGCTCCTAGAGAAACAATCCAGTAGCCTCCCCACTGAGCTGCAAACAAATGTGAAGGAAAATGCAGCGTAAAATGTCAAATCCGCGGTGCCGCTCAATGTTCTCTACTGTTTTGCCGATTACCCTAGAAAGGTGGACATTACAAATCATCAATATGTCAGTAGTCAGACTCACTTCATTGTCACCGTCTTCCCCTGGATAGGTGCCGTGTAGGTGCATCACTCCGAGGTTAAACGCTGCATCTACATTCCCCTTGTCGTAGGCTTCTTTCCAATATTTCACGGCTGTGACATAATCTTTCTGGAAACTATGGTAATACCAACCCAAGCCATTCAGAGCTTCAACCAGTCCCTGGGTACAAGGACAACAATCAACCATTGTTAAAGCAGATGCTTATTATGCAATTTTGACTGTCACCCAAGAGTCTAGCCCTGATTTCCTGCTTTACACAATCAAAATTATTATACATGCCAACAATGAGGAAGGAAAGGCCTTCCTTATACCATCTGAAACAATGTATTAATAAATTGGGCTTCATTATTGTGACCTAAAAGGAATAAGGCGGTTCCATGTGCACTAACAGCTATGAGATTTGCACGGATCTCAATGAGTACTTCTCTCCTATTTTATAACCTTCAGAACAATGACCTCCATATTTATAAAACTTCTCAGATGACATTCCTGGGCTGTATATTCCCGCCCTGGTCTTCTCTTTGGACCTAAACCACTTTGATACCACCTTAAAAGTTCTATACGGTTCTGATATTAATCATAGTAATAATTGCTACGTGCAGACGAACCACACAGAACCTTTATATAATTATATCATGGGCTAAGACTTCGTAGAGTTGAATAAAAACAATTTTCAGGACCATTGTCCAGTGGCTACATCTGTAGCACAAGGCCACCGGACTAAAGCCCTGCGCTACAAATACCTACCGGCATCCCCGGTTCCTTTTTGGTTTCTTTGACCCGGCGCAAAGTCATGTCACAAAGCGGATGCCCCACTGGGTTAACCAATCTTGAGGAGCCAGAAAAGCCAGCAGGTAGATGGATCATAGGGCTTTGATCAGGCGACCAAAAACTATTGACGTGGCTATTGGATCAGTGTCCTGTAGGGATGTGGACTGTCTTACCCTGCTCCTGCTGACAGACACGCTGTGTGAACACAGTCGTGCGGTTTGATATGTAAAAGTAACGGGTGTCTAATGTAATGTATTATGGTGATGTACTGTACATAAGATGTTAATGAATAATGTGAGGATAGCATAAGGATAAGCTTAGGACAGCATAGGACACAGAATAAGGGCAATAGGTTTAGCATGAAAGATAGGAAATGGTTAAGAATAGGATTAGCCCAGTGGTGGGCACTAGTGCTGATAAGGGGACACTTCCTAGTTAGAGGGAGTTCAGTGTCAGCCAGTGAAGTGTATAGAGGAGTTCAAGTTCATATGCGGTGGGCTGCCGGGGCAGCATGGGCCAAATGTTCAAGGTAGTGGGAGGCCAAATGGAGATCCCTGATAGACATGCAAACAGAGTCCGGGGCCTAGGCTTGGGCCAGGAACCATGAGGAGGTGGAATTACGTGGTGGACAGATGGTCTGTCCCGGGTGCACTGCCAGAGTGGACAACAATTCCCGGAGGCTGATGGAGTCAGTGGGCTTGGGGGTAATCCAGAGTGAACAGGTGGGAAGACAGAAGAGGAGTCGTACCAAGGAGGAAGGAAGTGCCAGTTGCTGTTCCCTATCCCACTTGTGAGCACCTGATGAACTGGGACTGTTCAGTAAAAGTTTGCCTATTGCAAAGAACTTAGGAGCCAACACACACAATGGATGGGACAGCAATGACGCAGGCCTGGAGACAGCAGACGCCTGCAGCCCACAAGTGAGTGTGATGCACCCCTACCCCATTGGGATCGGGAAACCTTTTACATACATAGTAAATATAGGAAAACTGACTGAAGAGCAATCTAGTCTGACCTGGTGCATAACCAAAAAGTCTAACATAGCAAATAGATAATGGCTGCACTCAATTTTACTGTTACTGTCAGTTTTCCTATATTTACTATGTATGTTTTTTCTGACTTGAACGCCCCGCCCTTCACCATGCTGTGATTTTAATTACATCCAAACAAAGTTGGTTCTGACCTTCCTATAAATGCAGGCTTTACCATGTTATTAGCCATAGGTAAGTGTTCACACTAGGCAGACAGGTTAGTTACCCATCCGATCTGAGATTACCTTGACTTTTGGTGGATCGGCTCACAATTTTTGGCCAAATCTTGTGCTAAGCATCTCATGTTTTTTCATAGATTTCACAAGCCAGTAGGCTATTCACATTTCATGTATCGCACATTTCCTTGCTTTAGCACAGTAAAATTGAGTGCAGCCATTATCTATTTGCTAAGGCCTCATTCAGACATTAGTTTATCACATACGACTTCTATCCACGCTTTTGTTCGAGAACTGGTACCAATTATAGTCTATGGGGCTGATCACATGTTCATGTTTTGTGAACAGAGTGGTCTGCATCTAAACATGGAGACCGGTCCGATTTTGATTTCAGTCCCCCGATCGACTCTTCACTGCAAGGTTATGAGACCATGAAAACAAAGAGAAAAATAAATAAATAAAATTGAACAGAACTCGGATGTATGAGGGAACTTGTTCATTAAAAAAAAAAAAAAAAGTAATGAAATGGATAAACTGAAAATGGGACACAATGATGAAAATCTGATCCAAAACAATGATGAAAGTCTGCATGAGAAAAATTACTCACGTCTGAATGAGCCCTAAAACACACATTTCACATTTATATGATGAAACTGGAATGCCCTTTAATATATTATCTTTCTACCTTTGCAGCAGCCTTCTTCATCAATTTTAAGGCTAGCTTCTCGTTTTTTGGGACACCTTCACCCTAACAAAAAATAAATAGAAATCAGTAATACCCACATGAAATACATATACATACATACATACATACATACATACATACATACATACCCGCATGAAATACATACATACCCACATGAAATACATACATACGAGTAAAAGCCGACCCCCCTAATTTTGCAACAAAAAACTGGGAAAACTTATTGACTCGAGCATAAGCCTAGGGTGGGAAATGCAGCAGCTACCGGTTAACGTCAAAAATAAAAATAGGTACCAATAAAAGTAACCTACTGATGTCTCAATTAATTTTAAGTGTTTATGAATATCCATATTGAATCAGGAGCCCCATATAATGCTCCATACAGTTCATGATGGGCCCCATAAGATGCTCCATATTAAAATATACCCAATATAATGCTGCACAAAGGTTAATAATGGCCCCATAAGATGCTCCATAGAAACATTTGCCCCATACAATGCTGCATAAAGGTTGATGGCCCCATACGATGCTCCATACATTGTGGCCCCATGAGATGCTCCACACATTATACCCCATAAGATGTTCCTCATATATGCCCCATAAGATGCTCCTCATATATGCCCCATAAGATGCTCCTCATATATGCCCCATTTGCTGTTGCTGCCATTAAAATAAAAAAATCATACTCACCTCTCTTCGCTCAGGCCCCCGACACTTGCGATAGTCACCTTCCTCGTTCCATCGCTGCGTGCTGCTCTGTCTTCCATCCTCAGCACTGACTGTTCAGGCAGAGGGCAGCGTGCACACTAATCGCGTCATCGCGCCCTCTGACCGTTACAGTCACAGCCAGAGGACGGAAGACAGAGCAGCGCGCAGCGATGGAACGAGGAAGGTGACTATCGCACAATGCTTCCCCTCCCCTGATATACTCACCTGCTCCTGGCGCGGTCCCCGGGCAGCGTCTCACTGTCAGATGGTCTCCGGGCAGTGTTTCCTGTGTTCAGCGGTCACATGGTACCGCTCATTAGAGTAATGAATATGCGTGCATATTCATTACTTTAATGAGCGGTACCACGTGACCGCTGAACACAGGAAGCACTGCCCGGAGACCATCTGCAGGGACGGCACCAGAACAGTTAAGTATATCACAGCCGCCGCTCCCCCTCACCAGAGGAGAGGAGAGGAGAGACTGATGCCAACCGCAGGTCATCTGAGTGCTGTCCATTTTTTACTGGGTAGGGGGAAGTGTTTGGAAAGGTTTTTATTTATTTTTTTGCATATGAGAAAAAAAGAAAAAAAAAAGGCCTACTGCGGAGCAGATTAGCGTAGTGCTAGAGTGACTGCAGAAATGTGAAACCTCGTTTATGGTCTTTCCAGGTGTACTGATGAGCTTGCTATGGTGTACGTGACTGAACACACCTTAAACAACAGGACAGCATAATCATACATCAGCATCGGCTCCTCGTTCTCCTTGGCCCCTCGCTCATACCACGCTATGGCTGCTCTCGGGTTCTTCGTTACTCCTTGCTGACCCCAGTAAAGCATCTGTGCCATTCTGTGCTGGATGACAAAGCAAGCCGACACAATTACCTTCTATGCTTAAACTAAGCTGCTGTTTTAATGCATTTATTTATTTTTTAAACATCAATTAAGTAGTGTGCAGTGTGTAAAGGGGGAATTCTGCAGACATCCAATTCCACCTCCCTAAGCACCTTGCATAGGGGTCCCGGGGTGTATGCATGCGGTTACATTTCTGTTACAGACCCCTTCAGGATACGTTCTGGCACAAATAGATCGAGTGCTGAACAAATTAACTTCCCGATGAAAGAAACAGACGGTTTTGCTAAAATAAAGTCTTGTTTACTGATGTGAGAACATATACTGTATTTTCGGACTCCAAGATGCACTTTTTCCACAAAAAAAAAAAAAAAATTGGGGAGGAAAATGGGGGGGCGCGTCTTATATTGCGATCGCAGGCTTACCAGGAGGTTGCGGCAGAGGTGTGGCGATGCTGCGGCGGTGGGCGGTGCAGAGCGCACCTGAACAGAGTCCCTTCTTCAGGATTACAGTGGCAGAAATGTGGCGGCGCCACAGCTCTGTGTCCACGGTGAGCAGAGTGCATCACTGGTTTCCCTGCGGCCATATTCCTGAAGCCGTGGGCCACCGGAGGCCACGCGTGCGCAGATTGAAATCTCGGCAGAACTCAGCTTCAGAAAAATGGCCACCAATATCTAAATCTGGGCACATGCAGCCTCCGGTGGATATTTTCACAGCTTCAGAAAGATAGCCGCAGGGAAACCGGTGATGCACTCTGCTCACCGTGGACACCGGGCCGCAGCGTCGCCACATCTGCCGCCAGTATGCTGGATGGACCCTGCTCAGGTGCACTCCGCAATGCCCACCGCCGCAGCATTACTACACCTCTGCCGCCGCCGACATCCTGAGAATGGGACCCTGCTCCAGTTCCGCCTCACCGCCGACACCAGACCCACAGCATCGCACCCCGGGACTGCAGCATTGCCCCACTTCTGCCGCCCCCAGCGTCCTGAGGAAGAGAACCTGTTTTCTGTGACCCCTCTGTACCACCACTGGCTCTTAGGTAAGATATGTTAAATTCGGACAACAAGACTGACTCCCATCTTAAAATCTTTTTTCGGCTATTTTCCACCCCAAATTTTGGGTGCGCCTTATAGTCTGAAAAATATGGTATACAAAAGGTCAGCAGGAACAATGCTTGGCTTTTTCTTCTGCATTAAATGACAAAGGTTTGTGCATAACGGTTTGGGACGGTGACATCACTTTTAGGCTGGGGTCACACAGCGTAGGGAAATAAGGTCTGTTTTTTACAGGCGTAATACGCAGAAATGATCCCAAAACAGTGATCATATGTCATCCGTAGGCAAGGTGTGGCTGCGTATTTTGCGCATGTAAACCTCCATATGTAATCCGTATGGCATTCATACAGCGAGATTATCTTGCCGGCTTGCAAATTAGACATAGAATGGATCCATAGGCACATACATACATCAGTAAGACACAGTACAGACCAAGAGTTTGGACACCTCATTTAAAGATTTTTCTGTATTTTTATGACTATGAAAATTGTACATTAACACGGAAGGCATCAAAACTATGAATTAACACATGTGGAATTATATACTTAAAAAAATTGTGAAACAACTGAAAATATGTCTTATATTCTAGGTTCTTCAAAGTAGCCACCTTTTGCTTTGATGACTGCTTTGCACACTCTTGGCATTCTCTTGATGAGCTTCAAAAGGTAGTCAGCGGAAATGGTTTTCACTTCACAGGTGTTCCCTGTCAGGTTTAATAATTGGGATTTCTTGCCTTATAAATGGGGTTGTGTTATGCAGAAGTCTGGTGGATACACAGCTGATAGTCCTACTGAATAGACTGTTAGAATTTGTATTATGGCAAGAAAAAAGCAGCCAAGTAAAGAAAAACGAGTGGCCATCATTGCTTTAAGAAATGAAGGTCAGTCAGTCTGAAAAATTGTGCAAACTTTGGAAGTGTCCTCAAGTGCAGTGGCAAAAACCATCAAGCGCTACAAAGAAACTGGCTCACATGAGGACCGCCCCAGGAAAGGAAGACCAAGAGTCACCTCTGCTTCTGAGGATAAGTTTATCCGAGTCACCAGCCTCAGAAAACAGTAATTAGACTTACTGGTAATTGTATTTCCAGGAATCCATCCTGACAGCACACTGGAGGACGTCCTTCTTATCCATGATGGGACAGGAAACACGAGAGGTTAAAAAGGACCCTCCCCCTACCACCCTTCAGTGTTTTTCCAAAGTAACACATCTGGATGGATGCAAACACAAGTTTTATTACAACAAAATAATGAATCATACAAATGTTACATCACATAAGTATAAAGATCAGACAATAGGGAGGGAACTAACAGTGCTGTCAGGATGGATTCCTGGAAATACAATTACCAGTAAGTCTAATTACTGTTTTCCAGGTCACCACCTGACAGCACACTGGAGAAATACCAAAGGAGAATGGTATTTAGGGTGGGACCACTGCTTGAAGTACCTTTCTACCAAAGGCCAACTGAGGCGAAACTACATCTAGTTTATAGTGTTTAGAAAAGGTACTAAGATTAGACCATGATGCCGCTCTACAGATCTGGTCTGCCGTAGCCCCCCCTTTCTCCGCCCATGATGTGGCCATGGCCCTAGATGAGTGGGCTTTAAGATTAACCGGGGAATTTAGACCTTTAGCTTTGTAGGCTAAATCAATTGTAGACTTTATCCACCGTGCGATAGTCGCTTTAGACGCTTTTTTCCCTTTATTTGAACCCCTGAACTGAACGAACAAGTTATTGTCCTGTCTCCAGGGTCTAGATAGATCAAGGTATCTGAGTACTGACTCTCTTACATCAAGGTTATGAAAAAATCTCTCTTTTTGATTTTTAGGGAATTGGCAAAAAGATGGTAAAACAATCTCCTGATTCATATTAGTATCAGAAACGACTTTAGGGAGAAAGGCCGGATCAAGCCTTAGTACTATTTTATCATCAAAGATCTGTAAATACGGGTTCTGTACCGAAAGAGCCTGTAGTTCCCCCAATCTTTTTGCCGATGTGATCGCAACTAAAAACGCGGTTTTAAGAGAGAGTTTGTTAATGTCTATGTCTCCCGTTATATCCCAGGACTGATCACACAGAAAATTCAGGACCAGATTAAGATCCCACGGCGGGACTGGTTTCCTAATGAATGGCCTTAGCCTCTGGACTGCTCTAGAGAATCGACTAATCCAGGGGTGGGTAGATAACGAAAAATCAAAGAATACACTTAGGGCCGCTATCTGGACTCTTAATGTACTTGGTCTAAGGCCTTTTTGAAAACCTGACTGCAAGAAGTCAAGAATTTTTGGGATATCTGGATGGTCAGTATCAACTGTCATCTTCCCACAGAATCCACAGAATGTTTTCCATATTTTTGTGTAGATGGCAGATGTCACCGGCTTTCTGCTGGCTTGAAGGGTAGAAATGACGTCATCTGAAAGACCTTTTGCCCTCAAGACCTTCCGTTCAGGATCCAAGCTGCCAACTGAAGCGCTCCTGGGTTCTGGTGTAGTACTGGACCTTGTAGAAGAAGATCCTCTCTCTCTGGTAACAGGAGGGGTTCTTCCACTGATAATCTTCTTAACATTGGAAACCAACTTCGTTTCGGCCAGTGAGGAGCTATGAGGATGACTTTGGCCCCGTCCTCGCAGATTTTCCTGAGTATTCTTGGAATCAAGGCCAGAGGTGGAAACGCATACAGAAGACCGTCGTTCCAGGGTTGTGACAGGGCATCGATCGCGGCTGGGCTCTCCCAGGGATTTAGGGAGTAAAAGGTTTTGACCTTTGCGTTTTGCTTTGTAGCAAATAGATCCACAGTCGGCTTCCCCCAACGATGACAAAGATCCCTGAATACTTCGGCGTTTAGTTCCCACTCTGTAGGGGATACACTTTTCCTGCTCAGGAAATCCGCCAACCGGTTCTTGGATCCCTCCAGATGTACAGCCGAGATTGACCGCCCCCCTCAGCCGCAAACCGGAAGTGACGCGCGGCCGGAAAGAGAGGATGGTGTAGCGAGAATTTCCTTCCCCCATGCCGGCCGCATGGAGACGCCGACATCTGCAGAGGCTACCGGCAGGATCGCATACACCAGGGGGCGTGACGGAAGGATCGAGAGCCCCCGGCAGGGGGAAGCGATCCTCATACCAGGAGCAGCGCTACACTGGTAGGCAGAGGGACCCTCGGGCGGGTGTCAGCCAGCGGGTGCCTCATGGAGGGAAGGGTGAGGCAAAGCCCCCCCGATCCACATCCCCCCGCACAGAACGGTAGCTTCCTCTCGCCGTTCCTATCCATAATGGGACAGGAAAAACACTGAAGGGTGGTAGGGGGAGGGTCCTTTTAACCTCTCGTGTTTCCTGTCCCATCATGGATAAGAAGGACGTCCTCCAGTGTGCTGTCAGGTGGTGACCTGGAAACACAGGTTAACAGCAGCTCAGATTAGAGACCAGGTCAATGCCACACAGTTCTAGCAGCAGAAACATCTCTACAACAACTGTTAAGAGGAGACTTTGTTCAGCAGGCCTTCATGGTAAAATAGCTGCTAGGAAACCACTGCTAAGGACAGGCAACAAGCAGAAGAGACTTGTTTGGGCTAAAGAACACAAGGAATGGACATTAGACCAGTGGAAATCTCAAATTTGGACCCATCAGACCAAAGCACAGATCTTTGGTTCCAACCACCGCGTCTTTGTGCGAAGCAGAAAAGGTGAACGGATGGACTCTACATGCCTGGTTCCCACCGTGAAGCATGGAGGAGGTGTGATGGTGTGGGGGTGCTTTGCTGGTGACACTGTTGGGGATTTATTCAAAATTGAAGGCATACTGAACCAGCATGGCTACCACAGCATCTTGCAGCGGCATGCTATTCCATCCAGTTTGCGTTTAGTTGGACCATCATTTATTTTTGAACAGGACAATGACCCCAAACACCTCCAGGCTATGCAATGGCTTTTTGACCAAGAAGGAGAGTGATGGGGTGCTACATCATATGACCTGGCCTCCACAGTCACCAGACCTGAACCCAATCGAGATGGTTTGGGGTGAGCTGGACCACAGAGTGAAGGCAAAAGGGCCAACAAGAGCTAAGCATCTCTGGGAACTCCTTCAAGATTGTTGGAAGACTATTCCCGGTAACTACCTCTTGAAGCTCATCAAGAGAACGCCAAGAGTGTGCAAAGCAGTCATCAAAGCAAAAGGTGGCTACTTTGAAGAACCTAGAATATAAGACATATTTTCAGTTGTTTCACACTTTTTTGTTAAGTATATAATTCCACATGTGTTAATTCATAGTTTTGATGCCTTCAGTGTGAATGTACAATTTTCTTAGTCATGAAAATACAGAAAAATCTTTAAATGAGAAGGTGTGTCCAAACTTTTGGTCTGCACTGTATATATTTATATTTCATACAGCTCTAGATTGCTTAACCCCTTCATGACCTTGGGATTTTCAGTTTTTCCGTGTTTGTTTTTCGCTCCCCTCCTTCCCAGAGCCATAACTTTTTATTTTTCCGTCAATATGGCCATGTGAGGGCTTATTTTTTGCGAAACAAGTTGTACTTTTGAACGACATCATTGGTTTTAGCATGTCGTGTACTAGAAAACGGGAAAAAAAATTCCAAGTGCGGTGAAATTGCAAAAAAAGTGCAATCCCACACTTGTTTTTTGTTTGGCTTTTTTGATAGGTTCACTAAATGCTAAAACTGACCTGCCATTATGATTCTCCAGGTAATTACGAGTTCATAGACACCTAACATGACTAGGTTATTTTTTATCTAAGTGGTGAAAAAAAATTCCAAACTTTGCTAAACAAAAAAATTGCGCCATTTTTCGATACCCGTAGCGTCTCCTTTTTTCATGATCTGGGGTCAGTTGAGGGCTTATTTTTTTGCGTGCTGAGCTGGCGTTTTTAATGATACCATTTCGGTGCAGATACATTCTTTTGATCGTCCGTTATTACATTTTAATGCAATGTCGCAGCGACAAAAAAACATAATTCTGGCATTTCAAATTTTTTTCTCGCTACGCTGTTTAGCGATCAGGTTAATGCTTTTTTTTTTTTTTTTTTTTTATTGATGTATCACCACGTTCAGAATCGCCCGATCTCATGTGTAGGTTTGATTTTTTTTTTTTTAATTGTTTTATTTTGAATGGGGCGAAAGGGGGTGATTTAAACTTTTATATTTTATTTTTTTCACATTTTTTTTAAACTTTTTTTTTTTTTTTTTACTTTTGCCATGCTTCAATAGCCTCCATGGGAGGCTAGAAGCTGGCACAATGCGATCGGCTCTGCTACATAGCAGCGATCATCAGATCGCTGCTATGCAGCAGAAATGCAGGTGTGCTATGAGCGCTGACCACAGGGTGGCGCTCACAGCTACCGGCGATCAGTAACCATAGA
Organism: Ranitomeya variabilis; assembly: GCF_051348905.1. Lineage (NCBI taxonomy): Eukaryota > Metazoa > Chordata > Amphibia > Anura > Dendrobatidae > Ranitomeya > Ranitomeya variabilis. The sequence goes on along the minus strand of NC_135232.1, from coordinate 1,081,110,696 downwards.
GGTCTCAAGGACCTCTATGGTTACTCTGCAGAAGCATCGCTGACCCTCGATCATGTGACGGGGGTCAGCGATGTGCTCATTTCCGGCCGCCCACGCCGGTTAAGTGCCGCTGTCAGCATTTGACAGCGGCATTTAACTAGTTAATAGTGGCGGGTGAATCGCGATTTCACCCTCCGCTATTGCGGGCACATGTCAGCTGTTCAAAACAGCTGACATGTCCCGGCTTTGATGCGGGCTCACCGCCGGAGCCCTGCATCAAAGAGGGGAATCTGACCTCGGACGTACTATCCCGTCCGAGGTCAGAAAGAGGTTAAAAGCCGGTAATTCAATTGCCGGGGCTTTTGCCATCTCCTTATCAAATCTGACAGGATATGAGACATGGTTTATATACAGTAAACCATTTCATATCCCTTATTTTTTACATGTTCCTCACTAATGTTGTTAGTAGAGTGCAAAATTTGGGGGCTCTAGCTGTTAAAATAAAGGGTTAAAATTACAGGAAAAAAAAAACTGGTGTGAGCTCCTGCGCAATTTTCTCTGCCAGAGTGGTAAAGCCAGTGACTGGGGGCAGATATTAATAGCCTAGAGAGGGACCATGGTTATAGGACCCCCCTGGCTAAACAAATTTGCCCCCAGCCACCCAAAAAAAGGCACATTTGTAAGATGCGCCTATTCTGGCACTTAGCCTCTCTTCCCACTTTTGAGTAGCGGTGGGATATGGGGTAATAAAGGGTTAATGTCACCTTGCTATTGTAAGGTGACATCAAGCCTGGTTAATATTGAGAGATGTCAATAAGACACCTATTCATTATTAATCCAATAGTAGTAAAGGGTTAATACACACACGAAGAATAAAGTATTTTAATTAAATAAAAACACATGGGGCTGTAAAATTTTTATTGTACGCTTAATCCACCTGAAGACCCTCGTTCTGTAAAAGAAAAGGGAAACAAAAAAAAAAAAGCAACAATATCCCATACCTCCCCGGCGCTCAGTCATGTCCAACGCTGTAAATCCATCTGAAGGGGTTAAATAATTTTACAACCAGGAGCCTGTTAATGCAGCTGTTGCTTCTGCTTGTAAAAACTGGGGAATGAACAGAATGCAGGGGAACGTAGCTACCTAGACTTGCTGTGCTGCACCCCCTGCTGGCATAAACTATGAACTATAGCGTGGGAATTTTTCTGAATATTTTCTCACGCTCTAGTTCATACGAGTTTATGCCAGCAGGGGGCGCAGCACCGCCAAGTCTACTATGCTACGATCCCCTGCATTCCATTCTTACAGATGTGCCTTTTCTGGGGTGGCTGGGGGCAGATGTTTTTAGCCAGGGGGGGTCCAATAACCATGGTCCCTCTCTAGGCTATTAATATCTGCCCTCAGTCACTGGCTTTCCCACTCTGGCAGAGAAAACTGTGCGGGAGCCCACGCCAGTTTTTCCCATGATGTAACCCTTTATTTTAACAGCTAGAGCCCCCAAATTTTGCACACAGTCTACTAACATCATTAGTGAGGAATATGCAAAAAAAATAAGGGATATGAAATGGTTTACTGTATGTAAACCATGTCTCATCCTGTCGGGTTTGATAAGGAGATAGCAATGTGTTATGTTTGGTGTGGAATTATATCCAATTTGGCTTTAGGACAATTCTTTGTGTTTTTTCATTTAAGACAAATTAAATGAAGATAACAAAGAATTTGTGTTTGCAATCATTTTCAGGAAGAAAACTGAGTATTATCTGACAGAATTGCAGGGGTGTCAATACTTTTGGCCACAACTGTATATAAGAGTGTCACTTTTTGTATTGAACTGAAATAAAATTAACTTTTTGAAGACGTTCTAATTTATTGAGAAGCACTTGTAACTCTTAAATCCAGGAACTCACACTAGCTCCCATTACTCCTCAACCATGGGCCAATCCTACAGTTTGCCCTGTCAACCCTAGTTAACAGAAACTGCAGTTTCCAGAAGGATAAAACAATAAATGCAATTTGTTCAAGATAAAACTGAGAGGGTCTTCAGAGAGGGTGCTAAGCCACTAAATGGAATTGCAAGTACCATCAGTTAGTGATTAGTGGAGGACCACCAATCAGGAGAAAAAAGGGGTCGGACATGTTGCTAGATTAGTAGCCTTCTTCCAACTGCCCAGTTTTGTGGGGAAGCTGGGGAGTGGTATAATGCAGTGTTATGATATTTATTGGCTACAAGTCCGATTCTTTGATGAAAATACCCAGTTAAGGCAAAACAAAAAAACACATTGTTGTTACCACTCTTAAAATCAAAATGATGTCCCATATAAGCTCGATGGGAGACAAGTCCAGAGACACTGCAGGCCATGGTAGGCCACCCAGGCTGCTCACAGTAGCACAAGCAGCATGGTGCTCTTGTATTGAAAAACAGCTCCAGGAAAGCTTTGTAGAAATGCCAGTGGTATTACTGGTTCCACACTTGATCCATTGTGTATTGAAATTGAAATTTGACCTCACATACAGAGCCTAAAGCATCAGTGTTTACTCAAACCTTTACAAGGTGTTTGCAGAACATTGGGCTACAAGCAAGACATCCAGCTACAGGTGTTCTTCTGACCTTACACCACTGCTCTCAAAGGCCATCATGGTGTAAAGCAAGATGTGGGACACAAGAATGGAGGTCTATCCTCTTCAATAATTAGTCACACTTCTGGATGCAATGATAGCTGGAGATTGGAACTCCAACTGGTGCTCTCCTGTCATGCTTCAAACATGCATCAATCACATCCATCCTCGAAAAGCCCTCTCGACTCATCCTCAGTATCTAGCCATCGCCCCATATCACTTCTCCCCTAGGCCTCAAAACTACTGAAAAAACCACATCCATCTTGTACAGTCCCACCACCTCTCTTCCTGCTCCTGCTTACAATCTGGCTTCCGACAGCATCACTCCACTGAAAATGCCCTAACTAAAGTCACCAATGACCTATTAACGGCCAAAGCCAAGCGACACTACTCTGTCCTCCTCCTGGACCAGTCCTCTGTCTTTTACACTGTGGACCACTCCCTATTACTACAGACCCTCATCTCTTGGCATCACAGACTTGGCCCCATCTTGGATATCGTCATACAGAACCGGATATTCAAGGTCTCCCACTTGCACACCACCTTCTCACCTTGCCTGCAATCAGTCAGTCCTGCAAGGTTCAGTCCAAGGGTCCCTGCTCTTCATTTACACCTTTGGCCTGGGACAGTTCATAGAATCTCACGACTTGTAGATCTGTGTGTCATCAGCATAGAGGTGATACTGCATCTCTGGACCAGATATCACCTCCCTACTAACCAAAATCCCGCAATGTCTGTCCGCTAATTCATCCTTCTTCGGTAGATTTCTAAAACTTAACATGGACAAAACAGAAGTCATCTTTCCTCCATCTCACTCGACTCCCCCCAAAAAACCTATCCATTAAAGTAAATGGTTGCTCAGTGGCCTCCCCTCTGAGACTCTTGCACCCCTCCAATCTATTGTAAACTCTGCTGCCCGACTAATCCACTTATACCCACGCTATTCCCCAGCCTCTCCCCTCTGGGTAATGGGGAGCCAGTAAACGGATAGACTCCAGTTCTAAACCCTAACCATGGCATACAAAGCCATCCACAACCTGCCTCCATACATCTGTGACCTAACCTCCCAGTACTTACCTGCACGCAACCTCCGATCCTCACAAGTTCTCCATCTCTAGTCCCCTCTTCCCACAAACGCATACAAGAATTCTCCCGTGCATGCCCCCTACTCTGGAACTCTCTACCTCTACCCAAACATATTTGACTCTCACCTTATGTGGAAACCTTCAAAAGGAACCTGAAGACCCACCTTATCCGATAAGCCAACAACCTGCAGTAACCACCAAACTGCTACACGACCAGCTCTACCTTCACCTTACTGTATCCTCACCCAGCCCTTGTAGATAGTGAGCCCTCGCAGGCAGGGTCCTCTCTCTCCCTGTACCAGTCGTAACTTGTATTGTTTAAGATTATTGTATTTTTCATTATGCATACCCCCTTTTCACATTTAAAGCACCATGGAATAAATGGCGCCATAATATATGGGCAATGCCATGAAGAAAGGATGCCATGACGAGAACGTCACACCAATCCTACTCCCAGGATTATGATGTGCAGATGACATATGGTAGCCAGCCCCTCTTTTCTCAATCCCAGGTTCACGTACCGCTTGGCATTACATTGATTTTGCCATGGAACTACTGACACTGCCATTTCTCCTAAGTGTCTAAGGAGCCATTTTTCAACATAATACCACCCGGCCATGGTACTGTGACCAACCTGTGTGGCCTAAACATGCTACCGTAGCCTGCACATCTCGGATGTCATTGGTCAGCAAATCTTGATAATTTGAGTGCACAAGTGCATTCAGTGTGGCAGAAAATTCATCATCAGACAACCATTAATAGCCTCAGTGATGGCAGCAGAGTTGTGCAAGTGCAGAATTCTCTGCATATGGTGCTCACACTTGATACTAAATAAATCAAGATGTTTTTAAAATTTAGCTTTCACTTTTTCCTCACTTGCATATCATTAACATGTCTGTCCATCTTGCAATTATCATAATTTCACTACTTTCGTTTTTTTTAGTGATGCAATTTCAATGTTGAGGTGTGTGGAACCAACATTCAAATTAATAGAATAATCATTGTGTGGCTGTATAACAGTATAATCGAGCTAGAGACTGACAAATCCCACGGGACCAGATGTATTCATGAGAAAAACTTAAAAAAGGAACTTGTCAGCTACCCTAGTCCTCCTAAACTGCCACCATGACTACTTCAGCCTTTCCATACATTCTTGTAAGCCTCTTTTTGTGGCTAAGCAATCACAGTGACATCACTGGCAGCTCTCAGGAAATCTTACGCACGCACCCAATTTTGTGCCTTCCATAGGCCAGATAAAGCTAACTCACCATGTCACAGTTTATTTGTTATTTATTTTTTAGACTAAGAAAAGGTTGAAATACAGACATGGTGGCAGTTTATGGGACTAGGGCAACTGACAGTTTCCCTTTAATATTCGCCCACCCAGCATGACTGACCGCTCCTCAGTATCCCTCCACCCTGCTGCTACCGATTTCGCACACTGTTCAGTACAAGCTGCAGATGTCCATCCATCAGGGTGGAGATTGCATTTAACTTAATGCAGTGGTGGGCAACCTCAGACCCGCGGGCCGTTTACGGCCCACAATTACATTTTCTCTGGCCCCTGAGACCATAATGCTCAGGCCAAGAGCTGCTTTTTCACGGCTGCCAGCCCTTTAATTTCTTCTTACTCAGCAAGAATGTGCACAGCATTCACTACTGAATTGTTGCAGCTCGTGACACTTGCCAGTGCTAGGACTTACTATTTGTGAGCTGAGTAAGTGCACAATGTGCTCCCATCTCATAGGAGACAGCAGCCCCATGTCTCCAGTTTGATGTCTCTTATGTTTTATCTATACTGCAGCCCCATGTCACCAGTGTGATGTATATACCACAGGACAATGTCTCCTGTGATGTATACACACTGCAGCCCCATGTCTTCTGTGAAGTATAGACAGCAGCCTCAGTGTATCCTATGTGATGTATACAGCCGTCTGTCTGTTTTATAAGCGGCAGCCCCAGTATATCCTATCTGATGTATTTACTGCAGGCTCAGTACATATTATGTGATGTACACAGCAGCCAAAGTAACTCCTATGTGATGTATATACAGCAGTCTCAGTGTCTCCTATGCGATGTATATACAGCAGTCTCAGTGTCTCCCATGTGATGTATATAGAGCAGCCTCTGTCTCCTACGTGATGGATACTGCAAATCTTCCACGGCCCGAGTTCTATAAATGCAATGCGAGTAGTGATGAATCCCGAGGTGTAATATTCATCTGTGTTCGGTACGACTTACTGCTGCAAGTTTTGTTTTTTTTACAAAATTTATCACAATAGAGTCACTGGCACTCCAGACTGATGCAAATTTGGAAAAGTAGATACAAGTAGCATCATCCATACCATCTAACAGCACAGTTCTTGTCAAAGAAGCAGATCCAGCTGTCACATTAGAGGTAATTTAATTAAATGGTTTAGCCAAATACAGTAGAGTAATTTTCAAGTTGATAATTTTGTACGGCCCCCGAAGAACGGTATAAATAGCCAAGTGGCCCTTGAAAGAAAAAAAAAGATCCCCCACCCTGGCTTATTGAATACACTTGGACTTGTATAGCCATTCTCACATTAATTTTCACAATAATTACACCAGCCTCATCAGATCTAGTTCATAATATGTGCGGTTTGTATTGTAAAATACAGCATGTAGACAGATCCTAGTAGTCAGCATATGACCATTATATGTCTGACTGCCAAACAGGTAATAGTAACTAAGGAAGAATACAATGGACTTCTAGTGATGAGTTTACTGTGTTTATGAGCCCAGTCATCAGTCCCTGCCCGTCACCAATGATTAACAGCCCCAGGTGAACAGGGATGTACATGAAAAAAAATATATCTTGTGAGGAGCTCTGGGGAGATCTAGATTCATGAACACAGAAGTCCCGGACTATGGCTCCACTGTTCCCTCATAGCAGCCATTATCCACGCAGCACATCCTCATACCAGACAAAAAAAATATTTGTGGCAAGTCAATGCAATAATTAATTTACATACAATGCTTGAATTGAATGACATCCGTCTTTTGTTCCATAGTAAACAGAGGTCGGCTGCTCCAGTTGATGGATTTTTATAATAGTAATGTTAAAGGGAAGTCATCAGAAAATGATGATGAAAATATATAAATATATATATATATATATATATATATATATATATATATATATATATATATATATATATATATATATATATATATATATTATTTTTTAAATGGCCTTTCAAATAATGATCTTAAAATTTAAAAAAAAAATATGTAATCTTGTAATTCCTCCACTGGCTACTAGTGTGTTTTTTTTTTTTGTTTTTTGTTTTTTTTAAGAGATTCATTTTTCCAGTGCTTTCTGTAAGATGCACAGGAGTTTCCTTATCAGAGGCCGGAATACAATGACAGACAACATCTCTACACACTGGTGATGGCAAATGTATCCAGACATCACTATACGTGAATCACAGCTGACTTCCTCCACAATTACCTTTGCACACGCTCATTAGATGCTTCAATACAAAAGATAGGGCTGAGTCTGTTCATTGTGGCTAATGTACATGTCATTTCCCAAGCCAACAGAAAGTTAGAGTCTAGTAAAACCCCAGTGGCTGATGTGAAAATTGCAAGATTTCCATTTTTTTTGTTAAATTTCTAATGCTGATTGTAAGAGGCATAAAAAATAAACAGAAGTTTTGGGAATTTTTTTTAACACCAAGACCAATTGTAAACTATATGTAATTTTTTTTTTTTTTATAAAAGCTTCTCTTTACAGAGATAGTTAACTCTGAACATCTCGGTTACCTGGGAATACACATCTCCTCTCTCTGCATTCTGTTTAAGCCATAAAAATAGGTCATCGTTTTCTCTAGTCTGTTCTTTCAATACGTCTTCATCCATTAATCTTACGGTTTCCACAAATGCCTTAGAAAAAAAAAAAATATTAGAAAAGTATTAACATGATATGCTCTGATGGAGAAGTAGATTAATAATGGAAATCACTGTGGTATGGTCCATACATTGTTTAGCGGTCACTGCCAAGTTTCATACTTCATTGCCCATTCACTTGAATAGGAGAGCAGGCGCTAAACAATATATTTTACTTGCATCCGTCCGCCTCAGATCAGTGTACCAGACGTCAGACACCCACCAATCTCATCCTGAAGATATATGTTAGTCCTGGACGAGCCCTTTCATGCTGCTGAAACCAACATTTAGCATAAGGGGCAGTTACTTTTTCATATATTATCTGTATTAAAGAATGTTATATGCAAAAAGCCTCTTCAGAGAGGAAGAGGACATGACCTTTAGTACCACCTATAGGAAGTCGCAATCCTAAAAGTCATTACCAACCCTTTAAAAAGGGGCCTTGCTTTAGATAAGAAGCCAAATCAGAAACTCCACATTGAGAGAAATATTTCAGGGTGCTCATCCCCTCATCAGTGCAAAGCAGGAGAACTGGTTTGGCTGGATGAGAGTCCTCTGACAGGAGATCTAAGGGGAAAGGTCTCAATTTCTGTGGCCTGCCAAAGCGACAGTCCACTGTTCATCTCATGTGGGAGATTTTAATAATTTGGGGAGGAGGAGGTCAGACTGGGAGGAGAAGGAGGATTCAAGGGTGCATCAAACCTCAGTTTAAGTTTTGATGGGAATGAGGTTTTGTAGCAGACTGCCTCGATAATGTCATTTCAAGTGAGAGAAATAGCATTACTTGTTCGCCATTTCTTGATAATCGATCCTTTGGTGTCTTTTTTGCAACATTGATATAGTAAGAGAAGGCAACATCTAGATCCAAGGTATGATTGTCTATTCCTTGGAGGTGCTTATATCCAAGCTTCAGAAGACCAAGCCTATCGTTCCCCTGGGCCCCAACCAGGCTGTAGAGCAGAGCCTAGAAACAGAGGTCAATAAAGAGGTAAAAGTAGTAATGAATCACATCCCTAACTAATTACTCTTAGCACCATCATAAGCTGAAATTACACTGATAAAGATTGTACGCACCTCAGCTGGATCAGTGGGTACACCAAGACCAATTTCATACATGACACTGAGTAGGTAAGTAGCTTTATGGTATCTACTGCAGCTGGCGTCCAGCAAATTGGGCACAGCATCTTTGAGGTGATGAAAACTATATGACAAGTTTTTCAAAGTTTCCTCAAATATAATTTTTCCAAACTGGATGCCCAAATCACTAGAGAAATCTAAAATAAGAGTTTATTAAGACAGTTGCTTACTTACACACACACAAAAAAAAGGGGGGTTGGTAAAGATGGTTAGAAATGATAACATCAGGAATTGACAAAGTACTATTTTCTTGTACTTAGAACAGTTTATGAAATAAAAATGTATTTCATATCTCTTTAATATCTTATGTGTAGACGTATCTCTATACTTACAGAAAGCAGTCTTCAGCTTCCTGCACCTAACTGGTCCCACGTGGGCACTCCACCTAACTGGTCCCACGTGGCCACTCCTCTTTGATGGCTCACAGTGTCCATTGTGTTGCTCGGAGCTACATCCTTTATTGTAAGTCTATGGAGCCTCAGAACGAGCCTCTATAGACGTACACAGAAAGGGACTCCGCTCACACACAAACCTCGATGTGAGCCATTTAGTCTGCAGGTCACATGGGAAAGACCCCAATTGGTTCATATTTTAAAAACACTTTATATAACTAGGCAATTAAGATAAAAATCTCAAACTTAGTTTGGACTTTAAAGAAAACGGATCACCTGGAAAACTTAATGAAATAAGGAAACCAAAATATAAAAACCCATCTGCAGTATATATAATTAGGAGAACTAAAAAGTTCCTTTGATTTAGGGGTAATTGCAAGGGCGTAACTACAACAGGTGCAGGGGTTGCAATCACACCCGGGCCCTGGAGCCTATGGGGCCCTAAAAGTCCCTTTGGCCTATGGAAAAAGACTATTGCCATTAAAGATTTTAAATATTTGGGGGCCCTGTTGGAGCTTTCGCTTCGGGGCCCACGAGTTTCAAGTTACACCACTGGGTAACAGCTATGGCCGTTTAAGAAATGGGAGACTGAAGTTAGGGCTCTCCACTGTCTCTTACAGTAGTGTGAGACTTCCTTCATTGGAGTTGGAAGAGATCATGGTGTGTCGTGTAAACATGGGGTGAATATGTGCTTCTGTCTCACTGCTGTCTTATTTCATGAGGGATGCTATAATATTAAGGCAATGTAGGAAAACACCTTTTTTTTTTTAGGTACCATTACTTGTATCTTGTGGTTGATGGAAAATGGCCATGGCTAACAATGGGTTTGACTTAAATGGGCATGGTTACCCATCAATCAAGGAACCTGTTAAAAAAAAAAAAAAATTGCACAAACCGTCCTCAAAGTATAAATGAGAATAATAAGAATTAAAGATCAGTCCAGGAGGAGAAATATCTCACTGGAGAAATCTGATTCGATGGCAAGGTTTCTTATTTTCATGTGTGCCATTTATGTAGTAGTAATTATATGACTTTAATATCTTTTTAAGCACTGAATCATGTAAAATAGGGTTTGTAATTAATTGTGTAACAAAACAAAATTATGTCAATCTGAAAAGAGGACTTCACTGGCAGAAAGGTTTGAGTTGTCAGTTGTCCTGCCATGAATAGATTAGCTTATTTTCGCTGAGCCATGGGTAAATACCACAGGTTGGGGTTTGACCATCAGATCTTAAGCCTTGTATTGTTGGACTCGATGTGACTTATCAGAGTTCCTGGAAAAGACGCCAGGGTAGCACAACTCACGTATCATTCTGCACTAGAACATGACTTGCATGTGGACTGATGGCGTAAGACACCGCGGTATTAATACACAAGGTCCACTGTACGATTTGTGATCACGGAGAATACATTCATATAGCGCAAAACCGGAATCACTGTAGATAATGCAATACTTACCCCAGGAAACACCATCACCAACGCTCAGCATCAAAAACAAATTTCTATATCTTTCTTGTTCTTCTCGTCTCCAAAGAGCCCTCTTAGTAGTTGGCCAATCTTCATATTTTAGATATAGGTCTTCATAATTCTCTGCTTGACCTGTAATAAATTACATCAATTTCAACTCTGAAGACCATTTCCATAAACTGTATATACATACTAGATTACACTAAAAAAACAGTTGAAAAATTAAAAAAATTCCATATGAGAGGGAAAAAATTAAGTAGAAAAATATTAGTTTTTAACTGGCATACAGAATATAATCTATACAGCTCAGCTTTCGCCATATTACAGCAATTGGTAGAATAGAATTATAATAATCCTGGGTCATAGGCAACTTGATGGGAGCTTTGCGCACCAGGTCCCACAAACTCCCATCACCCATGTCTCACGCTACAACAATGACAAGAGGCGGTAATCGGAGCTCCCGTCCAGCAACCAAAGATTCCCGATGTGGCTGATAGAGTAGGTGTGAACCAATTTGCAGAACCCATTCTAATTCATAACACTAATGTTAAAGAAGAGTATAAAAGTAATTTTTCCCCCAAAGTATAAATTTATAAAAATTAATGTACTCTAAAATGGTTATGTAACAAATAACTGGCCCAACAACAACAACAAAAAAAAAAAAAAGCTAACACACACACTACAGCCTGATCAAGTAAAAACAAAAATGACCTGAAAGTAAGAACAAACCATAAAAAGAAAAAAAAAAAATATTTCTAATGGAATCAAAACTTTACTGGTCCAGAATGTGTTCATTATATACATACTTATGAATGAGGCAAGAATGATATAGCAGTTCTTTGTACTTACACTTAGTCTCCAGGTCATGTTTCTCCTGTAGACTACGCAGATGTGGTAGAATCATTAGTCTGACCCCCGCACACCGGGTGTAATATTCATTTATCTGACGGTAAATCTTAGCATCTGGGAGAGGGTTTGATATCTGCAATGGCACAATAAGCAATTATTTTTGTAAAATCCTGGTTGATTTGGTGAATCTCCTCCCGCATATCATCAATTTAAAAATGGGAACACCACAAAGTAATTTCTGAGGTTCATTCAGATGAGAGTACAGATTGGTCTGAGATCAGAGCCCAATGCAGGTAGTGACCACAGGTCTCCCAACTCGAACGGGACAGCCTCATAGAAATACTTGAATTGGACATGCTTGGGTCAGGAGAGCTGCGGCCAGTCTGTGCACTAGCGGTCCGCGCTTAGCACAAATGTCTAGCTAAATCCTTAGAAGGAAATCTTAGAGGAAGGTATTGCGGCAAAACGCATATTATATAGCACTGCATGGTACCTCTGTTTAGCACTGCAGTCTTGCAGCGCTGGGGTCTTGGGTTCAAATCCCACCAAGGACAAACACTTGAAGGAGACTCTGTTCTGCCCGTGTTTGCGTGGGTTTCCTCCAGTTCCCTCCCACACTCCAAAGACATACTGATCGGGAATCTAGATTGTGAGCCTCAATGGGCACAGCGATGAGGAATTAATGATGCTATGTAATTATGGAAAATTAACAAACAAATGTCCTGACTGCTATATAGGTGTACTGTTTGGCATGGTCTTCGGCTACCCTGTAAACATGCCATATGCCTGTATTGTCCTCTCCTGCTGCTTATGATGCTTTTACTTACACAATGAAGTTTATATTTCTATAAACAAGGTTTCCATTTTTATCATTTTCTATGTTTTCGCTTCCCTCTCTTTGCGCTTTTGCTTGCCCTTTCACATAGGAGGCATGAAAAATAGGACTATTTTTGTCCTTTGATTATATATTATTTTGACAATCTCTCAGGGGTGCTTTGTCAGCTGAGCAGTTTTGGTTTATATACCGGACTTACTGTAAATAATGGCAGGGTCTCTAAACCTTGGTGCTCGCTCACATTGACGAAAGTTATCCGATGTGCCATCTAATAGCACTCAAATTGGGCAGTGCAGAGCTGCTATTTTTTCTTATTCAGCACGGCAAAAAAAAAAAAAAAATATATATGTTGTGGGATTGCAATTTTTTTGCAATTTCACTGCACTTAATTTTTTTTCCCATTTTTTAGTACACGATATAGTAAAACCAAAAGGTCGTTCAAAAGTACAACTTGTCTCGCAAAAAACAAGGCCTCACATGACCATATTGACGGAAAAAAAAAAAAAGTTACGGCTCTGGGAAAAAGGGGAGCGAAAAGCAAACGCAAAAACAAAACAGGGCTGTGGCGCAAAGGGGTTAAAGATACTTAAGGAAAGGAATGGTGAAGTGTACAAATGGCCGTTAGAAAGAGCTCATTTTAACCCCTTCCCGACATGCGCCGTACTAGTACGGCGCTGCCGGCACTGCATTAGTGCCAGCCGCAGTACTAGTACGGCGCCCCGATCACCGCGGTCTCGCGCTGAGCGCCGCGGTGATCGGGTGCGGGTGTCAGCTGTATATGACAGCTGACACCCCGCAGCAATGCCCACGATCGGCGCTGTCGCCGATCGCGGGCATTTAACCCCTCTGATGCCGCTGTCAATAGTGACAGCGGCATAGAGGGGGATCGCGCAGGGACGGGGGCTCCCTGCGCTCTCCCACCGGAGCAGCGCGATGAGATCGCGCTGCTCCGGTGACCTGGAAGGAGTCCCCGGATCCAAGATGGCCGCGGGACTCCTTCCGGGTCATAAGATGACCCTGCTTGCCGGCGTCTGCTGAGAATCCTCATAGCAGGCGCCGGCAAGCCTGTGGAACGTGCCTGTCACATCGGTGATCAGACCGAGTGCTATGCACACGGTCTGATCACCGATCTGTGATGTCCCCTCCTGGGACAAAGTAAAAAAATTTTTCCACATGTGTAAAAAAAAAAAAAAAAATTCCTAAATAAAGAAAAAAAAAATATATATATATTCCCATAAATACATTTCTTTATCTAAATAAAAAAAAAACACCACACAATAAAAGTACACATATTTAGTATCGCCGCGTCCGTAACAACCCCACCTATAAAACTATATCACTAGTTAACCCCTTCAGTGAACACCGTAAACAAAAAAAAAAAAAACGAGGCAAAAAACAACGCTTTATTCTCATACCGCCAAACAAAAAGTGGAATAACACGCGATCAAAAAGACGGATATAAATAACCATGGTACCGCTGAAAACGTCATCTTGTCCCGCAAAAAAAAAGCCGCCATACAGCATCATCAGCAGAAAAATAAAAAAGTTATAGCTCTCAGAATAAAGCGATGCAAAAACAATTATTTTTTATATAAAATAGTTTTTATTGTGTAAAAGCGCCAAAACATAAAAAAATTATATAAATGAGTTATCGCTGTAATCGTACTGACCCGAAGAATAACACTGCTTTATCCTTTTTACCAAACGCGGAACGGTATAAACGCACCCCCTAAAAGAATTTCAGGAATTGCTGGTTTTTGTTCATTCCGCCTCCCAAAAATCGGAATAAAAAGCGATCAAAAAATGTCATGTACCCAAAAATGGTACCAGCAAAAACGTCAACTCGTCCTGCAAAAAACAAGATCTCACATGACTCTGTGGACCAAAATATGGAAAAATTATAGCTCTCAAAATGTGGTGATGCAAAAACTATTGTTTGCAATAAAAAGCGTCTTTTAGTGTGTGACGGCTGCCAACCATAAAAATCCGCCCAAAAAACGCTATATAAGTAAATCAAATCCCCCTTCATCACCCCCTTAGTTAGGAAAAATAATGAAATTTTAAAAAATATATTTATTTCCATTTTCCCGTTAGGCTACTTTCACACTAGCGTCGGTACGGGGCCGTCGCGCTGCGTCGGCCCGACATACCGACGCATACTGTGCAAGCGCCGCACAACGGGGGCAGCGGATGCTGTTTTTCCACGCATCCGCTGCCCCATTGTGAGGTGCGGGGAGGTGGGGGCGGAGTTCCAGCCGCGCATGCGCGGTCGGAAATGGTGGACCGTCAGCACAAAAAAAGTTACATGTAACGTTTTTTGCTGCCGGCGGTCCGCCACAACATGACGCAACCGTCGCACGACGCTTGCGACGTGTGTCAATACGTCGCTAATGTTAGTCTATGGGGAAAAAAACGCATCCTGCAGATGACTTTGCAGGATGCGTTTTTTCGCCAAAACGACGCATTGCGACGTATGCAAAAAAACGCTAGTGTGAAAGTAGCGCTAGGGTTAGGACTAGGGTTAGGGTTGGGGTTAGGGTTTCAGTTAGAATTGGGGAGTTTTCACTGTTTAGGCACATCAGGGGCTCTCCAAACGCGACATGGCGTCCGATCTCAACGCGTTTGTTTGCGTTAAAAACGCATGCGTTTTTATAGAAAAAAAACAGAACACACTGAAAAGTCACCCACCACCATCAAGGTGATAAAGGGATCCAAACCCTAACCCTAACCCTACCCCTAAACTCATCCCTAACCGTTTAATGAACATTTTCTGACAGTCATAGTGCCACGTTATTTCAGTGCCACGGTATTTCAGTGAAATACCGTGGCACTTAAATACCGTGGCACTTAAATACCGTGGCACTTAAATACCGTGGCACTTAAATACCGTGGCACTTAAATACCGTGGCACTTAAATACCGTGGCACTTAAATACCGTGGCACTTAAATACCGTGGCACTTAAATACCGTGGCACTTAAATACCGTGGCACTTAAATACCGTGGCATGTACATGAAATACGTGGCACTTATATACGTGGCACTTATATACGTGGCACTTATATACGTGGCACTTATATACGTGGCACTTATATACGTGGCACTTATATACGTGGCACTTATATACGTGGCACTTATATACGTGGCACTTATATACGTGGCACTTATATACGTGGCACTTATATACGTGGCACTTATATACGTGGCACTTATATACGTGGCACTTATATACGTGGCACTTATATACGTGGCACTTATATACGTGGCACTTATATACGTGGCACTTATATACGTGGCACTTATATACGTGGCACTTATATACGTGGCCACTGAAATATCGTGGCACGTATATACGTATATAAACGTATTTCAGTGCCACGTATTTCAGGTTAGGGGTAGGGGTAGGGTTAGGGGTAGTGTTAGGGTTTTTTGGGTTTTTCTTGTTTTCTTGTGTTTTTCTATAAAAACGCATGCGTCTAAAAAAACGCATGCGTTTTACCGCGATTACATGCGTTTTTTCACACATGCGTTTTTTTAAAAAACGCAAGTGTGAAACCAGCCTTACCCTTGGGAAAATAAAAACATGGGGGCTAAAATATAATTTTCGTGGAAAAAAATATATTTTTTATTTTCGCGGCTCTGCGTTATAAACTGTACTGAAGCACTTGGGGGTTCAAAGTTCTCACAACACATCTAGATAAGTTCCGTGGGGGGTCTAGTTTCCAATATGGGGTCACTTGTGGGGGGTTTCTACTGTTTAGGTACATCAGGGGCTCTGCAAATGCAACATGACACCTGCAGACCAATCCATCTAAGTCTGCATTTCAAACGGCGCTCCTTCCCTTCCGAGCTCTGCCGTGCGCCCAAACAGTGGTTTATCCCCATATATGAAGTATCAGCGTACTCAGGACAAATTGGACAACAACTTTTGTTGTCCAATTTCTCCTGTTACCCTTGGGAAAATAAAAATGTGGCGGCTAAAATATAATTTTCGTGGGAAAAAATAATATTTTTTATTTTCATGGCTCTGCGTGATAAACTGTAGTGAAACACTTGTTGGTTCAAAGTTCTCACAACACATCTAGATAAGTTCCGTGGGGGGTCTAGTTTCCAATATGGGGTCACTTGTGGGGGGTTTCTACTGTTTAGGTACATCAGGGGCTCTGCAAATGCAACATGACACCTGCAGACCAATCCATCTAAGTTTGCATTTCAAACGGCGCTCCTTCCCTTCCGAGCTCTGCCGTGCGCCCAAACAGTGGTTCCCCCCAATGTATGGGGTATCAGCGTACTCAGGACAAATTGGACAATAACTTTTGTGGTCCAATTTCTCCTGTTACCCTTGGGGGGAAAAAAATTGCGGGCTAAAACATCATTTTGTGGAAAGAAAAAATGATTTTTTGATTTTCACAGCGCTACATTCTAAACTTTAGTGAAACAACTGGGGGTTAAAAGTGCTCACCACACATCTAAATAAGTTCCTTAGGGGGTCTTCTTTCTAAAATGGTGTCACTTGTGGGGGTTTCCACTGTTTAGGCACGTCAGGGGCTCTCCAAACACGACATGGGTTCCGATCTCAATTCCAGCCAATTTTGCATTGAAAAGTCAAATGGCGCTCCTTCCCTTCCGAGCTCTGCCATGCGCCCAAACAGTGGTTTATCCCCATATATGAAGTATCAGCGTACTCAGGACAAATTGCACAACAACTTTTGGGGTCCAATTTATCCTGCTACCCTTGGGAAAATAAAAAATTTGGGGCAAAAAGATCATTTTTTGTGAAAATTAATATTAATTTTTTTTACGGCTCCACATTATAAACTTCTGTGAAGCACTTGGAGGTTCAAAGTGCTCACCACTAGTGTTGAGCGATACCGTCCGATACTTGAAAGTATCGGTATCGGAAAGTATCGGCCGATACCGGCAAAGTATCGGATCCAATCCGATACTGATACCCGATACCAATACAAGTCAATGGGACTCAGGTATCGGACGGTATTCCTGATGGTTCCCAGGGTCTGAAGGAGAGGAAACTCTCCTTCAGGCCCTGGGAACCATATTAATGTGTAAAAGAAAGAATTAAAATAAAAAATATTGCTATACTCACCTGTCCGACGCAGCCGGGACCTCAGCGAGGGAACCGGCAGCGTTGTTTGTTTAAAATTCGCGCTTTTACTTGGTTACGTGAGGTCCCGGCTTGTGATTGGTCAGGGCGGCCATGTTGCCGGGACGCGGACCAATCACAGCAAGCCGTGACGAAATTACGTCACGGCTTGCTGTGATTGGTCCGAGTCCCGGCAACATGGCCGCCATTAACCAATCACAAGCCGTGACGTCACGGGAGGCTGGACATGCGCGTATTTTGAAAAGCGCGCGTGTCCAGCCTCCAGTGACGTCCCGGCTTATGATTGGTCACGGCGCCATGTTGCCGGGACGCGGACCAATCACAGCAAGCCGTGACGTCACGGGAGGCTGGACACGCGCGCTTTTCAAAATACGCGCATGTCCAGCCTCCCGTGACGTCACGGCTTGTGATTGGTTAATGGCGGCCATGTTGCCGGGACGTCACTGGAGGCTGGACACGCGCGCTTTTCAAAATACGCGCATGTCCAGCCTCCCGTGACGTCCCGGCTTGTGATTGGTTAATGGCGGCCATGTTGCCGGGACGTCACTGGAGGCTGGACACGCGCGCTTTTCAAAATACGCGCATGTCCAGCCTTCCGTGACGTCACGGCTTGTGATTGGCGGCCATGTTGCCGGGACGCGGACCAATCACAGCAAGCCGTGACGTAATTTCGTCACGGCTTGCTGTGATTGGTCCGCGTCCCGGCAACATGGCCGCCCTGACCAATCACAAGCCGGGACTTCACGTAACCAAGTAAAAGCGCGAAATTTAAACAAACAACGCTGCCGGTTCCCTCGCTGAGGTCCCGGCTGCGTCGGACAGGTGAGTATAGCGATATTTTTTATTTTAATTCTCTTTTTTACACATTATTACATTAATGTTGTTGCGATACCCGATACCCGATATCACAAAAATATCGGATCTCGGTATCGGAAATTCCGATACTTGCAGTATCGGAATGCTCAACACTACTCACCACACATCTAGATTAGTTCCTTAGAGGGTCTACTTTCCAAAATGGTGTCACTTGTGGGGGTTTCCACTGTTTAGGCACGTCAGGGGCTCTCCAAACACGACATGGGTTCCGATCTCAATTCCAGCCAATTTTGCATTGAAAAGTCAAATGGCGCTCCTTCCCTTCCGAGCTCTGCCATGTGCCCAATCAATGGTTTACCCCAACATGTGGGGTATCGGCGTACTCAGGACAAATTGTACAACAACTTTTTTGGTCCAATTTCTCCTGTTACCCTTGGTAAAATAAAACAAATTGGATCTGAAGTAAAAATTTTGTGAAAAAAAAGTTAAATGTTCAATTTTTTTTAAACATTCCAAAAATTCCTGTGAAGCACCTGAAGGGTTAATAAACTTTTTGAATGTGCTTTAGAGTACCTTGAGGGGTGCAGTTTTTAGAATGGTGTCACTTTTGGACATTTTCTGTCATATAGACCCCTCAAAGTCACTTCAAGTGTGAGGTGGTCCGTAAAAAAAATGGTTTTGCAAATTTTGTTGCAAAAATGAGAAATCGCTGGTCAACTTTTAACCCTTATAACTCCCTAACAAAAAAAAATTATGTTTCCAAAATTGTGCTGATGTAAAGCAGACATGTGGGAAATGTTGTTTATTAACTATATTATGTGATATAACTCTCTAATTTAAGGGCATAAAAACGAAAAATTTGAAAATTGCTAAATTTTCATAATTTTCGACAAATTTCTGTTTTTTTCACAAATAAATGCAAGTCATATCGAAGAAGTTTTACCACTATCATAAAGTACAATATGTCACGAGAAAACAATCTCAGAATCACCAGGATCCGTTGAAGCGTTTCAGAGTTATGACCTCATAAAGTGACAGTGGTCAGAATTGTAAAAATTGGCCGTGTCACTTAGGTGAAAACAGGCTTTGGGGTGAAGGGGTTAATTGCAGCTTGAGTTACCAGTGAGTCTGCTATGCATGATAATACACAAAGGAAATAGAAGCCAAACAGGCCCCAAATAGTAAGGAAACCTTATTGGAATTATTTTTTCTTTAGCTAAAGAATTAAAAAAAAAAAAAAACCCCATGCATTTACTAAGAAAAAAAAAGCAAAGAAACAATGCTCCCAATGTTGTCGATATCCTTTAGAGAAAACCTGATTGCGAATTTGTGTTTCTCAAACCACATGCGGTATTAATCAGACCGGCTCTGTTATTGCCATCATGTATGGTTCTCTCTGCCACATTTCAGAGAAATAATACTTTTAAAATTTGGCAGGGTACTATGCGACTAGTCAAGAGGTCGATCCTTGTCCCACTCCCTTAGATTGATAGGTCTTTCCCTGTACAAAGGGAGAGGGGGTGAAAAATAAAATGTCAAGAAAATCAGCTGCAACTCCTGAGGAAGATTGCAACTTGGTTTTCTTTAGTGGTGCATCTGTTAGACGTTTAATAGTTAACCATACATGCAACTTTCTAAGGCCACATGCACACGTTGCAGATTACTCTAGATTTTTCCAGAATGATTTTTGTAAATCCGCAGGTAACCCGCACTGCGGATTTCCTGAGGAATTACCATGATTTAGCGGATTGTGCGGATTCCTATTATGGAGCAGGTTTAAACCGCTGCGGAATCCGCACAAAGAATTGACATGCTGTGGAACAACAACGCTGCGTTTCCGTTTTGTTTTCCATAGGTTTACATGGTACTGTAAGGGTATGTGCACACGTCAGGATTTCTGGCAGAAATTTTCCTGACAAACTCGGACATTTCTGCCAGAAATCCGCATGCGTTTTTTTCGCGTTTTTGATGCATTTTTATGTGGGTTTTTTTGCGTTTTTTCCCAATGCATAGAATAGCGGGAAAAATGCGAAAAATTAATGAACATGCTGCTTTTTTTACCGCGATGCGTTTTTTTCGCAGATAAAAACGCATCATGTGCACCAAAATTGCAGAATGCATTCTAAATGATAAAAACGCATACATTATGCATTCTATCACGAAAAAACCTGAACGTGTGCACATACCCTAAACGCATGGAAAACTGCTGCGAATCCGCAGCAAAATCCACAACATGTGAACATGGCCTAAAGCAGGAATCAGATGACAATGTAGAATCAGCATGGGTCATATCAAAAATTTACATATACCTGATCCATCTTTAGAGCCTTCAGCCGATAATATTTCACAGGCCCAAAGAATCCATTAATACCGACCATATACTTGCTTCCTCCGACAACGAAGTATCCATCGGTATCATCGAAATAAATGTTCTCATCAGAACTTTAAAAATAAAAAAACACTTAGATATCCAATACAACCAACACAAACTTAATGCTACTTTTTGCACTTAGAACTCCTTCACGACCTTTGACGATCTCATCCATCTAGGTTGGGTACGGGTTCCTGACTGTTGACGTATAGTTATGTCATGGCGATCATGCCCGCCATAGGAACTGTGCCGCACGATCGCCACTGGGAACTCCGGATGCTACACCCAGGAGCAGTGCCCGCACCACCCCTGAATGTTTAACCCTCTAAATGCCACAACATTTAGGAGGCTAGAAGAGGGAGGCGGCTCTCTTCCTTCCAATTGGCGCCCTCGCAACGTCAAGTCAAAAAGAGGTAGTCTTGTCGACCTCTGGGTGTATGAGCGACTGCGGCCCGCTTAGACCATGCCAGTAGTATGGTCTAAGAGGCTTCTGTCAGTGTAATACTGACATGTTTAACGTATTGCAGCGCTGATACATTGCATTATACCAGCAATCAGTAGTGAACGTTAAGTCCCATATATAAAAAAACCAAACAAACACATTTACTGTATGCAACAAAAAAATGAAAAAAATAAAGTACACATTTGGTATACAATTCTGTGAATTGCCTGAGGGTTAAAAATGCTCACTACACCCCTAGATTTGTTTTTTGCCTTCCTCTGGATCAACATGTTTGGGCATGTTATGTTAGGATATGGGTTGAACTAGATGGACTTAGTAACATAATTTTAAGGTTGAAGGAAGACTATGTAGATGAATTCCTCAAAAGGTATAGTTTCCAAAATGGAGTCACGTGGAGTCTCTGCTATTTTGGCATGTCAGGGCTCATCAAATATGGTATGGCATCTTCAATCTATTTCAACCAAAATTGTGCTCCAGAATTCAATTGGCGCTCCTTCCCTTCCAAGCCCTCCCGTGTGCCCCATATATGGGGTCTCTGTGTACTCGGGAGAAATCGCACAACAAATTGGTGGTCCATTTTCTCCTGTAACCCTTGTAAAAATGCACCATTTGGGGTTAAAGCAACAGGTTTGTGGGAAAAAGTAAAATTTTCATTTTTTTCCTTCAAAATTTCTTTAATTCCTGTGAAGCACTTGAAGGGTTAATAAACATCTTGAATGTGGTTTGAGGGCGCAGTTTTAAAATGTTGTCACTTTTGGGTATTTTCTGTCATATAGGCCCTTCAAATGTAATATGGTCCCTACAAAAACTGTTTTTGTAAATTTTGCTGGGAAAATGAGAAATTGCTGATCAACTGATCTGAGAGAAGGGTTGCATCTTACCAAAACAGGAACACATTTGGTAGGCGCCTTGCTACACTTATCAGGGAGAGCTTTAAACTGAAACAATATGGGATGGAAACATACGGGGATGGGAAAAAAAAACACGAAAAAAACCCCATTATTTTAGAACCCTGCTGTTAGAAGTGGAAAGGAAGATCAGAAGACAATACATTCGGAATGAAAAAACCGCAAGAGAAACCAACTACAAACTTAAAGTGGCTATACAAATACATAGAGTATGGGAAACAAGGAGAATTGGAATTGCTCACCCGGGAAGAAAGATGTCATAGGCATCACTGAAACTTGGTGTGATGATATACATAACTGCAATACAAGCCTTGAAGGCTACAACT
Organism: Ranitomeya variabilis; assembly: GCF_051348905.1. Lineage (NCBI taxonomy): Eukaryota > Metazoa > Chordata > Amphibia > Anura > Dendrobatidae > Ranitomeya > Ranitomeya variabilis. The sequence continues at coordinate 1,081,088,420 of NC_135232.1, read as the reverse complement.
TATTATTTATGAGAAAGGATTAACAAGAGGGGAGGAAGTGTTGTATTGTACGTTAGAAAAACATCTCCATAGAGATCCAGGCTTCAGAGAATGGTAGCTCTATTAGAAACTGTTTGGGTAAGAATACAAAGAGAAGAACAGAGGACATTATTGTAGGTCCACCATGGACAAGAAGAGAGCATGGTACTCACTGTCCCACAAACAATGTCCTTTTATTATGGATACATGTAAAACAGAGGCAGGGAGGCTTTCAAGTGGAAACCACACTGGACGATGGCATTTTTGCGCTGACTTGCACTTCTATGGGTCCTCAAGGACATTGTTTGCGGGACAGTGAGTGCCATGCTCTCTTGTACATGGTGAATTTGGACATCTGCTTGTTTTCCAGCTGATAGACACCCGTGTCCCTGGAGTTTTAAATAAGCCTTGTGTCCTCGGAGTTGTGCAGCGGTGCCGTTCATCTCTTTGTGCATACATTATTTGTAGGAGTTTACTATAGGCCACCTGGACAGACTGAAGATATGAATTAACTTTGCATCAAAGGTCTCTGATCTCAAAAAACTATGACAGCGATCATGGGAGATTTTAACTTCCAGATATTTGTTGGGAATCTCTCTCAGGCAAAAGTAATGGGTCATAACATTCTTATCTCTTGCCGACAACCTATCGTTCAAAAAGGTAAAAGAACAAGAGGATCTGCAATCTTGGACCCAATTCTTACCAACAAGGAGGAAATAATGAAGGCTGGGAATTTAGGAGGCAGTGATCATGCTATCCTCGAATTTTGGAATATAAGAGGAAGACGACTCAGATTTTAAAATTGTACTTCAGAAAGACAGATTTTATTGCACTCGGAAAGAGGGTAAGAGGAAAGGTCCAATGGCTGGATGTTCTAAAAGACAGAAATGTCCAAGAAGGTTGGGAGATTTTGCCAAATTAAATTCTCACTGCACAGCCAGGAACAATTCCAAAAAGGAAGAATTGTAAGCATTTAAAGAAATGGACAAACAGAACTTAATCATTAGTTAAAAAAGCTAAAAGAATGTATATTAAATGGAAAGAGAGGGGTATAGCTAAAAGAAGAATATAATGCTGTTTGCAGGGCAAGCGTTAGAAGAGCTGCTGTCAGTAATGAAATGAGGCTCGCAAGAGAGACCAGGAGCAGTAACAAGGATTTTGGGGTATAGCAAAAAAAAAAAAAAAAAAAGTCAAAGATGCTATAGAATTTTTACAGAGTGAAAAGGGGCAAGTGGTGAAAAAAAAAAAAAAAAAAATTCACATTGAGATAGACGAATTTTAAATTCTTTTTTCATCCATGTTCTCCAAGAAGGGATTTGTAACAAACTGATCTTCACGGTGACATCGAAGGAATAAAATAATCCAAATATCTTTAGGGATGTCACAGTGTAGAGGGATCATCCTTATTGTCAATTGAATATGAAAACATGAGAAGCAATGAAATTTTGACAGCGACGGTGATCAATGAGTGGAACAGGCAGCCACGAGAGGTGGCGAGTTCTCCTTCAATGGAAGTCTCCAAAAAAGAGGCTGGACAGATATTTGTCAGAGATGGCTTAGTGAATCCTGCGCTGCATTGAACAGGGGGTTGGACACAATGACCCCAGAGGTCCCTTCCAACATTCTATGATTCTATGAACTGTTAATTTAACAATAAAAAAAAAAAAGTTTAAAAAATGGTGCAGATGTAAGATAGTTAATAAATAACATTTATCACATGTCTATGTTGTGTGATATAACTCAGGTTTAAGGGCATAAAAATTAAAAGTTTTTTTTCAAAATTTGCGCCAAAATTCCAATATTTTCACAAACAAAATATATTGACCTAAACTTACTAACATAAGGTACAATGTATCATTAAAAAAAAAAAAAAAAAAAAAAAAAAAAGGGCACCAGAGGAAAAAATAGAAAAGATTATAAAAAAATCTTGTCAAAAGGCAAAAGGTGTATGGAGCGGAGCCGCGTGTACAAGGTGCATGGAGCGTAGCGCAGCCGCGTGTGTAGGAGTAGCTATGTGTGGCCATTATACGGTATGGAGCACCACGTGTGGCCATTATACGGTATGGAGCACCACGTGTGGCCATTATACGGTATGGAGCACCACGTGTGGCCATTATACAGTATGGAGCACCACGTGTGGCCATTATACAGTATGGAGCGCCACGTGTGGCCATTATACAGTATGGAGCACCACGTGTGGCCATTATACAGTATGGAGCACTGTGGCCATTTTTTTGTTTATAATTATTTTTTATGAAACAGTGTGATCAGCAGTGCTAAATGGGTGTGGTTGGGACGTGGATATGGGTGTGGCTAGTTATGAATGGGTGTGGTCAGAGGCATGGCTTAAAATTTTCCGCGGCGCGCTTTGTCCCCCTTTCCAATCTTCAAAAGTTGGGAGGTATGTTAAAAGTAGTAGGGGCGCAACAAAATAGTTTTGCCTAGGGTGCCGTAATCTCTCAGGCCGGCCCTGATTGAGAGCCCGACTTTAGGCTCTTTACTAAAAAGGAGTTACCCGACACTGTCCAGGGACGATCCAGAGTTGTGTCAATAATATGATGACCCTACATATCTGCAGGGACATGAGCATGATCAGGGGGTATCAGGCACATTGTGCTCATACGGTGTCCTGATGAACAATACATCTGCAGATCATGCACGTCTCAGCAGGTTTGTGGGGTCAGAACGTCATTGCCACCACTCACTGTATGAGGAAGTGAGCAGCCCAGGACGTTGCTAGATAGACCCTTTAAAAGGACTAGAACTTCACTAAATTTGTACGATTTTTTACTTTTCCTAATTATATTTATTTATATATTTAATAAAGTTTTATATTTTGGTCTCTGCTTTTAGGTACGGTAAGTAAATTAAAGGGAACCTGTCACCCCCCCAGGAGTTCGTAACTAAGAGAGCCACCTTGTGCTGCACTAATGCTGCATTCTGACAAGGTGGCTCTTTTAGTTCGGGTCCCTGGCACTGCTGAAATAATAGTTTTTGAAATTTGTACCTCATACTGTGAAATCACCAGGGGGGCAGGTCTTCCCCCCCCCCGAATCCAGATGCACCACAGACATCAATCATGGCCTCTGCGCGCCGGGCGCCACCTCCTGCGTTCCTGGCGCCTGCACTGGGTTTTTTTTTTCCCTTCTTTCTTCTCAGGCATGCGCAGTTGCGCTGCCCTTCGAACTTTCAGCGCATGCGCCGGGGATGCTAATGAAGGAGGAGGAGGCAGCGCCCGGCGCACAGAGGCCATGAGTGACGGCTGTGGTGCGTCTGGATTCGGGGGGGAATGACCTGCCCCTGGGGTGATTTCACGGTACAAAATTTCAAAAGCGATTTCAGCAGTGCCAGGGACCCGAACTAAAAGAGCCACCTTGTCAGACTGCAGCATTAGTGCAGCACAAGGTGAGGTGACAGGTTCCCTTTAAGGATTATACTCATTTAACATTTTGGCCACTAAATATTGCCTTTTAACCCCTTTGCGCAACCTGCTATACATGTACAGGATGCCTGTGTATGGAGTGGACTCCTGACCTGTGCCCGCTCTATACAGGGCAGATGCCAGCTGCAATACATAGACCGCATTTGCTCATACCAGCAGCGATAAGCTGCTTAAATTTCGCTCTCAAATCACTGACCGCAGTCTCTAAATAGCGCGATCGCCATTGCACACGCTCACTAGTGCCCGCTGGCCCCCAATATGCGTGTGCCCGAGGGACCGATGAGTTACCATGGCAGCCAAGGGGCCCATCTAAGGTCCCCCATTGCCACCATCTTGGTACTCCTCTAAAGCTCTGCTATAAGCGGAGACCATGATTTATACCAATATACTACGGTTGTAAAAAAAATAATAAATGGAAAAGAAAAATATGAATAATATTTTTACAATTATATAATACATTTTTAATTATAGGTCATTTAATAATCATTATTATATTTAATAATTAATTACATTTTAGTCATAAATAGCAGCCATAAATATTTTGTGAAAACATAAAATGATTTAAGACCTTATGAAAGCCAGTTAAAAAAAAACAAAAAACACATGTTTTAAAATGCCAGATTTGCAGTTTGTCACTGTAGTTCATCCCCCCAAAATGCAGTAAAGTGATCAATACAGTATTTTGTATGTGCCCCAAAAATGTAAAAATTGAAGACTACAACTCAGCACACAAAATTAATAAACAAGCCCTCACATCGTTCCATTGATGGGAGAAAAAAAAAAAAAAAAGTTACACGTCTCAGATAATGGGAACACCAAGATTACTACAAAAAAAAAATAAAAAAAAATTTATATATATATACACTATATATATATATATATATATATATATATATATATATATATATATATATATATATATATATATATATATATATATATATATATATATATATATATATATATATATATATATATATATATATATATATATATATATATCTCACAATTCTCTCCTCACTAACTAATAAAAAAAACAAGAAAAACAAACAAAAAAAACAAAAAAACACAATATGCAAGTATGGTACCGCCAAAACTCGCACTGATGAAGAATCACGTTGGGTCACTTTTACTGCACTATAAACTTTAACAACAAAACACGGAAAACAAAAGGCAGAATTGCAGTTCTTACATTTAATCCCTTGTCCACTTTCTTGAGTGGACGTGTTGAGGTTCAGGTTCTGGTACCAGAACAGTACTGGAACTTCAACCAGAACATTAGGGACCTGCACTTTTCATCTGGAAAATTCACTCACTCAACGTTAATCTAAGTTAAAGGGAGCCTGTCCCATTATGCATGCAGTCTGAGCTGTGGACAGCATGGTGTAGAGGAGGAGAAACCGAGCAGAATGATAAATAGGATTGTGGAAAAGACTCCAGTGCAACTTGTATTTTTTTTCATGGAATATCCCTGAGATTTGTATGTACAAGGGTCCAGTGGGCAGTCCTACTAGTGATTGACAGGTCCACATGCAGTCATAAGGAACACCTGTCAATCACTAAGACCGCCCACTGGACTCCTATGCATATAGGCACTGGGGATATCAATGAATAAAATGTAAGTTTTACTGAAACTTTTTGTACAAAAATATCCAGCAATCACGCTCTTCCTGCTCTGCAAGAACCTGGCTGCAGATCAGATACAACCACCAACAGGACAGGTTCCCTGTACCATTTATGATTATAGTTAAAAATTGGTATGTGAAACTTTCAACACGAAAAATAGGTATAAAATTCCCCTTAAGGACCCACTCCTATTGTAAGAATGCAGAAAAACATCCCTCACCTGAACGATTGGCTGCTAGAAAGGTGTAAATTTTCTCCAAAAAAGGAGTTTAATAATATCTACAAACAGAACACAGGGGGTTAGAAAAGGAATCACAAGTAGTAATGCAACATATGGACACTGACCCGCTCGGTCTGTCCATCACGGTGTACGTTCTTATACTCGCGGAATACAATTACACAGACAACAAACACAACAAACATGAGAATTGGTGTAAAATGTTTGATTTCTTGCGATTTCTGATCTTGTGATTGTTGGAGGTCCCAGTGATTATTTTGCCGAATTCTTGTCCGAGTAAGAGCCATGTAACGTGCATGGCTGACTTTAAAGGGATCATCCACTAATGTATAACACTTATTAATGGAACCAGGGAGTTGCATCCTGACAAAGGTCAGGAGACTGACATGGCTCCGATCTGGGAGGAGAGCATAATTTTGAGGTTTTTTTACCCTCTCTCAACCCAATAATATGGGATTGTCCAGGGGAGGACACTTTTGGCCAGTAGTAATGGAAGGAATCCTTGTTTGTGGAATTTTCTACTTTCCAATCCGAAAATTTTGTATTTTGCATCTTAATTTTCTTTTGGTGAGGAATGTAAAAAAAACAAACAAAAAACACAAACTAATTTTGCACTGATTTTAAATAAATAAAAATCTTTATTACGCACCAGAGAGGACAATCAGAGAGGACAATCAGAGAGGACAATCAGAGAGGACAATCAGAGAGGACAATCAGAGAGGACAATCAGAGAGGACAATCAGAGAGGACAACGCCAGTCCTGGCTACTGATGTCTCTTTATCGGTGCCAATGCTGTCTAAAGCACCTAAAGAAAACAGGAGGGATTGGAGTTCCCGCCAAGACCTGTCATTATGCTGAGGGCACCTCTGTCAATTATGTACCTGTACTTCCAAATGTCTCAACACAAGCGCATCCAAATGTGCCAAAGATAAAACGGAGACAAGTATGTGTAACTGGCATGAAAGGAGTTACCAGGACACCAGCAGCGAGGGCATGGGATGTATGGCCAGCCACACAAAGCTGCTCACAGAAGCACCATATGGTAACACATTCTAGAGGTCTGCAGACCTTCAGGAACTTTACTTCACAGCACTGAGCCTTTGGATATGAGCTTGCCGTGTCCATTAACCTGTTCTTTGCCACATTCTGGTCCAACTCTGCAGAATGTACTTAACATGTTTTGTCTAGGAAAAATGTGTTTCATGGTCAAAGATAGAGACCATAGTTGCATAAACTCCATAATCATTCAGCAAAATTACCTTTCTTTTTGTAACTGTAAAGTCCAGCCGGACCCATAGGTGAAGAGGTAGATCGAAAGCTGACACTGCTGCAAAATCATTCCCTGTTGTCAGCTGCAACTGAACATGGACTTGACCTGATAAAAGAAAGATAGCAACATGGACCATGAAACATTAACTATGCTTAATGGATAACAAAAAATGTTATGTATATGGACATGTATTGCTTAACGCTTTTAATGTAGGCACTGCTCTATATCTATATATAGTAGAATTGGAACAGCACAATGCTCACCGGTGGGTGCCTGGCCTCCTGGGTTGAGTCGTCCACTCCTCCACCCAAAATGTATACAAAAAGAGCAAAAGAAGGCAGCACTCCAAATACTTTTCAAGGTGAAAAAAAGTTGGGTTTACTTAGCCCACATCTCTGCGACGTTTCGGCTCACACTGAGCCTTTTCAGTGTGAGCCGAAACGTCGCAGAGATGTGGGCTAAATAAACCCAACTTTTTTTCACCTTGAAAAGTATTTGGAGTGCTGCCTTCTTTTGAAAATTAAAAAAAAAATAAATTATATATATATATATATATATATTTTTCCCTCGCAATAACATACCTTTTCGAGTCAAGAAAAAGAGTGGTGTAGCATACATTATGTCAGTATCCACATGGTGGAATATTCCACATTCTTTCCTAGTACAATAGTCTAGTAAATATATCCAGATGGAAAGTGTAAACCTGAAAAATAGAAAATGGGAAATTAGATCCTGGAAGATAAAAAGGATAATATTTTATCAATGTATCATGTGGGGTTCGACAATAGGTAGAAGCAGGAGACAAAAAATTAACCCGTTAGCCTTAAATGTATTTCTTCAATTAGATAGATAGAGTATATTTTTTTTTAAAGATTTTTCTGTATTTTCATGACTATTAAAATTGTACATTCACACTGAAGGCATCAAAGCTATGAATTAACACATGTGGAATTATATACTTAAAAAAGGGTGAAACAACTGAAATTATGTCTTATATTCTAGGTTCTTTAAAGTAGCCACCTTTTGCTTTGATGACTGATTTGCACACACTTGGCATTCTCTTGATGAGCTTCAAGAGGTAGTCACTGGGAATCTCTCTCTCTCTCTCTCTCTCCCCCTCTCCTCCGTGCAAAGCATGTGTTGTGTTTGACTACGGAAATCAGCCCACAGTTCCAGCAGCAGACACATCTCTACAACAATTGTTAAGAGGAGACTTTGTGCAGCAGGCCTTCATGGTAAAATAGCTGCTAGGAAACCACTGCTAAGGACAGGCAACAAGCAGAAGAGACTTGTTTGGGCTAAAGAACACAAGGAATGGACATTAGACCAGTGGAAATCTGTGCTTTGGTCTGGAGTCCAAATTTGAGATCTTTGGTTCTTTGTGCGAGGCAGAAAAAGGTGAACAGATGGACTTTACATGCCTGGTTCCCACCGTGAAGCATGGAGGAGGAGGTGTGATGGTGTGAGGGTGCATTGCTGGTTACACTGTTGGGGATTTATTCAAATTTGAAGGCATACTGAACCAGCATGGCTACCACAGCATCTTGCAGCGGCATGCTATTCCATCCGCTATGCGTTTAGTTGGACCATCATTTATTTTTCAACAGGTCAATGACCCCAAACACCTCCAGGCTGTGTAAGGGCTATTTGACCAAGAGGGAGAGTGATGGGGTGCTACACCAGATGATCTGGCCTCCACAGTCACCAGACCTGAACCCAATCGAGATGGTTTGGGGTGAGCTGGACCGCAGAGTGAAGGCAAAAGGGCCAACAAGTGCTAAGCATTTCTGGGCACTCCGTCAAGATTGTTGGAAGACCATTTCCGGTGACTCCCTCTTGAAGCTCATCAAGAGAATGCCAAGAGTGTGCAAAGCAGTAATCAAAGCAAAAGGTGGCTACTTTTAAGAACCTAGAATATAAGACATAATTTCACTTTCACACTTTAAGTATATAATTCCACATGTGTTAGGCTGGTTTCACATTTGCGTTTTTTGCCCCTGCGTTTTACCGCAAAAAACGCATGTTTTTTCCTATACTTAACATTAAAAACGCATGCTTTTTATTTTGAATGCGTTTTGCCGAGTTTGACAACGCATGCGTTTTTTCCATGCTTGCGTTTTGTTGCGGAAATGCAACATGTAGTAATTTCTAGAGGCGTTTTTTTGCGGCAAAAAAAACGTATTGCTGTCTATGTAAACACATGAGTTTTTATAGAAAACAACAAGAATACACACTGAACAAGTTCCCAGGCTCGAGGTCATATGAGGACATCCAGCAGAGGGCGCATCACCGCGACTGAAGGTAACTACAGGTCATTGACCTACATTATCTTCATTCCCCGGGGTTTACAGGCAGGAGCACAGCTGCATTATAGCAGAGCTCCTGCCTGTAAAATATTTTAACCCCTTCAGATGGATTTACATCATGGGACGTTACAGATCTACGGAAGGTATGTATATTGTTGGTTTATTATTTTTAATTTGTTACAGAACGATGGTCTTCAGGTGGATGTGGAGATTATATATATATATATATTTTATATTTATTAGTAAAAGCATATGCAAAGATAAATGATTGCATCTCACGTTGGATAGTGCTTTACATGCTGCCGTCTCCTCTTCTCTAGGTCTCCATTTGTGAATGGTTCAAAGGTCTTGATGAGGCCGCTGTGTTCACCATTTGACGCAAGAGGAAATTGAAGGATCGTGACTACATCTGTAAGTAAAACATCAGCGATTATTGTTAATCTCACGTGGTTGAAAAAAAAAAAAAATTGTAATATGTAGGTTCAAAATAAGCACAAATGTGTAAGGAATGCATTATTATTGAGCAAAGGTAATAATGCAAATGTTACTCATGTACAAAAATCCATGATCTAGTTTGGTCTAGGAAGACAGTGTCACATGGGCCTTCAGGAGAATCCATGGTTTCCTGACACAATAGCAAGGTCGAAATATAGTATTGGCCATAATATTGAGGCTGGGGGGGGGGGTGTCTATCAGTTTTGGGGAGGTAATCAAAGAACCAGTTTTTCGGTCGCTGAACCTCAGCTTATTACTTTTTTTGCTAACACCACTTCGTAAGTAACCTAAATTAGTACAAATAAAACATGTCAGCCCATGGTGCCCTCCTACAACACCAATGACAATGCAAAATGCTACTGGTTCCAGAGAATGGTGACCTTATTTTCTTTTTATTTATAAATTTGATTGCCTTCTCCGTTTAGTTTTTTTTTTGCCTAACTCGCTCCACTTATTTTATTTGGTAAAGTGAAGGGCATTTAAAATTACATCTTGTCTTGCAAAAAGTACAAGTCTCATATGAGCGTGCTGTTGGAAAAATACAAGGAAGAATAAAGAAAAAAAGCTTTTGGAAGGGGGGGGGGGGGGGGAAATGGAGAAGATGCTAACTCATGAAGGGGTAAGAGCTGGTGGGCAGACATGGTCAGTGCGCCAGTCCCACTGTTTGCATCCCTTTGCACATGAATTGCAGAGTAATTCCTGGTAGGGCAACCAAGCAGAATCAGTGCTCTAACTTCTTTACTAAAGTATGATGGAGTAAGATTTGCCAAATTGATTAAGTGCATATGCAGCGCCCCAGAGTCCTGGTCGTTGCAGTACTGTGGCTCCGCCGCTAAGGGGGGCTATGGTACGTCTGATGGCACTGAAGGAGTTCATCTGACCAGGTATCACATACACCAATAGATTTCACAGTCGGGCCTCCAGGGGGAGCTAAGGGTGCTATTTATTAGGCCACTCCTCACCACTGTGGGTAAACTGGGGGTCAGGCAGGAAGTTAGTTAAGAAAGCTGACTGGGTTGGAACCAGGCAACACCTTGTGGCAGAGGGTGTTGTGGGGGAAGATTCGGTAGGGTCCCTGTCAGGTTTGGGACCCTGACAGAGGCCTGGCTACAAGAAAGAACGTCACGGGACCGTGCCTGCTCAGCATAGCGGCGGTGCCCTAAGAAAGGATTAGAAGCGAGATATATTGTGCTGAGTGAGAAACGAGATCAAAGCAAGAGGAGAATACCAGTAGGAGTCGTGCTGTAAGATCGAGGCAACATCCTACTGAGGCGCACTACCGGCGGCCGGAACGCCGAGGAAGTATTCATATATCTAGCTCCAAGCAATACTTCAAACCAACGGCAGGACAGTCAGTCACAAGCGGGCTGTCTCACATACATCACCTATGAAGACATGGGGGGTGCACTAGGAGAGGGGCGACTCTAGGGTCCCGGAAGAGCTCTGAGCCTACTCGTCATACGGGTGCCGTCCTAACCAGAACATCAGGGAGGGACGGAGGAGAAGAACATCATCCGAACGAGTTGTGAGGGAACATCAGAAACAGACACAACAGTTGTGGGGTACTATCCCGTAAGCACAGCAGGGGAGGACCACAACACATAGCGCTGGCAGGAAGGCACAGATTTCCACCTGCAAAGAGAACTCTGGAGGTGCCATTGGGCCGGCCGGACTTGCGTAGCCTGGTGAACCGTATTCCGGACTGAGGACCCAGAGATCTTCAGTAAAGAGGTAAAGAGACTGCAACCTGGTGTCCTCGTTATTTACTGCACCGCACCACCACCAACACCACCACCACCACCCATCATATCTATCACTGTACGCCCCTCGGCAGGGTCACGGACCGGGCCTAGCCACCGTGACAACCCCAGAGCAGAGACTCAAGAGGCCCGGTACCGGGCACCCCTCGGCCCTGTGGCAGTGGGGGCGCTACACATACTTCCTAATAAATTTGGCACAGCAAATTCATACCAACTAGGAGCTGACTCAGTCTGGCCATGTACGGAACCCTTCCTTTCGCTGATAGGCGCAAAACAGAAGAAGTCACAAACTTGTGCAAAAATAACCCCGATTTGTATTACTTTTTTTTACATTAGGCAAGTGGATTACAAGCTTTGATATGTTCACAGTTTTGGACAGATGTTCTAAGGGTGCGGGTTGGACGCTGCGTATTTATGCTGTGTCCAACCCGCAGAGTCCAGATCTTACAGCATAGTGGATGGGCTTTCAAGAAACTCCATGTCGACTATGAGTCCACAGAAGCCTGTGGATCACCCACGGATACGGACATACACAGTGTCTTTCCAGACCACAGCATGGCAATTTCCCTTGCAAGTCTCCACATGAGAAATTTCACCCATATAATGTATTGGACAAGGTGAATCCACACGGTTTCTGAACACATGAGGATTCACCTGCATTTGATAGACGTCAGCGAACATGCAGTGCTTCCCAAGCGCTGACCCTTGGACCCTGGATCGTGGGCATGTAAGGAGGAATACTGGGCCGCGGGCACCTGTACTGAGTCGGGTACAGAACTGTTGATGCTGCCTCCCTTGTTGCCTGGAGGAAGGAATGAGGAGCCGGACCGACTTCATGCCCCAGGTAGGAGGGGGAGCTTAACCCCTTCACCCCAAAGCCTGTTTCAACTTCCTTCCTGACCAGGCCATTTTGTTCAGTTCTGACCAATTCTAAAACACTTCAACGGATCATGGCGATTCTGAAATGGTTCTCATGACATTGTACTTTATGATAGTGGTAAAATTTCTTCGATATTGACTTGTGTTTATTTGTGAAAAAAAAAAACAAAAAAAAAAACGGAGATTTGGCAAAAATTGAGAATTTAGCAATTTTTAAACTTTCAGTTTTTATGCCCTTGAGAGTCATATCATACAAAATGGTTAATAAACAACATTACCCACATGTCTGCTTTACATTAGTACAATTTTGGAAATTTTTTTTTTTGGGGGGGGAAGTTAAGGGTTAAAAGTTGGCCAGCAATTTCTCATTTTTACAACAAAATTTGCTAAATTTTTAGGGACCACCTCACACTTGAAGTGACTTTGAGGGGCCTATATGACAGAAAATGCCCAAAAGTGACACCATTCTAAAAACTGCACCCCTCAAGGTGCTCAAAACTACATTCAAGAAGTTTATTAACCCTTCTGGTGCTTCACAGGAGTTTTTGGAATGTTTAAAAAAAAAAAAAATTTAACATTTTACTTTTTTCTTTTTTTTTTTTTTTTTTTCCCACAAAATTTTTACTTCAGCTCCAATTTGTTTTATTTTACCAAGGGTAACAGGAGAAATTGGAACCGAAAAGTTGTGCAATTTGTCCCGAGTACGCTGATACCCCGTGTGTGGGGGTAAACATGGCAGAGCTCGGAAGGGAAGGAGCGCAGTTTGACTTTTCAATGCATAATTGACTGGAATTGAGATAGGACACCATGTCACGTTTGGAGAGCCCCTGATGTGCTTAAACATTGAAACCCCCCACAAGTGACACCATTTTGGAAAGTAGACCCCTAAGGAACTTATCTAGATGAGTGATGAGCACTTTGAACCCCCAATTGTCTCACTAAAGTTTAGAATGTAGAGCCGTGAAAATTAAAAAAAAATTTTTTTTCCCACAAAATGATCTTTTAGCCCGCAAATTTTTATTTTCACAAGGGTAACAGGAGAAATTGGACTGCAAAAGTTGTTCTCCAATTTGTCCTGAGTACGCCGATACCCCCATATGTGGGGGGGGGGGGAACCACTGTTAGGGTTCTGAGCTCTGCCGTGCGCCCAATTACCAGCCCTAATCTCAACCCTAGCCATAACCCTAACCACACCCCTAACCCTAATCCCAACCGTAAACATAATCCAAACCCTAACTTTAGCCCCAACCCTAACGGGAAAACGGAAATACATTTTTTTAATTTTATTATTTTTCCTTAACTAAGGGGGTGATAAAGGGGGGTTTGATTTACTATTTATAGCAGGTTTTTATATGTTTGGCAGCTGTCACACGCCAAGAGATGCTTTTTATTGCAAAAAATAGTTTTTGTATCATCACATTTTGAGAGCTATAATGTATCCATATTTTGGCCCCCAGTCACGTGAGGTCTTGTTTTTTGCGGGAAGAGTTGACGTTTTTATTGGTACCATTTTCAGGCACATGACATTTTGATTGCTTTTTATTCCGATTTTTGGGAGGCAGAATGAACAAAAACCAGCAATTCCTGAATTTTTTAGGGGGTCCGTTTATACCGTTCCGCATGTGGTAAAATGGATAAAGCAGCTTTATTCTTCGGGTCAGTACGATTACAGCGATACCTCATTTTTTTATGTTTTGGCGCTTTTACACAATAAAAACTATTTTATATAAATAATTGTTTTTGCATTGCTTTATTCTGAGAGGTATAACTTCTTTTTCTGCTGATGATGCTGTATGGTAGCTTTTTTTTGCGGGACAAGATGACGTTTTCAGCGGTACCATGGTTATTTATATCCGTCTTTTTAATCACATTTTATTGCATTTTTTGTTTAGCAGTATGATGATCAAGCATTGTTTTTTGCCTCTATTTTTTTGCAGTGTTCACTGAAGGGGTTAACTAGTGGGATAGTTTTATAGAGCAGGTCGTTACGGACGCGGCGATACCAAGTGTACTATTGTTTTTTTTATTTGCATAAATAAATGGATTTATTGGAAAATAATTTTTATTTTATTTATTTTTTTAACTTTATAACATTGTCCCATTGTGGGACATCACTATTACATCAGATCGCTGATCTGACACTTTGCTTAGCACTGTGTCAGATCAGCGATCTGACACGCAGTGCAGGAGGCTTTCTGGCACCTGTTCTCAGCAGGCGTCGGGAAGCCACCTCACTTCAGGACCCGGAAGGAGCCCAGCGGCCATTTTGGATCCAGGGACTCCATGGAGAACACCGGAACAACGCGATCGCATCGCGTTGTTCCGGTGGGAGAGCGCAGGGAACCCCTGCCCCTGCGCGATGCCCCTCTGTCGCTGTCACTACTGACAGCGGCATCAGAGGGATTAAATGCCCCGATCGGCGCTAGCACCGATTGTGGGCATTGCTGCGGGGTGTCAGCTGTCACATACAGCTGACACCTGTACGCGATCGCTGCGGTGCTCACCGTGAGACCACGCCGCCGTACTAGTACTGCGGTTTGCGGGAACTCAGTTCCCGCAGAGCAGTACTAGTACGGCGCATGTCAGGAAAGGGTAAAGCATGCACAGCTGCGCGCAGTTTGGAGCAAATCAGCAGCAGCATGCAGCCGGGTGAGCAGCGTGCTCCATCCTCTGAGCACCGGCGCCGTGCTGCGTTGTTTGATCCCCGCTACCTCCAGAGAGAAGTGCTGTGCTCTCAGTAGCTGCCAGAGACAAGTGCCGTGCGCTCAGTGACTAAGTACTACGCACGTGCATAGGAGAGAAGGCCAAGTACAGGAAAGACTTTTGCATCCTAACCTGCTGCTTGCTTCCCTCCCGTTTAGGCTTGACTCAGTGCCGCGGCCTTGTTTTATTCAGCCGCCCATGCTTACGGACTAGGGGCTCAGCAGAGGGTACTTGAGACCGGCTGCCAGAAGACAGACCATCGCCTAAAGGACCAGGCAGAATTAATGGATGACTACTTCCATTTCGGGAGGTGGTGAGCAGTACTGATGACCTCCTATGACATGTGCTTGCCAGGACATGTACAGGAGCGGCAGGTATCGGGAACTCGTCCTGGCTGCTCATCTCCTGAAATATTCTATTAGTGTTCAGACCAGAAGCCCCCGTCTACCAGAGGCTATTAAATATGTCTCTTCAGATAAATGGGTATATTATTTCTTATCAGCTCTTCATCGTCTATTACAAAGTTCTGTAAATTTAGATCTCAGAATCAGTACACTACATCTTACCGACTCCAGAGCCCTGGCCTGAACAAATAGTCGTAAGTCAAACCTCCGATTCCTCAATTTCCCTGACTTCTGGCTACGACGGCACAGCACTGGTCACTACTGAGCATGTACATAAAGTGCAGCACAGATTCATCTTCATTAAAAGCAGAGATCCTTAGATCAGGAACAGAGCAGACGTTTATAGGACATTTCATAACTTTCCCAAATTCTTATGAAAACATTAAGGCTGTGTGCACACGTTGCGGTTTTCATGTTTTTTCGCGTTTTCGCTATAAAAATGCATCCCATCATTTAGAATGCATTCCGTAACTTGTGACATGATGCTTTTTTTTCTGCGAAAAAAAATGCATTGCGGTAAAAAACGCAGCATGTTCATTAATTTTGTGGATTCTTCACGTTTTTCCAGCTATTTAACGCATTGGGAAGCTTTGGAAAAAAACGCGTCAATAACGTGAAAAAAAAAAGCACGTAGATTTCTTGCAGAAAATGTCCGGTTTTGCTCAGGAAATTTCTGCAAGAAATCCTGAACGTGTGCACATAGCCTTACAGCACACCCTGCATTGTACTACTGAACCAACATATTATATATTTTAGGAGTCTGTCCATTTTCTACCGACTCCACCAAAATAGACTGACTCCAACTCCACAGCCCTGTTTCAATCTATGCCCTACTATAAGGAAGGGTGTTATCACTTATCTTCACAGATTATGTGGTAGGGTACAATAGTAGTAAAAAATAAATAATTTTCCAGCGTTTAACATTAATGGACTATCTTAATGACAGGGAAAAAACAAACAAACAAAATCATGGTTTGTTTCTGTACCAAAGTAAAAAAGGTGCTTTTATGCCAGTAATGTTATACGTTGGAAAACACATTTAAGACCGATGTATTACATAATTATAGCAAAACCTACACTGTACAAATCCAGGATATGTGCGCACAACATCGTTTACAGGAAGATTCCACTTGAGAAATTGGTGAAAAAGTGTTTAAAAAAAAAAGCAACAAAGTGCTGAGCAATGTCAAAGCGACCATGCTGTGTGCACATTCCATCTACTGATACTTCTTTTAAGCTCGCAAGGGTTCAGAACATGTTCAGTCTTTGTGCAGATTTCTTTTGCCACTATAGTGAAAAAAAATAAAAAAATATCATCCACAGCTGAACTGCTGCAAAAACCGATGGCGAAGCCACCATTGAAACAGATACAGATACAGGAAAATGTCTGTTTTCCGAACGCAACTTCACCAGAAACAAACAGTTGTTGGCACACACCTCAATACTCTTAAGCGCAAGTGTCTTCATACATTATACCCATCTACAAGATCATACATCATTCCCATCTACAAGACAGTGGATTACGTGTTGATCGGTGGGGGTCCGACTGGTGGGATCAGCACCAATTGGCAGAACTTTCCCTCTTAGAATGGAGTGGCAGTGTGCATGTGCTTCTGCCCCACTATTCATTCCCTATGGGGCTGCTGGATACTGTACTCTGGCGCCCCATAACCTATGGGCACGACCGAAAAAAAAATTATTCATTCAATCACCCGATGAATAAATTTTTTGCCCTATAGAGAATGAATGGAGTGGCTGTGGGGCATCCAACTTGTCACTCATTATGTAATGGGATGGTATCCCATCAAGGAGAAAAGTTCCCTGATCTGCTAATCGCCGTGGCGTCACCACAGTCAGGTCCTCACCAATCAACAGACAAATTGCTTTAATTGCAATCTATGGCATATGTTAATCTTATGGTGGGACGTCACTTTACTGAGAACAGTCCGGCCACAAATGTTATGCTCATCACCCCCCTGTTGTGACCAGTGAATCATCAGTGTCTGGGAACAGCAATGCCCTTCCGGACCAGTCCAATACTGTCGAAATATGCTAAAAATGGTAATAAGAGGTTTTAGCGCCGATAGAAAGGATTCTTTGGGCCATGTTAGACTTGATTGGGATGAAGGATTAGGGCTGAAGGATTAGGGCTATAGATGGTGTAAGGGTGGTTTGGGAGTCTTGGGGGTCCTGACAGGTTCCTTTTAACTGTTTGGGCAATTAAATACGCCACGTCAGAAGTAATATACCTGATTCCAATGGACACACAAGTATTGCTTTTTCTTCCAACCTTCTCAAAAGACCAGAAATCCATGACATGCAGATCGGAGGATCCTTGTATGGTCGCTGGTGAGGAGGATGAATGTCCAGCACTCTGTAGGCCTTGGCTGCAGCATAGAAGAAGGTTTCACTGTGTCTGACCTCTGCTTCCAGACTGTGCACGACCCAGGCCCTAACCACCGCATAGTATATATCTATAGAGTCCTCCCTGTAGACCATGCAGCTTGGAAACTTCAGTCTGACCATCCGCCTCCGAAGCTGATGGAGATTTCTCTCATTTCTCCATCGTTTCTTGATCACTACAATCCCAGTTCTAAATTCTGAGGAAGCCACAACGTCCACATACACCATGCAAGGATCAGAGCACAGGTACTCCACAGAAATATTTGCATTTGCTAGTGTTTTGGGCAAATCCTCAATAGCTACATAGTCTTTGTTATTCAGGTATTGCTCCGAGTGTTTGGTTACTGATGTTGTCTCCTTCGTGTAGCAGAAAAATGGAACCTGTAGAAAGAGGAAATCGTCAATCTCTGGGACATTGCAGTGATGGATCTTCATGTAATATACAGCATTGGCAAACAGGAGATATTTGCATACAAGTGCGTTATGTTGACAGAGAGTTACTACTAACTGTTCAAAATGCATCTAAATTTAGACCGAAGTTATAATCCTCATGGTGCCCATTTAATTTAAAATAACTGAGCAAGAACAGTGCCTCCCCCGTCTTCAGGTTGTGTGTGGTACTGCAGCTTTGTCCTATTTTCCACAATACCAGATACAAGCCGTGTGTTACTCACCTGGTTCTTGCTGCGACTCCACGTGCTAGACAACTCTGCTTCCCTTCAGATTTAACAATTGTTCACGTCTTCTGCATCAGACCTGGCTGGTTTAGGCCCTCAAATTCCTTTCTTGCAAGACAACCAAGATATCCAGTATCGTAATTTAAAGCTCCAAGGATGCAAAACATCTAAGGCTATGTGACCACGTTGCAGATTCCATTGCGGATTTTTCTGGACGGATCCTGCAAAATCCGCAGGTAAAAAACGCCCTGCGTTTTACCTATGGATTCCCCGCTGATTTAGCCTGCGTTTTTTTTTTGTTTTTTTTTTAAACCTGCGGAATCCTATTAAGGAATAGGTGTAAAACGCTGCGGAATCCCCACAAAGACTTAACATGCTGCGGAAAATAAACCGCTGCGTTTCAGTGCGGAATTTTCTGCAGCATGTGCACTGCGGATTTGGTTTTCCATAGGTTTACATGGTACTGTAAAACTCCTGCGAATCCACAGCATCAAATCCGCAACGTGTGCACACACCCTAAAAGGGCCTCCAACTTCACACATCTTTGATAATATAGGTCTTCACAAAGTGGTTGAAGGGACCTTTTGGACCCTCCAGGCTCAGATACAACTGGAAACTATATGGTTATACTCCTAAAAGCAACCAAACCCACATGTGTTATCAGGCCTGGTGGACTAACTAAGGGTACTCAAGCTTCTGTGCTTGGTCTGATTTGTTCCACGCCTGGCAATTTATTGCACTATCATGTACTGTTTTTTTTTACTTGATCCTGACCTCAGTCTTGTTCCTTTAGAATTGTTGTCTGGTTCCTGTGGATCCATTCCAGGAATTGACGGCTGGCCTGTAAACTGCTTACGAGTCGACTCACATTTTGGCTCGTTACATCCCAATTCTGGTACATTTGGCTATATTCCTGACTTCACTTCAGCACATCGGACAACGATCAGAAGAAAGTAACCTGGGAGTCTGGACAGGAAATAACATACTGCCTTGCAAAAGTTAAAGGAACTGTATAAAAAAAACCCCAAAAAACAAACTCTTAAACTCGGTTTTTTGTATTGAAAAAAAAAATAAAAAAAATTATATACTGTACTTGCACATTAATCTGTATTAAAAACAAATTAGAGATCTTGCAATTTTCACACTAGTCAAAGGGGTCACTAGACCAGGGAGCTCCAGCTGGTGTGCTGAGTGGTCACGTTTCTCATGTCTCTGCTCAGCGCACCATATGGATGTAGAGGAGATGAGCATCGTCATGGAACCTCACCATTATGGAATATTGGTGAGCAGGCAAGGATTACTTTGATTTTTTTCATTTTTTGTTTAATAAATGGGTAAAAAAGGGTCGAGGAGTGCGTTTTTCAATTAAGAGGACTTTTCTGTGTGTCTTTATTCATTTTGACCATGGGGGTTATTAAACGGGGTGTCTGATAGAAACCTCCATTACTAACCCCTGGGCTTGATGTCAGACATAGAACAGCTGACATCAATCCCAAAGTTATCCCACTTGCTAATGCACCAGAGCAAGTGTGAAGACCTGAGGCCAAGCGTCAGAAATGGCGCATCTAGGGGATGCGCGATTTCTGGGGCGGTAGAGGGCTGATGTTATTAGTCTGGGAGGGGGCCAAAAGCCACGGCCCCTTCCCAGCTGATTAATATCAGCCCACAGCTGTCTATTTAGCCTTTGATGCTTATTAAAACTAGGGTGACCCCACGTCATTTTGGGTCCACCCCTTTTTTTTTTTTATATAATCAGTAAGTGCAGCGCCCCAGAGTCCTGGTCGTTGCAGTACTGTGGCTCCGCCACTAAGGGGAGCTATGGTACGTCCGATGGCACTGAAGGAGTTCATCTGACCAGGTATCACAGACACCAATACATTTCACAGTCGGGCCTCCAGGGGGAGCTAAGGGTTCTATTCATTAGGCCACTCCCCACCATGGTGGGTAAACTGGGGGTCAGGCAGGAAGTTAGAGCAGAAAGCTGACTGGGTTGGAACCAGGCAACACCTTGTGGCAGAGGGTGTTGTGGGAGAAGATTCGGTAGGGTCCCTGTCAGGGGTGGGATCCTGACAGAGGCCTGGCTACAAGAAGGAATGTAACGGGACCGTGCCTGCTCAGCATAGCGGCGGTGCCCAAGGAAGGATTAGAAGCAAGATAGATTGTGCTGAGTGAGAAACGAGATCAAAGCAAGAGGAGAATACCAGTAGGAGTCGTGCTGTGAGACCGAGGCAACATCCTACTGAGGCGCACAACCGGCGGCCGGAACGCCGAGGGAGTATTACAATATTCAGCTTCAGGCAATACTCTAAACCAACGGCAGGACAGTCAGTCTAAGGCGGGCTGTCTCACCCAAATCACCTATGTAGTCTTGGGGGGGGCAACTTGTGGAGAGGGGCGACTCTAGGGTCCCGGAAGAGCTCCGAGCCTACCCGTCATACGGGTGCCGTCCTAACCGCAACATCAGGGAGGGACGGAGGATTAGCAGAACATCATCTAATCGAGTTGTGAGGGAACTTAAGAAACGGACACAACAGTTGTGGGGACTTTCCGTAAGCACAGCAGGGAAGGACCGCAACACCTAGCGCTAGAAGGAAGGCACAGATTTCCACCTGTTAAGAGAACTCTGGAGGTGCCATTGGACCGGCCGGACTTGCGCAGCCTGGTTATCTGGATTCCGGACTGAGGACCCAGAGATCTTCAGTAAAGAGGTAAAGAGACTGCAACCTGGTGTCCTCGTTATTTACTGCACTGCACCCTCCACCACCATCCACATATTATTCACTGCACGCCCCTCGGCAGGGTCACGGACCGGGCCTAGCCACCGTGACAACCCCAGAGCAGAGACTCAGAGGCCCGGTACCGGGTACCCCTCGGCCCTGCGGCAGTGGGGGGCGCTACATAAATGCTACGCAGGCAGCTGGGAGCGGTTATTAAGCTGTAAAGATCCGTGGATCCTTCCCAAAACACCAGCCCCCAGCTGCCTCTCACCTGCTTAGTTAAAAAAATAAGGGGGATCCCAAGCCATTTTTCGTTAATTTTTTTATTTTATTTTTTTAAGTTATTTAAGTCCGGGGTCACACTTGCAAGTTCAATGCAAGAAACTCACACGAGTCTCGCATCAAGTCCTGGCACTGCAGCCGGCACTCAGGACCAGAGTATTCAGTTGTATAGAAATACACACAGCCGCACGCTCCGGTCCCGAGTGCCGGTGGCAGTGCCAGTACTTGATGGTTGAGTTTCTCACAAGTGTGACCACGGCCTAATAGGTTTAAAAAAGGCTAAAACACCCTTTAGTGCCACATGCAATCCAATAAAGGGTGCTAGTTTATTATATGTAAGGGGCTTGTGACATTAACAAATCTACAGGATATCTATCATATTTATTATATTTCTATTTACAAGATTGCTTTTTTTTTACTAGAGAAATATCTTTAAATGACAGTATATTAAAGCATATGGATGTCATATGATGCTACACGTTTAAAAAAAATAAAAAAAAAACCCAAAAAACCCACATTGTGCTCGCATGACACTCCTACTTTTCAGGAACATCATTGGAGTGATTTTATTTATGCTGATGAGTGAAAGACCCTTCTGTTCTTTCAGGAAGAGTTTTCAGAAAGTTCATCATCGCAGGCATGCTTACAATGACTGGTCCAACACAAAATCCCAATTTAAACAGTAGGTTATTTTCTGATGGTATATTCTCTTTAACCCCATTCAAGGCAGTATGAGGTTTCAAATATAGATCATAATATAAAAAAAAAAAAAACTTGTATAAAATACATTTTAATATAAAATCCTGGTTTAAACTGCGTCTCATTTTGTGATGACATTCCCTTAATAACAGATACATCAAGTAGTCTCCGCACCTCCGTGTAGCCGATACTAAACCCGCAGCGGCTCAGAGGATCATGAGGTCTGGTGGACACAGACTGAACACACTGGACTCAGGAACTCTCACTCTTTAGCTGGATTCATTTAATGCTCATTTTAGTATCTGGATTGTACAGCCATTTTCACATGCACAAATTTTCAAAGTAAATACATCAGCCTCATCAGGTCTCAGATCTTTTGTATAATGCATGCGATTTGCATTTTGCAGTCTGCTGACTATTCCATTTCAACACATTTCCTGTTTTGAGGCTATGTGCCCATGTTGCGGATTCGTGTGCAGATTTTTCCGCACCGTTTTTTTTTTTTTTTTTTTTTTTAGATTTAACGGCGGATTTCCTGCGTTTTTTTGTGCGAATTTCAACTGCAGTTTTACACCTGCGGATTCCTACCATGGAGCAGGTGTAAAACGCTGCAGAATCCGCACAGAGAATTGACATGCTGTGGAAAATACAACGCAGCGTTTCCGAGCGGTATTTTCCACACCATGGGCACTGCAGATTTGTTTTTCCATAGGTTTACATGTTACTGTAAACCGCATGGAAAACTGCTGCTAATCTGCAGCAGCCAATCCGCTGTGGATCCGCAGCCAAATCCGCAACGTGTGCATATAGCCTTAAAGTCTTTGATTAAGAAATCTGGACAGTCCCTTAAAGTAACAAATGCTCTAAATAGCAGTACCAGAAATCTGCAAGTGCTGCATGGTGTCCGCTAATTAAAGGGGTTGGCAGACACCAGGCACCCCCATACGATCAGCTATTTTGTGCCTCTTCACATCTGATAAAAACCTGTGTTTTCTTAGATGTGCCCAGAAATCGGTTTCTCTGGATTCTCTGCACCTATAAGGCTATGTGCACACGTTGCGGATTAGCCTTAGGAATTTCTGGTGCGGATTCTGTCTCTCCTGGCAGAAAACGCACCTGCGTTTTTTTGTGCGGTTCCGCAGTGTTTTTGCTGCGGTTTTCTTGCGGATTTGCTGCGTTTTTTTACCCCTGCGGTTTTCTATAATGGAATGGGTACAAAAACGCTGCAGATTGACAAAAAAGTAGTGACATGCTACTTCTTTTAAACCGCAGCGTTTCCGCACCGGATTTTCCGCAAAGTGTGCACAGCATTTTTTTTTCCTCATTGATTTACATTGTACTGTAAATCAATTGCGGATCTGCAGCGTTTCTGCACCTCAAAAAACGCTGCGGACCTGCAGCGAATCCGCAACGTGTGCACATAACCTAAGGCCACGTTCACACATTCAGTATTTTGCATCAGTATTTGTAAACCAAACCAAACCCAGGAATGGGTGATAAACACAGAAGTGGTGATGTGTTTCTATTATACTTTTCCTGTGATTGTTTCACTCCTGGTACTGAGGTAAAACGCTGAGGTAAAACGCTGAACGTGTGACCATGGTCTTAAGTTAGGTTACTTCCATTTATTTAACTGCATTTTTATGTGTCTTTTGGTGTCATGTTTGAAGTAAAGCCGCTTTGTTTTTCATGCTTCCTGGTATCTGGCTTTGACAGAACTTTATTCAAATAGTCATATGTGGATTATATTAATTTTTGATGTGGGGAAATGCAGTAAAAATTCATGTGTATTTTATCTGAATTTTTCTTCATCTAATGCAAGTCTATGGGGGAAAATCTGCACACCAAGGTCAGCGTACCCACAAGAGAAATTGTCATTGATAGACCATTGTTTTTAATCTTTAAAGACTCGATAATAACAGGGTCTGTACCACAGGACTGACACATAGCAAATGTGGTGCCAATATTCAAAAAGGAGGACAAAAACTAAGTTTGGAAGTTATAGGCCAGTAAGCTTAAAGGGAACCTGCCACCCCGTTTTTTGAAGATGAGCTAAAAATAGCGTTAAATAGGGGCAGAGCTGGGCGTTACATTAGTGTCTTTTGTGTGCCTTTATTACCCACCTATGCTGCTGAAATACCTTTGTAAAGTCGCCGTTTTCTGCTGTCACTCACGCTGGTCTGGTCCTATGGGCGTGGTGACAGCACTGTTTCTCCCCCAGATCAGGCTCATCATTCCGTTGGTGGCGTAGTGGTGTGCGCATGTCCAACAGAGAATATCCACTGCCCAGGTGATGAAAAACAGCGCGATCTGCGCTATTCAGCCGTTTACCGGTGGGCGCGGCCATCTTTCTGTGGCCGCGCGTGCGCAGATGCAGCGCTCTGCTGCCCGGGGCTTCAGGAAAATGGCCGCCGCGATCTCCATCTGTGCACGCGCCCGCGGCCATTTTCCTGAAGCCCCGGGCAGCAGAACGCTCCATCTGCGCACGCGCGGCCACAGGAAAGATGGCCGCGCCCACCGGTAAACAGCTGAATAGCGCAGATCACGCTCTTTTGCATCTCCTGGGCAGTGGATATTCTCTGTTGGACATGCGCACAGCACTACGCCACCAACGGAATGATGAGCCTGATCTGGGGGAGAAACAGCGCTGTCACCACGCCCATAGGACCAGACCAGCGTGAGTGACAGCAGAAAACGGCGACTTTACAAAGGTATTTCAGCAGCATAGGTGGGTAATAAAGGCACACAAAAGACACTAATGTAACGCCCAGCTCTGCCCCTATTTAACGCTTTTTTTAGCTCCTCTTAAAAAAACGGGGTGACAGGTTCCCTTTAACCTCTACTGTGGGTAAAATCCTGGAGGGCATTCTAAGAGATGCTATACTGGAGTATCTGCAGAGGAATAACCTCATGACCCAGTATCAGCACAGGTTTACTAGGGACCGTTCATGTCAGACTAATTTGGTCAGCTTCTATGAAGAGGTAAGTTCCGGACTGGACCAAGGGAACCCAGTAGATGTAGTGTATATGGACTTTTCAAAAGCTTTTGATACGGTGCCACACAAAAGGTTGATACATAAAATGAGAATAATGGGGATAGGGGAAAATATGTGTAAGTGGGTTAAGAGCTGGCTCAGGGATAGGAACCAAAGGGTGGTTATTAACCCCTTTCTGACATTGGATGTACTATCCCGTTGAGGTGGGGTGGGCCCGTATGACCACCGACGGGATAGTACGTCCAGCGCGATCGGCCGCGTTCACGGGGGGAGCGCGGCCGAGTGTCAGCTGCCTATCGCGGCTGACATCCGGCACTATGTGCCAGGAGCAGTCACGGAACATTAACCCCCGGCACACCACGATCAAACATGATCACGGTGTGCCGGCGGTACAGGGAAGCGTCGCGCAGGGAGGGGGCTCCCTGCGGGCTTCCCTGAGACCCCCGGAGCAACGCGATGTGATCGCGTTGCTCCGAGGGTCTCTTACCTCTCCTCCCTGCAGCAGGCCCGGATCCAAGATGGCCGCGGCACCCGGGTCCTGCAGGGAGGGAGGTGGCTTACCAAGTGCCTGCTCAGAGCAGGCGCTGGTAAGCCTGCAGCTCTGCACATCAGATCGCCGATCTGACAGTGCTGTGCAAACTGTCAGATCAGCGATGTCCGCCCCTGGGACAAAGTAAAAAAAAAAAAAAAAAAAAAAAAAAAAAGTGTATATATATTAGCCGGATTACTTACGGTAATGCTCTTTTAATGAGTCCATGACAGCACCCACTGGAGAGATAGGGATCCGCCCCAAGGAACAGGAAACCTACAGAGACATAAAAGGGGGCGGTCCCCCTCTCCTCCTCAGTTTAATTTCAGAGTACCCGGAGGACCGCCAGTGTTAGTCAGTCAATCACAATGTATCATCAGAATATAAACTTCATAGAAGTAATTACATTGGGTTTTATTAGGGAGGGATGTGACTGGGTGCTGTCATGGACTCATTAAAAGAGCATTACCGTAAGTAATCCGGCTATTTACCCTTCGCCATGACAGCACCCACTGGAGAGATTTCCAGAGACCAACACCTAGGGGGGGACCACCGTGCTGAGGATAGTCCTGCCAAAGTGTAGGTCAGAGTCGGAAGACAGGTCAAGCCTGTAGTGATTATAGAAAGTGGAAGGAGCCAACCAAGTTGCAGCCTTACATATATCTTCGATTGGCACGTTCCCTTTTTCGGCCCAGGAAGAAGCCATGGCTCTGGTGGAATGTGCTTTGATGCCCTCCGGAGGTTCTTCATTTTTCATGGAATAGGCCAACCGGATAGCGTCTCTTATCCACCTGGATAATGTTGCTCTTGTGACTCCATATCCTTTCTTTTTGCCCTGGAAGGATATGAACAGAGCCCTACTCTGCCTCCAACTACTAGTTTTCTCAATATATTGCAAAACTACTCTCCTGATGTCTAGAGTATGGAATTTTTGTTCTTCAGGAGTAGAGGGGTCTTTAAAGAAGGTAGGAAGATGTATCCCCTGTGACCTGTGGAACTTCCCTGCTACCTTAGGAAGGTATAGGGGGTCTGGTTTTAAGATTAGTCTGTCATGAAATGTGAGAAGGTAAGGTTGATCTATCGACAAGGCCTGAATGTCGCTGACTCTTCTAGCCGATGTTAAGGCTACTAAGAAGGCTGTTTTTAACGACAAGTGTTTTAAAGATGCTGTGTCTATAGGCTCAAACGGAGATTCTGTTAGAGAGTCTAAGACTAGATTTAGATCCCAAGGAGCTACCCTAGGTATGTGGACAGGAGTAACTCGTTCACAGGCCGTGATGAAGCGGGATACCCATTTATTACCAGCAATATTATGGCCATAGAGGGCACCCAGAGCAGACACCTGGACCTTTAATGTGTTAACTGACAGACCTAACTCTTTCCCTTTCTGTAGAAATTCTAATATAGATTTTATTGGGACTTCAGAGGGGTTTAAACTAGTATGGAACTGTAGAAATTTCTTCCATACTTTGGTGTAAATTTTTGTCGTAGATGGTTTCCTGCTAAGCAGGAGTGTATCAATTAGGCCTTTTGAAAACCCCCTGGAATTTAATATCTGCCTTTCAAATTCCAGGCCGTCAGGTGGAGGCTGTCCACCTGAGGGTGGAAGAAAGGTCCCTGAGAGAGAAGGTTTGGGATTGAGGGAAGGACCCAAGGATCCATCACCGACATTAACCGCAGGCACGAGAACCATGGTCTCTTGGGCCAGAATGGCGCTATCAGTATTATCCTGGCCTGCTCTTCCCTGATTATCCGTATTACTTGTGGAAGCAGAATTATCGGAGGGAAAGCATAGGCCAGCTTGAATTGCCATGGTGTTTGAAGAGCATCTAGAATGTCCGGGTGATCTGCACGGGACCGAGATGCGAATTTCTGGACTTGTTTGTTTTGTAGCGAACAGGTCTATTTGGGGTTTGCCCCATAACAATGTTATCTTGTGGAAAATGTGAGGATTGAGACACCATTCTCCTTGATGAAGAGTGTGTCGACTTAGAAAGTCCGCTTGTTGATTGTCCTCTCCTTTGATGTGGACTGCCGAGAGGGACAACAGATGCTTTTCGGCCAGGATTAAGGTACTGTTTGCGGAAGACATTAGAGCGTCTGATCTTGTGCCGCCTTGTTTGTTTAAATACGCCACTGTCGTAGTGTTGTCTGAACAGATTCTGACGTGGCTTCCTCGTAGCTGTGGGAGAAATTGACGCAGTGCATAGTTTACCGCATTCAATTCTTTCAGGTTTGATGAATATAAATCCTCATTCTTATCCCAGGTTCCCTGGCAGAATCTATCTCCCATGTGTGCGCCCCACCCGTGGGGACTAGCGTCCGTAGTTATCGTGTGGGATGGTGATATTACCCAAGGGACACCCCCCGCTAGGTTGTCTTTATTTAGCCACCATTCTAAGGAGGATAAGACTTTCTCGGATAAAGTTATTTTCGATTCAAGGTGCCCCAGAAATTTTCTCTGTTCCCGAAGTATCTGATGTTGTAATGTTCGGGTATGAAGTTGTGCCCACTGAACGGCTGGAGTACAGGAGGAGAGGGATCCTAGCAAGGACATTCCTGCTCTCAGGGACATTTGAGGTTTGTGAATGGCCGCCACAACTTTACCCTCTATAAGAGATATTTTTTCTTGGGGAAGTAGACATTTTTGCTTTATGGAATCTAGATTAAATCCCAAAAATGTCTGAAGAGAAAGTGGGATGAGTCTGGATTTTTTATAGTTGACGATCCAGCCCAGGCTTTCTAAGGACGAGACAGTGTCAGCTAATCGTTCCGCACACTGAAGGGATGAATTTCCTACAACTAAAAAATCATCTAAGTAGGGAATGATTAATGTGTCTCTCTGGCGAAGGTAGGCCATTACTTCTAACATTACCTTCGTGAAGATCCTGGGTGCCGTGGAGAGACCGAAGGGCATGGCTGTATACTGGAAATGATGAATCTCCCCCTCAAGAGTTACTGCCACTCTTAAGTATTTTTGATACCTACTATGGATAGGGAGATGGTAGTAGGCATCTTTTAAATCAATGCCGCCCATTCTACAATTTGGAAAAAGGAGCTTAATGGCCGATCTAATAGACTCCATTTTAAACGTATAATTTTTAATAAACGTATTGAGTTTTTTAAGATTTATAATTGTTCGAAATGAACCATCGGGTTTAGGGATTAAAAATAACGGAGAGTAGAACCCTTTGCCCTCTTGTCCCTTTGGCACCCTAACTAAAACATTTTTAACTATAAGACTTCTAATTTCCAGTTCAAGGGCCTTCTGTTGCACTGGTGAGGAAAGGGCTGTTAAAATAAAGGAATCATGGGGAATTTGGAGGAATTCTATTTTCATTCCTTCCTTAATAATATTTAGCACCCAGGAACTTGACGTGATTTTTCGCCATTGGGGAAAGAAAAATTTTAACCTGCCCCCTACTGGGGTGTCTGGTGTTTCAGAATTTGTTGTCTCTACGGAAGGGGGGGCCTTTGAACATAGTGCCACCCTGTTTTCCCTCTCTTGTGGCCCATCGTGACGATCTTTCATTTTGTGTTCTTTTCCCGAACGGCCTCTTCCTAAAGGTCTTCCTATAGAAAGGAATTGAGGGGTCAGGGAAGGCTTTTTTCCTCTCTTTTGCTTTTTTGAGGATCTCGTCTAATGCTTTCCCAAACAAAAACTCACCCTCACACGGAATAGCGCAGATCTTAGCCTTTGACTGCGTATCCCCCTTCCAGCTCTTCATCCATAACGCACGTCTGGCATTATTAATTAGACCGGCTGACCTTGCTGCGAGGCGAAGGGAGTCAGCTGAAGCATCGGCCATGAATGCTGCTGCACCTCTAATTAGTGGTATCGCATCCCGCAATTTTTGTCTGGAGACCCCCTGTTCGATTTGTTGATCCAGCTGATCAATCCACACAAGCATGGATCTAGCTGTGCACGTGCTGGCAATTGATGGCTTAAATATGCCCGTGGAAGCCTCCCATGATCGTTTCAGTGACGATTCTGCCTTCCGATCTAGAGGATCAGAAAGTAGGCCCGCATCCTCGACTGGTAGAGCTGACTGTTTTGAGGTGGAGGCGACTGCAGCGTCCACCTTAGGGATTTTAGTCCATGAAATTAACTCCTCATCATTAAAGGGGTATTTCCTTTTGGAGGCTGACGGGAGGAAACCTCTCTGGTCCTGTTTCTCCCACTCCCTCTTTATCAGAGCCTTAACCGCAGGAATTACTGGGAATGCTCTTCTCTTCCTCTCCGCCAACCCTGCAAACATGATGTCTTGTGCAGTTTGGTCGTCTTTTGTATCCTCACAACCTATAGTATTCCTGATGGACTTTACTAGGTTGTCCACCCCATCAAGAGGAAAACAAGCTCGACCCTCAATGTCGGAATGTGTTGAGGAAGAGGATGACGCCTGCGAGGAGTCTGAGTGGATAACGCCTTCCTCCTCGGACTCAGAGCTGGATATAGCCTTTTCTTTCCCGGATTTTTTAGGGGGGGTACTGGCTTGTGAGATGGCCTGTAAGATGGCCTGTAATTCCTCTCTAATTATGGCCCGTATATCTGTGACCGACATAGATGGACTCTGCATTGTTTCCGCCATACACTGATTGCAGAGTTTTTTGGGGTGGGAATCTGGGAGAGGCTCGTCACATAACGCACATTGTTTGTGCTTAGATTTCTGTCTCTTTTTGGCCTGGGAGAAGAAGACATTTGTGGAAAAGGGTGTCAGCTTTATAGGCAGAGGGGAAATCACACTCACCCAGTGAAGCTGTACGGTACCGAAATAGGAGGCTGCGACTTTCTGGATCTTGAATCCTTGGTCTCACTCCTGTGGCTGGCATCTGAGGACCTTCTGCTGGCTGGCTCACCTGCTGGGTCCACAGTCTTGCCTGGGGACGACATGTTGCATCGCCTGTGCGTTTGCAACTTCCCCCTTTTTATAGGCCAGGATCCGGTCAGTAAACACTTTTTTTCTTCCACAGCAGTGCACTGCGCATGCGCGAAACCACGCTTTCCCCCACCGCTGTGTGAGTGACCCGGAAGTGCTCCTCTACCTCCGGGTCATTCTGGGGATTCTTACACCGCTCCACGCATGTGCGGCCGCCATTATCCCGGCCTGCGCTATGGAGCGGTGTACCGGCTGCCGCTGCAGCTGTGCCGCAGATCCCGGACCCTTTACCTCGTCCTGCAAAAAACAAGACCTCACATGACTGTGGACCAAAATCTGGAAAAATTATAGCCCTCAATGTGGTAACGCAAAAAATATTTTTTGCAATAAAAAGTATCTTTCAGTGTGTGACGGCTGCCAATCATAAAAATCAGCTAAAAAACCCGCTATAAAAGTAAATCAAACCCCCCTTCATCACCCCCTTAGTTAGTGAAAAATTTAAAAAAATGTATTTATTTCCATTTTCCCATTAGGGTTAGGGCTAAGGCTACAGTTAGGGTTGGGGCGTGTCAGGTTAAGGGGTGTGGTTAGGGTTACCTTTGGGATTAAGGTTAGGGATGTGTTTGGATTAGGGTTTCAGTTATAATTGGGGGGTTTCCACTGTTTAGGCACATCAGGGGCTCTAAAACGCGACATGGCATCCGATCTCATTTCCAGCCAATTCTGCGTTGAAAAAGTAAAAAACAGTGCTCCTTCCCTTCCGAGCTCTCTCGTGCACCCAAACAGGGGTTTACCCCAACATATGGGGTATCAGCGTACTCAGGACAAATTGGACAACAACTTTTGGGGTCTAATTTCAACTGTTACCCTTGGAAAAATACAAAACTGGGGGCTAAAAAATAATTGTGAAAAAAAAGGATTTTTTATTTTCACGGCTCTGCGTTATGAACTGTAGTGAAACACTTGGGGATTGAAAGCTCTCACAACACATCTAGATGAGTTCCTTAGGGGATCTACTTTCCAAAATAGTGTCACTTGTGGGGGGTTTCAATGTTTAGGCACATCAGGGGCTCTCCAAACGCAACATGGCGTCCCATCTCAATTCCTGTCAATTTTGCATTGAAAAGTCAAACGGCGCTCCTTCCCTTCCGATCTCTACCATGCGCCCAAACAGTGGTTTACCCCCACATATGGGGTATCAGCGTACTCAGGACAAATTGTACAACAACTTTTGGGATCCAATTTGTCCTGTTACCCTTGGTAAAATAAAACAAATTGGAGCCGAAGTAAATTTTTTGTGAAAAAAGTTAAATGTTAATTTTTATTTAAACATTCCAAAAATTCCTGTGAAACACCTGAAGGGTTAATAAACTTCTTGAATGTGGTTTTCAGCACCTTGAGGGGTGCAGTTTTTAGAATGGTGTCACACTTGGTTATTTTCTATCATATAGACCCCTCAAAATGACTTCAAATGAGATGTGGTCCCTAAAAAGAAAAAAAAAATGGTGTTGTAAAAATGAGAAATTGCTGGTCAACTATTAACCCTTATAATTCCCTAACAAAAAAAAAAATTTGGTTCCAAGATTGTGCTGATGTAAAGTAGACATGTGGAAATGTTACTTATTAAGTATTTTGTGTGACATCTCTGATTTTATTGCATAAAAATTCAAAGTTAGATAATTGCTAAATTTTCAAAATTTTTGCCAAATTTCCATTTTTTTCACAAATAAACGCAGGTAATATCAAATAAATTTTGTCACTATCATGAAGTACAATATGTCACGAGAAAACAATGTCAGAATCACCAGGATCCGTTGAAGCGTTCCAGAGTTATAACCTCATAAAGGGACAGTGGTCAGAATTGTAAATATTGGCCCGGTCATTAACGTGCAAACCACCCTTGGGGGTAAAAGGGTTAATGGAGCACACTCGGACTGGGTCGCTCTTAGCAGTGGGGTACCACAGGGGTCAGTATTGGGCCCTCTTTTTAACATATTTATTAAATGACCTTGTAGGGGGCATACAGAGCAGAATTTCAATATTTGCAGATGACACTATACTCTTCAGGGTAATCAATACAGAGGAGGAGAATTTTATATTACAGGAGGATTAACCTAGAAGCTTGGGCTGATAAATGGCAAATGAGCTTTAATGGGGATAAATGTAAGGTCATGCGCTTGGGCAGAAGAAATAAGATGTATTTAAGATAATATAAGATGTGCTTAATTGTAAAACACTGGGCAAAAAAATCACTGAAAAAGACCTGGGTGTATGGGTGGATGACAAACTCATATTCAGTGGCCAGTGTCAGGCAGCTGCTACAAAGGCAAATAAAATAATGGGATGCATTAAAAGAGGCATAGATGCTCATGAGAACATAATTTTACCTCTATACAAGTCACTAGTGCGACCACACTTAGAATACTGTGCACAGTTCTGGTCTCCGGTGTATAAGAAAGACATAGCCGAACTGGAGCGGGTGCAGAGAAGCGCGACCAAGGTTATTAGAGGACTGGGGGGTCTGCAATACCAAGATAGGTTATTACACTTGGGGCTGTTTAGTTTGGAAAAAACGAAGACTAAGGGGTGATCTTATTTTAATGTATAAATATATGAGGGGACAGTACAAAGACCTTTCTGCTGATCTTTTTAATCATAGACCTGAGACAGGGACAAGGGGGCATCCTCTACGTCTGGAGGAAAGAAGGTTTAAGCATAATAACAGACGCGGATTCTTTACTGTAAGAGCAGTGAGACTATGGAACTCTCTGCCGTATGATGTTGTAATGAGTGATTCATTACTAAACTTTAAGAGGGGACTGGATACGTTTCTGGAAAAGTATAATGTTACAGGGTATATACACTAGATTCCTTGATAAGGCGTTGATCCAGGGAACTAGTCTGATTGCCGTATGTGGAGTTGGGAAGGAATTTTTTTCCCCATGATGGAGCTTACTCTTACCACATGGTTTTTTTTCTTCCTCTGGATCAACACGTTAGGGCATGTTAGGTTAGGCTATGGGTTGAACTAGATGGACTTAAAGTCTTCCATCAAACTTAACTATGTTACTATGTTGCGGAATTGAAACACGCGCCACAGGTCAATGTATACACGGAGTTTAAAAAAAAACAAACAAACAAACAAACAAAAAAAAAAAAAACACCACACACATTAGGTATGAGATTTCTATAAATCCCATCCACTTTGCAGGAGATGTTGCATTTTTGACACAACAAAAGTATACAGTAACAAAAACTCACATGCAGTTTGTCTAATTTTTTTTTAGCAACTCAAAAGCAAAAATGATTTAAGGCCACGTTCACATGGTCAGAATTTCACATCAGTATTTCAAAACCACAAGAGGAACAAGCAGAGGAAAAGTATAATAGAAACACATCAATACTTCTGTATTCTTCACCCACTCCTAGTTTTAGCTTACAAATACGGATCAAATATTCAATGAGTGAAGGCTTTTACTCAAAATTACATGGGGGTGAGCAAAAAAAAAAAAAAAAAAAAAAAAAGCGAACAAAAAAAAAGATGCAGGTGTAAACAATGGAATTTTGTTGCAGATTCTCTCAAATTTGTGGTTTTTCAGCTTTTTTTTCCATACAATTTGTTAGCCTTACAAAAGTATGTTCCCACAGTGAGTTTTTGGTGACTTATGTCGCATATTTTCAGAAAAATGGGTGTAAAAAATCTGCAACATCAAAAACTCACCAAATGCTCATTATGGAAACGTATCCTGACAAACATTTTTTTTTCTAAGGTTTTTGAAGTCCTTTAGAAAAGAATAGAGAAAAAGACCAAAAAAATGCCACACCTAGGAGCATGCTGTTACCAAAAAGCCCCAAAATTTTAAGAAACCATTGTTTGTAATGCATTTATACACTTGCAATAATTTTGAGCAGGAAAAAAAAAAAAAAAAAAAAAAAAAAAAAAGGTCCTAAGAGATTCTGCATTTTCAGACGGCGAATCTAACCTAAAGATGAAGGCGTTCTCCATTACTATATAATGATTATAGATTTACAACGAGACTTACAAACCACATATCCTGCATGGGATTTGCAAATTGTTCAGATTTTATTGGATTCACCACCAGCTAAAAAGGAATACTGTGAGGGCATAGGATCGCCATTATCCTGACATTAGTAAACACGCCAGCTTTCGTGGTTCTCATGTGAAGGACTAAGCGAAGAGTTGTAATAACAGGGATTTGAATTCCCACCGCTTGAAGGATTAGGAGCCAAGATGTGAAGATGTGGGAAGGAAAGACGTGTTCTGAACAATCTGAGATTCAGATATTAGCTACAACGTCACCTGTATGATGAACACGTCTGCAATATTCCTGGATAATATGTAGTGCAAAAACATGGACTATGTTACAATTGATCAAATATAAATACATGTTGCAAAAATAATTTAGTATCTGGACTAATGCTTTTCTACAGGTTTACAAGATCTGGGAAGGACAACATCTGCAAGGAGTTTGCATGTTCTCCCACATTCCAAAGACATACTTATAGGGAATCTAGATTGTGAGCCCCTATGGGGACAGTGATGATAATGTCTGTAAAGTGCTGTGGAATTAATAACGCTAAATAAGTGAGAAAAAAAAAAAAATAGTAATAATCTTCAATCTGAAGTTCTCCAGCTGTTTAGAAGCTACATTTCCCAGGATGGTTGTAGTTGTAGTTTGACAGCTGAAAGCCACTGATCAATGGCTGAAAACTAACAACATATGATAATGCAAATAATTATATAAATATCCTTGTAGAACAGGTGTAAATATTTGGGCCAAGTTATGACACACAGTGATCAGTGGAACCGGTTGTTACATAGTATAGAGGTAGTGACTCTCGTAGACACAGTGTATAGAGAAGACCACACTCAAGTCAGTGAGATAACAGATGTATAGACACAAGGAAGGGCAAGGGGCAGTGTGCCAGCAGCCTGACCATAGAGGGGGATTAGAGGGTGGATAAAGCCTGGCAGTCCTCACCATGCAGAGCAGCAGAATACAGGGGGCACCCAGCATGTGGGTCCAGTGGGGCATTCTTCCTCCCTGTCCTCGTCGTCTTGTGCTGCTGGGTGGGGCTGCCAGGTGGAAGCACAGGAATACCTGTGTCTATGGGCAGGTGCTGCTGATCCTCCCTCCTGTCTCGCCCCCGCCTTCTCAGGTAATCTCATTAGATCCACGTCTGCCCTGGTGACTTATTTATAGAGCACTGATCTATAGGGGGAAGCCATTGTATAGGCCAGTGTTCCCCAACTCCGGTCCTCAAGAGCCACCAACAGGTCATGTTTTCAGGATTTCCCTAGTATTGCCCAGGTGATATTTGCAGTACCTGCACAGGCAATAATTCCATCACCTGTGATATACTAAGAAAATCCTGAAAACATGACTTGTTGGTGGCTCTTGAGGACTGGAGTTGGGGAACACTGATATAGGCGATCTGTATGTGTACAAAATGGATCTGGCAGTAGAAATATTTTATTTGGATCCATTTGCTTAGGCTACGTTCACATTTGCGGTCTGCGCCGCAGCGTCGCCGCATGCGTCATGCGCCCCTATATTTAACATGGGGGCGCATGGACATGCGTCGCACTTGTGTTTTGCGCCGCATGCGTCCCTGCGGCGCCCGCGTCCGGGCGCAGAGGACGCAGCAAGTTGCATTTTTGCTGCGTCCAAAATCAATGAAAAAAAGGACGCATGCGGCGCAAAACGCAGCGTTGTGCATGCGTTTTGCTGTGTTTTTGTTTGCGTTGTGCGCTGTGGCGCCGACGCTGCGGCACACAACGCAAATGTGAACGTAGCCTTATGTGGTCTCACGCTGGAGGGCTTTGGGAGGTGCACAGGTTGCAGCTGTATATCAGAGCAGACCACAGTGCTAGGAATGGTGTGATGTGCTATCAGGATGAGCGCTCGTTCACACACCTGGTTTTCTGGTATACGGTCTATGTACGGTTATCACTCATCTAGTCCAGCCTACGGAGCCGATCACATTATCCGTGTATTATTGCAGCCTGAGTGCTCCGCACAAGATCACGGAGATGAAACAAATTTTGATTTAAGTCGCAGATCAAACTCACCAATGCAAGTCTATGGGCCCGTCAAAAAAAAAATCAGACCGTACTCGGATGCCACCTGCGTGGAGTGTATTTTTCACAGACTGTTTTGAAAAATCTCCAGTTTTTTCAGGTTTTTTTTTTCACCAGAGAAAAATTGATGAAACTTGGAGAAAAACTTTGATGGTAAGAATCAAACGCTGATGAACCGTGGGCCTCATTCACACGTCCGTGTTCGTTTTCCTTTCACAGATTCAACGTGTCGCCATTATATATACTGTGCAAAACCCTGTAGAATTGGAGTAACTATGAAGCAACAATAGAGTAAAAACAACCATTTATTGAAAAGAATAAAACAAAACGTGTCAAATAAGGAGGGAAAAAAGGTGGGGAGCATCCATCATAACAACAACGCGCAACCGCTATGTGCAAGGGGTGGAACAGAAAGAGGGGATTGCAGATAAAGGGGAGGTGTTGAAAAAGCTACACAGTAAGGCCGGGCTCACACATGCGAGAAATACGGCCGAGTCTCGCATGTTAATACCCGGCATTGCTGCCGTCACTCAGGAGCGGAGTGTGCGGCTCCATGTATTGCTATGCGGCCGCTCGCTCCGCTCCTGAGTGACGGCAGCAATGCCGGGTATTAACATGCGAGACTCGGCCGTATTTCTCGCATGTGTGAGCCTGGCCTAAACGCGCGTCGAGGTCGTGCTGTTGGGCCATCTTGAGCCTCCCCTATTATGGGTAAATAGCATTATCTGCAATCCCCTCCTTCTGTTCCATTCTATATCAGATTGGCGGCACCCAGTAATCTAAGTGACACATCGCTGGAATCAGGGTCTCTTTCCCTACATTATGCGGTTCTCAGAAGAAGTCGCAGAAACCTGCTGACGGATTCCATTTAAAGGAATATTCAAGTCTAAGTATCTAAGTCTGCATTCAGTCAATGTGACGGCAGACCACCAACCTATGAGCGTGTGTGATGGACACACTGTTAGGCTACGTTCACACGATCCGGATTTTGATCCGGATCCGTAGCGGATTTTCAGC
The DNA here is from genome assembly GCF_051348905.1 of Ranitomeya variabilis. Taxonomy (NCBI): domain Eukaryota; kingdom Metazoa; phylum Chordata; class Amphibia; order Anura; family Dendrobatidae; genus Ranitomeya; species Ranitomeya variabilis. The sequence continues at coordinate 1,081,050,978 of NC_135232.1, read as the reverse complement.
TGCGGATCCGGATCAGTTTTCCATGTTGGTTACAGTACAATGTAACCCAATGGAAAACCAAAACTGCTGTGCTAACGATCCGTTTTTCCGCTGGAAAATCCGCGCGGATTTTCCAGCGGAAAAAAGAAGTAGCATGTCAATTCTTTCAGCGGATTCCGCACTGGTTTTCCAACAGCTCCAATAGGAAACTGCTATTGGAAACCCGCAGTGGAAAACGCTGAAGAAAAAGGATCAGAAAACGCAGCTCAAATTCACTGCGGAATTTAGCTGCCGTTTTCCAAAAACGGGCAGGAAAAAAAAAGGATGTAAATCCTGATCGTGTGAACGTAGCCTAATACTTCTCGTCCAGTGACCCCCACGTATGCGGTTTGCGTACTTGCCAGCTGGTCTCATTCGGCTTCACAACTTAGATAAAGCGCATTCAGGGGCGTAACTACAATAGGTGCAGGGGTCGCAATCGCATCGGGCCCTGGAGCCTAAAGGGCCCAGAAAGTCTCTTTGGTCTGTAGGAAAGATCAATGTTATTAAGGCCCTGCAATAATTGTGGGCCCAAAATATGGCTGCCTGCCTCTGCTCCATCACGGTAGATGCTAGAGTGTATGGGCTCCTTCCAGGTGTGACGTCATTTCCGGGGGCGTGTCCTATCAGGAGGGGGGCGTGTTCTCCAAGGCGGCAAAGGAAAGCAGCATGACAGCTTGTGGACGCCATGGAGGTTTGTGGTTTCAGGGTGAAAAATGCTACTTGCCGATCGCTATTCGCTATTGGGGGGAGGCCCTGTGGTGGTCGACCTATTTGTCTGTGTGGGGAGTGACCCGTGGTGGGATTTTGGGGGGTGTTGCTGGCTATTGTGGGGTACCCCTGCGGTGTAGTTTTGGGGGGCTCCGCTACTGCTGGCTATTGTGGGGGACCCCTGCGGTGTAGTTTTGGGGGGCTCCGCTACTGCTGGCTATTGTGGGGGACCCCTGTGGTGGGATTTTGGTGGGCTCCGCTGCTGCTGGCTATTGTGGGGGACCGCTGCGGTGTAGTTTTGGGGGGCTCCGCTACTGCTGGCTATTGTGGGGGACCCCTGTGGTGGGGTTTTGGGGGGCTCCGCTGCTGCTGGCTATTGTGGGGGACCGCTGTGGTGGGGTTTTGGGGGGCTCCGCTGCTGCTCGCTATTGTGGGGGACCCCTGTGGTGGGGTTTTGGGGGGCTCCGCTGCTGCTGGCTATTGTGGGGGACCCCTGCGGTGGGGTTTTGGGGGGCTCCGCTGCTGCTCGCTATTGTGGGGGACCGCTGCGGTGTAGTTTTGGTGGGCTCCGCTGCTGCTGACTATTGTGGGGGACCCCTGTGGTGGGGTTTTGGGGGGCTCCGCTGCTGCTCGCTATTGTGGGGGACCGCTGCGGTGTAGTTTTGGTGGGCTCCGCTGCTGCTGGCTATTGTGGGGGACCCCTGTGGTGGGATTTTGGGAGGCTCCGCTGCTGCTGGCTATTGTGGGGGGCCCCTGCGGTGGGATTTTGGGGGGCTCCGCTGCTGCTGACTATTGTGGGGGACCCCTGTGGTAGGATTTTGGGGGGCTCTGCTGCTGCTGGCTATTGTGGGGGATCCCAGCGGTGGGATTTGGGGGGGCTCCGCTGCTGCTGGCTATTGTGGGGGACCCCTGTGTGTGGGATTTTGAGGGGCTCTACTGCTGTTGGCTATTGTGGGGGATCCCTGTGGTGGGGTTTTGGTGGGCTCCGCTGCTGCTCGCTATTGTGGGGGACCCCTGTGGTGGGGTTTTGGGGGGCTCCGCTGCTGCTGGCTATTGTGGGGGACCGCTGCGGTGTAGTTTTGGGGGGCTCCGCTGCTGCTGGCTATTGTGGGGGACCGCTGCGGTGTAGTTTTGGGGGGCTCCGCTGCTGCTGGCTATTGTGGGGGACCCCTGTGGTAGGATTTTGGGGGGCTCTGCTGCTGTTGGCTATTGTGGGGGATCCCTGCGGTGGGGTTTTGGTGGGCTCCGCTGCTGCTGGCTATTGTGGGGGACCCCTGTGGTGGGGTTTTGGTGGGCTCCGCTGCTGCTGGCTATTGTGGGGGACCCCTGCGGTGGGATTTTGAGGGGCTCCGCTGCTGCTCGCTATTGTGGGGGACCGCTGCGGTGTAGTTTTGGGGGGCTCCGCTACTGCTGGCTATTGTGGGGGACCCCTGTGGTGGGGTTTTGGGGGGCTCCGCTGCTGCTGGCTATTGTGGGGGACCGCTGCGGTGTAGTTTTGGGGGGCTCCGCTGCTGCTGGCTATTGTGGGGGACCCCTGTGGTGGGGTTTTGGGGGGGCTCCGCTGCTGCTGACTATTGTGGGGGACCCCTGTGGTAGGATTTTGGGGGGCTCTGCTGCTGCTGGCTATTGTGGGGGATCCCAGCGGTGGGATTTGGGGGGGCTCCGCTGCTGCTGGCTATTGTGGGGGACCCCTGTGTGTGGGATTTTGGGGGGCTCTACTGCTGTTGGCTATTGTGGGGGATCCCTGCGGTGGGGTTTTGGTGGGCTCCGCTGCTGCTCGCTATTGTGGGGGACCCCTGTGGTGGGGTTTTGGGGGGCTCCGCTGCTGCTGGCTATTGTGGGGGACCCCTGCGGTGGGATTTGGGGGGGCTCCGCTGCTGCTGGCTATTGTGGGGGACCGCTGCGGTGTAGTTTTGGGGGGCTCCGCTGCTGCTGGCTATTGTGGGGGACCGCTGCGGTGTGGTTTTGGGGGGCTCCGCTGCTGCTGGCTATTGTGGGGGACCCCTGCGGTGGGATTTTGGGGGGCTCCGCTGCTGCTGGCTATTGTGGGGGATCCCTGCGGTGGGATTTTGGGGGGCTCCGCTGCTGCTGGCTATTGTGGGGGACCGCTGCGGTGTGGTTTTGGGGGGCTCCACTGCTGCTGGCTATTGTGGGGGACCGCTGCGGTTTTGGGGGGCTCCGCTGCTGCTGGCTATTGTGGGGGACCCCTGCGGTGGGATTTTGGTGGGCTCCGCTGCTGCTGGCTATTGTGGGGAACCCCTGCGGTGGGATTTTGGGAGGCTCTGCTGCTGCTGGCTATTGTGGGGGACCCCTGCGGTGGGATTTTGGGAGGCTCCGCTGCTGCTGGCTATTGTGGGGGACCCCTGTGGTGGGCTTTTGGGGGGACCTGCTGCTGGCTATTGTGGGATTTTGTGGGGGGGGGACTGCTGCTGGCTGTTGTGGTGGACTTCTGTGGTAGGCGACCTGCTTGTGTGAGGGGGGCTGCAGGCTATTGGGGGACCCCTGACCTGCTTGTGGGGGGGCGACCTGCTGCATGCTATTGGGGGGACCCCTGTGGTCAGATTTGAGGGCGACCTGCTTGTGGGGAGGCGACCTGCTTGTCGTTGAATGTGGGGAGGCGACCTGCTTGTCGTTGAATGTGGGGAGGCGACCTGCTTGTCGTTGAATGTGGGGAGGCGACCTGCTTGTCGTTGAATGTGGGGAGGCGACCTGCTTGTCGTTGAATGTGGGGAGGCGACCTGCTTGTCGTTGAATGTGGGGAGGCGACCTGCTTGTCGTTGAATGTGGGGAGGCGACCTGCTTGTCGTTGAATGTGGGGAGGCGACCTGCTTGTCGTTGAATGTGGGGAGGCGACCTGCTTGTCGTTGAATGTGGGGAGGCGACCTGCTTGTCGTTGAATGTGGGGAGGCGACCTGCTTGTCGTTGAATGTGGGGAGGCGACCTGCTTGTCGTTGAATGTGGGGAGGCGACCTGCTGCTGGCTATTGGGGGGGATCCCGTGGTGGGATTTGGGGATGACCTGCTGCTTACAGATGGAACCCTTTTATTGGGGGGTGACCTGCTGCTTACTGGGGGATCCCTTTTATTGGGGGGCGACCTACTTATGGGTTGGGTTTGGGGGGGGCTGAAGAGGGTTTAAGCTGGGTGGGGGGTGGACATCGAAGGGGGTGTGTGCTGGGTGGGGGGGGGTCCACGTCCGATGGGTGTTGGACGTCCGATGGGGGTTTGTGGGGGTTGGACGTCCGAAGGGGGTGTGTGCTGGGTGGGGGGGGTCCACGTCCGATGGGGGTTTGTGCTGGGTGGGGGGGGGGTCCACGTGTGATGGGGGTTTGTGCGGGGTGGGGGGTCTGCATCTGGGGGTTTCTGCTGGGTGGGGGGTTCCGCGTCCGGTGGGGGTTGTACGTCCGATGGGGGTTTGTGGGGGTTGGACGTCCGATGAGAGTTTAAGCTAGGGTGGCGTTCGATTGGAGGGGGTGTCTGATGGGATTTATGGTTGGGGCAGGGGGCGTCATATTTGGATTTACGCTTGAGGGGAGGGAATGTCTGGTGGGCTTTGGATTTATCCTGTGGGGTCCGCTGGTTAATGTGAGGTAAATGTTTCTGACTGGGGGAGCGAGGTTATGCTGTGTGGCCCGCTGGTTAATGTGAGGTGGAGGTTTCTGACTGGGGGAGCGAGTTTATGCTGTGTGGCCATCTGGTTGATGTGGGGGGGGCTAATGCTTCATTGGGGTACACAAAAAAAATATGAGTGTATGCTGCTTATGCTATGCAAAAAATTTTTTGAGGTATTTCCCTGTAGAGTAGGCCACACCACCAACTGGCACGAAGCTAATCCTTTTTAGCTTAATGTCAGTAGGAGGCAGACATGGGTCTGGACCACCCAGCCCAGTTCTGACTTAGGTTTTGGGGTTTTTTTTTATTAACGATTTTCCTTTTTCTTTTCTTTTTTTTTTTCAGATACGGCTTTTGAGGGCGACAGTGGAATTGTCACTCTAATCTCCCACCTAGAATTGTCACTACCGTATCATCTGTGGTCTACGAGGCAAGGCCCTAACACATCAAGAGTGTTTGTGGTTCCCCAGAGGACGGTCCATGCCACGAATCCCCCTACCCTCCGGCCCCCCCAGAGCCAGATAGAGTAGGGAGGGAAGACTAATCCGTTATGTGCCAGCCGCCGAAAGGTCTGCGTCCAGGTTATTCCATGCCCATCTTCATCATCGGTCTGTGAAGAATGATGTGTGATCTTCAGGACACATATATCCTACCAGGCAGTGAGGGGGCTTCTTTAAAAAAAAAAAAAAAAAAAAAAATGGACAGGACAAGTATGTCCTAGTTTGCCCCTGAGCAATATGGACGTCTCCTGGGGAAACCTTCCTATTCATGCAGCCTCCATGTTTTCCAGAGGCTCCTGTGACCCTGCTCTTAAAATATCCAGGCTTCGGTCTAGGACTTCTCTGGTGGCCGGTCCACACCGCCAGTGCCCTGAACAATCATGCACGCCAACTTTCTAGTGCGTCCTACTCTGCACCTATCAGTTTAAGAGTACTTCGCTTCTGCAACAGAGTACTAAAGTCTGCCTCCCAAGAGATCTGCTGTTCAATTTTGGTTGTCTTGGAAATGTTCTGTCCAAAAAACCGACGGGACAACTCTCCGACCCGCCAGGAAAAGACGAGACCTTCCTTTAAGCCCCCGTCTCACATAGCGAGATCGCTAGCGAGATCGCTGCTGAGTCACAAGTTTTGTGACGCAACAGCGACCTCAGTAGCGATCTCGCTATGTGTGACACGTACCAGCGACCCGGCCCCTGCTGTGAGATCGCTGGTCGTGTCGGAATGGCCTGAACCATTTTTTGGTCGTTGAGGTCCCGCTGACATCGCTGAATCGGTGTGTGTGACACCGATCCAGCGATGTCTTCACTGGTAACCAGGGTAAACATCGGGTTACTAAGCGCAGGGCCGCGCTTAGTAACCCGATGTTTACCCTGGTTACCAGCGTAAATGTAAAAAAACAAACAGTACATACTCACCATCTGATGTCCGTCAGGTCCCTTGCCGTCTGCTTCCTGCTCTGACTGTGAGCGCCGGCCGTACAGTGAGAGCACAGCAGTGACGTCACCGCTGCGCTCTGCTCTCACTGTACGGCGGCACTGTCAGAGCAGGAAGCAGACGGCAAGGGACCTGACAGACATCAGATGGTGAGTATGTAGTGTTTTTTTTTTTTTTGGTAACCAGGGTAAACATCGGGTTACTAAGCGCGGCCCTGCGCTTAAGTAACCCGATGTTTACCCTGGTTACCCGGGTGCTGCAGGGGGACTTCGGCATCATTGAAGACAGTTTCAACAATGCCGAAGTCGTTCCCCCTGATCGTTGGTCGCTGGAGAGAGCGGTCTGTGTGACAGCTCCCCAGCGACCACACAACGACTTACCAACGATCACGGCTAGGTCGTATCGCTGGTCGTGATCTTTGGTAAATCGCTATGTGAGACGGGGCCTTTAGGCCAACCCCCTCCTGGCATCCATGAACCCACCAGCACTGGTCTGCTAGGCCTGGATCTAGCAGACTCTCTTCGACATGATGGGGCGTTCCCACCTTGGATGTTTCTCAGGGTCTGCTGCCGTGTCCTTCACAATTCAAGGCCGGTATTATGATCTCTGGTCTGGGACACCGAAACCTCAGACATCGGAGGCAGGCCTGGGGGGAACAGAGCCACATACCAAACCGACAGTCCAGCCCGCATGCACCAACAGCATACTACAGTTTTACAATACTTTAGAAATGCATAAAATGAAACAAGCAAAGGCATAAAGTTATTCAATGCAAAAAATGCAGTTTTATAAAATTGGAAATGTTTCTATATCTAATGGTAAAATGATATTTATCCAGTATTTCTATAGGTAAAAGTCTGAGATTTCTGTGGGAAATGGTAATTTGTTCCTCTTAAACCAGTTCTGAATGTAAATAAAACATTGCTCTGATGAAGTCTCCACATTGTATTTTTGCCTTTCATTTCATGCGCAGGGCAGGACAAGCCCATGATGTATCTGTGTTAAGGTACCTTCACATTAAGCGACGCTGCAGCGATAGCGACAACGATGCCGATCGCTGCAGCGTCGCTGTTTGATCGCTGGATAGCTGTCACACAGACCGCTCTCCAGCGACCAACGATGCCGAGGTCCCCGGGTAACCAGGGTAAACATCGGGTTGCTAAGCGCAGGGCCGCGCTTAGTAACCCGATGTTTACCCTGGCTACCAGCGTAAAATGTAAAAAAAACAAACAAACAGTACATACTTACATTCGCGTCCCCCGGCGTCCGCTTCCAGTACTGACTGAGCGCCGGCCCTAACAGCAGAGCTGTGCTGTACTTTCACTTTCACTTTACGGCGCTCAGTCAGTGTGGGAAGCGGACGCCGGGGGATGCGAAGGTGAGTATGTACTGTTTGTTTTTTTGCATTTTACACTGGTAACCAGGGTAAACATCGGGTTACTAAGCAAGGCGCAGGAGCGCCGCCTACACCCCAGCACCCTAAGAGGTCTCCAACCCATGGCCCCTTTTGCCATTTATGCAACCCACTCTTTGCTACCGCCGCATACAGCCTGTGTGGAGCCTTGCTTATAAAGAAGTACCCTGTCTTCAGCTTCATGGTAGCTGCTGCTACCTATCTACTAATATTGCCAGAGGAACTTCACAAATAGCCCCACACTACAAGTAGTCCTAGGCAGTACCTACGTCACGTTAGACCCATCTGCTGTCCATATACCACACGAGGCTAATCCTCTTACTACCCACAGAGCCTGCCATGATTCGCTTTACGGCACAACAGGAACATCGCATTCTTTGAGCTACAAAAATACTTTTAGTACTCCCACCAACTCTGAAAGACTATACTTGCGGTACCATAACGTAAGGCCACCTGCCTATTATTAATACCATTTTATAAGATACTCTTTATGCTACGATGATACTATTTATGCTATACTACTATTCACCTTGCTAAGCGACCATTTGATAAAGACTCGGGAGGAGTCGAAACGTTGTCAGTTTGACTTCTGGTCGAATTCTGCATTGTTGAATGATATGTCTATAGCACTTCAATAAATTTCAAGTTTTTCACAAATGATACACTTAGAGTGTGCGGTGTATTAAATTCATATTCATTAATGAGCAGAACCACGTGACCGCTGAACACAGGAAAAGCTACCCGGAGACCATTGGACATGCAGGGACCGTGCCAGGAGCAGGTGAGTATGTGACAGCCGCCGCTTCCCCGCCGACAATGACTTGAGTATAAGCCGAGAGGGTCTCTTTCTGCCCAAAAAAATTTCGGCTTTTATGCGAGTACATACGGTACAGCACTCTAGAAGGGTGTGTATAAGGGCATATAGGTGCTGGTGGTACTATATATGGGGAAAACCTGGTGACAGGTTCCCTTTAAGAAACCTATGGAACTAGGTTAAAATTAGCATTTTTTTGGATGGTGAAAAACTTGTAATTTAAATATTGATGGTGGCTGAACTGCAGATGGTCTGTGTCGCTTCATAAGTTTAAGGCCGGGGTCACACTAGCGTAGAATACGGATGAGCGCTATGTGAGAAAGCATCGCATGGCACTCGGACCAGTGTTAATCTATGGGGCAGATCACATCTGTGATTATTTTTTCATGCCAAATCAGCATACGAGAACAATTGCAGCATATATACCTGACAGGGGCCCATACAGTCTATATCTACAATAATATATACCTGACAGGGGCCCATACATTCTGATATCATCACTAATATACACTCACTGGCCACTTTATTAGGTACACCTGTCCAACTTCTTGTTAACACTTAATTTCTAATCAGCCAATCACATGGCGGCAACTCAGTGCATTTAGGCATGTAGACATGGTCAAGACAATCTCCTGCAGTTCAAACCGAGCATCAGTATGGGGAAGAAAGGTGATTTGAGTGCCTTTGAACGTGACATGGTTGTTGGTGCCAGAAGGGCTGGTCTGAGTATTTCAGAAACTGCTGATCTACTGGGATTTTCACGCACAACCATCTCTAGGGTTTACAGAGAATGGTCCGAAAAAGAAAAAAAATCCAGTGAGCGGCAGTTCTGTGGGCGGAAATGCCTTGTTGATACCAGAGGTCAGAGGAGAATGGGCAGACTGGTTCGAGCTGATAGAAAGGCAACAGTGACTCAAATCGCCACCCGTTACAACCAAGGTAGGCCTAAGAGCATCTCTGAACGCACAGTGCGTCGAACTTTGAGGCAGATGGGCTACAGCAGCAGAAGACCACACCGGGTACCACTCCTTTCAGCTAAGAACAGGAAACTGAGGCTACAATTTGTACAAGCTCATCGAAATTGGACAGTAGAAGATTGGAAAAACGTTGCTTGGTCTGATGAGTCTCGATTTCTGCTGCGACATTCGGATGGTAGGGTCAGAATTTGGCGTAAACAACATGAAAGCATGGATCCATCCTGCCTTGTATGGAGCATCTTTGGGATGTGCAGCCGACAAATCTGCGGCAACTGTGTGATGCCATCATGTCAATATGGACCAAAATCTCTGAGGAATGCTTCCAGCACCTTGTTGAATCTATGCCACGAAGAATTGAGGCAGTTCTGAAGGCAAAAGGGGTCCAACCCGTTACTAGCATGGTGTACCTAATAAAGTGGCCGGTGAGTGTATACCTGACAGGGGCCCATACATTCTGATATCATCAGTAATATATACCTGACAGGGGCCCATACATTCTGATATCATCAGTAATATATACCTGACAGGAGCCCATACATTCTGATATCATAACTAATATATACCTGACAGGGGCCCATACATTCTGATACCATCACTAATATATACCTGACAGGGGCCCATACATTCTGATACCATCACTAATATATACCTGACAGGGGCCCATACATTCTGATACCATCACTAATATATATACCTGACGGGGCCCATACATTCTGATATCATCACTAATATATACCTGACAGGAGCCCATACATTCTGATACCATCACTAATATATACCTGACAGGGGCCCATACATTCTGATACCATCACTAATATATACCTGACAGGAGCCCACACATTCTGATACCGTCAATGATATATATACCTGATAGGAGCCCATACATTCTGATATCATCGCTTATATATACCTGACAGGAGCCCGTACAGTCTACAGTATATCTATAGTAATATATACCTGACAGGAGCCCGTACAGTCTATATCTACAATAATATATACCTGACAGGAGCCCGTACAGTCTATATCTACAATAATATATACCTGACAGGAGCCCGTACAGTCTGTATCTACAATAATATATACCTGACAGGAGCCCGTACAGTCTATATCTACAATAATATATGCCTGAAAGGAGTCTGTACAGTCTATATCTACAATAATATATACCAGGAAGGAGCCCATACACTCTAGCATCTTCAGTAGTGAGCCGGCTAGAGTGTATGGACTGCAGTCAGGGAACCAGGAAGGAGCCCATACACTCTAGCATCTTCAGTAATGAGCCGGCTAGAGTGTATGGGCTGCAGTCAGGCACCTGGAAGGAGCCCATACACTCTAGCATCTTCAGTAGTGAGCCGGCTAGAGTGTATGGGCTGCAGTCAGGCACCTGGAAGGAGCCCATACACTCTAGCATCTTCAGTAGTGAGCCGGCTAGAGTGTATGGGCTGCAGTCAGGACCTGGAAGGAGCCCATACACTCTAGGCTCAACCGCTCCATCACTGGCCGGCTGATAGGGGCACTACAATTCTGGGGGCTGTCTGCGCCTAGGTGGCCCCCATATAGTCAGAATACAGGAGATATAACACCGAGTGACCAATGAGAAGGGCAATGTGATTGGTTGCTAGGGCAACAGACCCAGTTCTTGTAGAGCTCGGTGTACAGACAAGGAGCGCGCGCTGCACACAGCAAACATCAGCGTGTTAGCACCGATGACAGAGCGGACGTACCAGCCAATCAGAATGTGCGTTATATTCCAGGCGGTTTCCGGGTTCGGGACCACGTGGTACTGCGTAAGCGTCAGTCATGGGAAGGAGCGGCAGAGTGGTGCTGATATTCGGGGGGTTCGCTGCTCTGGTGGCGGCCGCGCTGTACCCCATATATTACCACCCGATGGCACACATAGACCAGTACAGTGAGTGGCCGCTCTGGGGGAGACGTGTGTATAGAGGGGTGACGGGCGTGCAGAGGAAAGTATACAGGGGTGACGGGCGTGAAGAAGTGTATACAGAGGGGTGAAGGGTGTGCAGAAGTGTATACAGAGGGGTGACGGGCGTGCAGAAGTGTATACAGGGGTGACGGGTGTGCAGAGGAGAGTATACAGGGGTGACGGGCGTGCAGAAGTGTATACAGGGGTGACGGGTGTGCAGAGGAGAGTATACAGGGGTGACGGGTGTGCAGAGGAGAGTATACAGGGGTGACGGGTGTACAGAAGTGTATACAGAGGGGTGACGGGCGTGCAGAAGTGTATACAGAGGGGTGACGGGCGTGCAGAAGTGTATACAGAGGGGTGATGGGTGTGCAGAGGAGAGTATACAGGGGTGACGGGCGTGCAGAAGTGTATACAGAGGGGTGATGGGTGTGCAGAGGAGAGTATACAGGGGTGACGGGCGTGCAGAAGTGTATACAGGGGTGACGGGTGTGCAGAGGAGAGTATACAGGGGTGACGGGTGTGCAGAGGAGAGTATACAGGGGTGACGGGTGTACAGAAGTGTATACAGAGGGGTGACGGGCGTGCAGAAGTGTATACAGAGGGGTGACGGGCGTGCAGAAGTGTATACAGAGGGGTGACGGGCGTGCAGAAGTGTATACAGAGGGGTGAAGGATGTGCAGAAGTGTATACAGAGGGGTGACGGGCGTGCAGAAGTGTATACAGAGGGGTGACGGGCGTGCAGAAGTGTATACAGAGGGGTGACGGGCGTGCAGAAGTGTATACAGAGGGGTGACGGGCGTGCAGAAGTGTATACAGAGGGGTGAAGGGTGTGCAGAAGTGTATACAGAGGGGTGAAGGGTGTGCAGAAGTGTATACAGAGGGGTGACGGGCGTGCAGGAGAGTTTATACAGAGGGGTGACGGGCGTGCAGAGGAGAGTATACAGGGGTGACGGGCGTGCAGAGGAGAGTATACAGGGGTGACGGGCGTGCAGAGGCATGTATACAGAGGGGTGAAGGGTGTGCAGAAGTGTATACAGAGGGGTGACGGGCGTGCAGAAGTGTATACAGAGGGGTGACGAGCGTGCACAGGAGTGTATACAGGGGTGACGGGCGTGCAGAGGAGTGTATACAGAGGGGTGAAGGGTGTGCAGAAGTATATACAGAGGGGTGACGGGTGTGCAGAAGTGTATACAGAGGGGTAACAGGCGCGCAGAAGTGTATACAGAGGGGTGACGGGCTTGCAGAAGTGTATACAGAGGGGTAACAGGCGTGCAGAAGTGTATACAGAGGGGTGACGGGCGTGCAGAGGAGAGTATACAGGGGTGACGGGCGTGCAGAGGCATGTATACAGAGGGGTGAAGGGTGTGCAGAAGTGTATACAGAGGGGTGACGGGCGTGCAGAAGTGTATACAGAGGGGTGACGAGCGTGCACAGGAGTGTATACAGGGGTGACGGGCGTGCAGAGGAGTATACAGAGGGGTGAAGGGTGTGCAGAAGTATATACAGAGGGGTGACGGGTGTGCAGAAGTGTATACAGAGGGGTAACAGGCGCGCAGAAGTGTATACAGAGGGGTGACGGGCTTGCAGAAGTGTATACAGAGGGGTAACAGGCGTGCAGAAGTGTATACAGAGGGGTGACGGGAGTGCAGAAGTGTATTCCAAGGGGTGACGGGCGTGCAGAAGTGTATACAGAGGGGTGACGAGCGTGCAGAAGTGTATACAGAGGGGTGACGAGCGTGCACAGGAGTGTATACAGGGGTGACTGTCATGCAGAAGAGTGTATACAGGGGTGATGGGCATACAGAACAGTGTATACATGGGTGACAGGTGTGCAGGGAAGTGTATACATGGGTGACAGGCGTGCAGAAGAGTGTATACATGGGTGACGGGCGTGCAGAGGAGAGTATACAGGGGTGACGGGCGTGCAGAGGAGAGTATACAGGGGTGACGGGCGTGCAGAGGTGAGTATACATGGGTGACAGGTGTGCAGGGAAGTGTATACATGGGTGACAGGCGTGCAGAAGAGTGTATACATGGGTGACGGGCGTGCAGAGGAGAGTATACAGGGGTGACGGGCGTGCAGAGGAGAGTATACAGGGGTGACGGGCGTGCAGAGGTGAGTATACAGGGGTGACGGGCGTGCAGAGGTGAGTATACAGGGGTGACGGGCGTGCAGAGGCGTGTATACAGAGGGGTGACGGGTGTGCAGAGGAGTGTATACAGGGGTGACGGGCGTGCAGAGGAGTGTATACAGAGGGGTGACGGGCGTGCAGAACAGTGTATACATGGGTGACGGGCATGCAGGGGAGTGTATACATGGGTGACGGGCGTGCAGAAGAGTATACATGGGTGACGGGCGTGCAGAAGAGTGTATACATGGGTGACGGGCGTGCAGAGGAGTGTATACATGGGTGACGGGCGTGCAGAAGAGTATACAGGGGTGACGGGCGTGCAGAAGAGTGTATACAGTGGTGACGGGCGTGCAGAAGAGTGTATACAGTGGTGACGGGCGTGCAGAAGAGTGTATACAGGGGTGACGGGCGTGCAGAAGAGTGTATACAGGGGTGACGGGCGTGCAGAAGAGTGTATACAGGGCAGGGTGGATAAAAATCAATGTTTTTTTAAAAAAATCAAAAAAATCGGATTTTTTTGATTTAAATCGGATTTTTTTCAATAAACTGCTTTTTGAGGAAAATATTTTACCATCCAAAGGTTCTTCCATCATGAGATAAAGCTGAGTTGTTTAACTCAGTAGAATAAAGGCTGTATATGTGTAACATTCACAATGCCATGCTCTTCCAGAGGTTTCTGTAGGATGCTGACTATCCAACAAGTTTGGGCATGTCAACTGAATGGAAAAAGAAACTAAACCAAAAGTGAAACCAAGCTAGAAGTGTGGAATTAAAGGGGCAGTATGAACAAAATGTGGAGGCTATTAATAGTTTATACAATTAAGACATGCTGCTTTTAAACACCTACCTATTGCCATATAGTAAAACAAAAAAGATTTTTACTTACTTTGGGGTCCCCCCCTCACCCTGGCGTTAGATCGTTGCCCCTAGTTTTGTCCGTGTAACTATGGGCGCACATGCGCACTGCTCTCACTTCTCATTTTAATCGTGATTTATATTAAAAAAAACCTTTTGATTTAAATCAGTGATTTAAATCATGATTAAAATCATGATTTAAATCGATCCGATTTAAATAGAAAAAAATCTTTTGATTTAAATCGTGATTTAAATCATGATTTAAATCGGCGTGATTTAAATCAATCCACCCTGATACAGGGGTGACGGGCGTGCAGAAGAGTGTATACAGGGGTGATGGGCGTGCAGAGGATAGTATACAGGGGTGACGGGCGTGCAGAAGAGTGTATACAGGGGTGACGGACGTGCAGAGGAGAGTATACAGGGGTGACGGACGTGCAGAGGAGAGTATACAGGGGTGACGGGCGTGCAGAGGAGAGTATACAGGGGTGACGGGCGTGCAGAGGAGAGTATACAGGGTTGACGGGCGTGCAGAGGAGAGTATACAGGGGTGACGGGCGTGCAGAGGAGAGTATACAGGCGTGACGGGCGTGCAGAGGAGAGTATACAGGGGTGACGGGCGTGCAGAAGAGTGTATACAGGGGTGACGGGCGTGCAGTGGATAGTATACAGGGGTGACGGGCGTGCAGAAGAGTGTATACAGGGGTGACGGACGTGCAGAGGAGAGTATACAGGGGTGACGGGCGTGCAGAGGAGAGTATACAGGGGTGACGGGCGTGCAGAGGAGAGTATACAGGGGTGACGGGCGTGCAGAGGAGAGTATACAGGGGTGACGGGCGCGCAGAGGAGTGTATACAGGGGTGACGGGCGCGCAGAGGAGTGTATACAGGGGTGACGGGCGTGCAGAGGAGTGTATACAGAGGGGTGACAAGCGTGCAGAAGAGTGTCTACAGGGGTGACGGGCATTCAGGGGAGTGTATACATGGGTGATGGTCGTGCAGAGGAGTGTACAGAGGGGCGACATGCACATGCAGAGGCGCGTGCAGAGGGGTGAGCAGGGGAGGGCGTGCAGAGGGGGACGTGTGCGTGCAGAGGGGTGAGCAAGGGGGGACGTGTGCGTGCAGAGGTGAGCAAGGGGGGACGTGTGCGTGCAGAGGGGTGAGCAAGGGGGGACGTGCGCGTGCAGAGGGGTGAGCAGGGGAGGACGTGCGCGTGCAGAGGGGTGAGCAAGGGGGACGTGCTCGTGCAGAGGGGCAACGTGCGCGTGCAGCAGTGAATGGGAACATTCCAGTGATGTTTTGGCGGCATGCCTGCAGTGTGTGAGCAGCTGGTGATTGTCCCCCCAGTAGACAGTTGTGGCCAAAAGTATTGACACCCCTGCAATTCTGTCAGATAATACTTAGTTTCTTCCTGAAAATGATTGCAATCACAAATTCTTTATTATTCTGTTCATTTAATTTGTCTTAAATGAAAAAACCACAAAAAGAATTGTCCTAAAGCCAAATTGGATATAATTCCACACCAAACATAAAAAAGTGGGTGGACAAAAGTATTGGCACTGTTCGAAAAATCATGTGATGCTTCTCTAATTTGTGTAATTAACAGCACCTGTAACTTACCTGTGGCACCTAACAGGTGTTGGCAATAACTAAATCACACTTGCAGCCAGTTGACATGGATTAAAGTTGACTCAACCTCTGTCCTGTGTCCTTGTGTGTACCACATTGAGCATGGAGAAAAGAAAGAAGACCAAAGAACTGTCTGAGGACTTGAGAAACCAAATTGTGAGGAAGCATGAGCAATCTCAAGGCTACAAGTCCATCTCGAAAGACCTGAATGTTCCTGTGTCTACCGTGCGCAGTGTTATCAAGAAGTGTAAAGCCCATGGCACTGTGGCTAACCTCCCTAGATGTGGACGGAAAAGAAAAATTGACAAGAGATTTCAACGCAAGATTGTGCGGATGTTGGATAAAGAACCTCGACTAACATCCAGACAAGTTCAAGCTGCCCTGCAGTCCGAGGGTACAACAGTGTCAACCCGTACTATCCGTCAGTGTCTGAATGAAAAGGGACTGTATGATAGGAGACCCAGGAAGACCCCACTCCTTACCCCGAGACATAAAAAAGCCAGGCTGGAGTTTGCCAAAACTTGCCTAAAACGTTTTGGAAGAATGTTCTCTGGTCAGATGAGACAAAAGTAGAGCTTTTTGGGCAAAGGCATCAACATAGAGTTTACAGGAAAAAAAAAAGGGGCATTCAAAGAAAAGAACACGGTCCCTACAGTCAAACATGGCGGAGGTTCCCTGATGTTTTGGGGTTGCTTTGCTGCCTCTGGCACTGGACTGCTTGACCGTGTGCATGGCATTATGAAGTCTGAAGACTACCAACACATTTTGCAGCATAATGTAGGGCCCAGTGTGAGAAAGCTGGGTCTCCCTCAGAGGTCATGGGTCTTCCAGCAGAACAATGACCCAAAACACTTCAAAAAGCACTAGAAAATGGTTTGAGAGAAAGCACTGGAGACTTCTAAGGTGCCCAGCAATGAGTCCAGACCTGAATCCCATAGAACACCTGTGGAGAGATCTAAAAATGGCAGTTTGGAGAAGGCACCCTTCAAATATCAGGGACCTGGAGCAGTTTAGAATGGTCTAAAATTCCAGCAGAGCATTGTAAGAAACTCATTGATGGTTACCGGAAGCGGTTGGTCGCAGTTATTTTGGCTAAAGGTTGTGCAACCAAGTATTAGGCTGAGGGTGCCAATACTTTTGTCTGGCCCATTTTTGGAGTTTTGTGTGAAATGATCAATGTTTTGCTTTTTGCTTCATTCTCTTTTGTGTTTTTTCATTTAAGACAAATTAAATGAAGATCATACCAAAGAATTTGTGTTTGCAATCATTTTCAGGAAGAAACTGAGTATTATCTGACAGAATTGCAAGGGTGTCAATACTTTTGGCCACAACTGTATATGTCTTTTACTCACCTTCCTCAGATGATCTTGGTACAAGTATCCTGCGGCTCCCCCACCCTTGGTACAATTCTTAGGTGGTATCTACCTTCCCCAGTACAAGCCCCCCCCCCTTGCATCTGTGCTAGCCCCCCCTTGCATCTGTGCTAGCCCCCCCTTGCATCTGTGCTAGCCCCCCCTTGCATCTGTGCTAGCCCCCCCTTGCATCTGTGCTAGCCCCCCCTTGCATCTGTGCTAGCCCCCCCTTGCATCTGTGCTAGCCCCCCCTTCCATCTGTGCTAGCCCCCCTCCTTGCATCCCGTGCTAGCCCCCCCTGCATCTGTGCTAGCCCCCCACCTGCGGCTTCATGTAGGTCTGAGACTGTCATGCTCCAGTCGGGAGGCCGGCGACCGGTCCATGCATCGTGGTGTGAGATCCATGAGCCCCAACATGGAGTGTTTGTGTTAATCATGCACACTGGTTGCATTGTGTCACACAGCGTTACTTGTGGGCTGATATTCGTCTTCTGTTATTCTAGAGAAAGAACAGGCAGTGAACCGAGCCGGTGTGGACCAGGAATCCGTGCAGCCAGTAGGTGCGTACATGTATAAGGAGTCTTTCCTGTTTTCTGCAGTGTTCATTTGGGAAAAAAAAATTGATGTATCTAAAAAAATTTTTTTTTTTTTTGCAGCTTGTACCGATTACTGTGATTATGATTATCATCTTATAAGTCGCAGTAAATGACTCAATACACAAACATTGGTCTGTGTGCAATCCATTGTTTTGTCGATTGCACTCCGACCAAATATTCTATTGCCTGCCCTTAGACTTCTTTTACACTTATCGTGGTTTTAAGTCCCATTTTTGCCACAGCAATATATTTCTATGGGGCTGCCAAAACGGGCCGCGATAATTCCACGGAGCGCCGTATGGCCATGATTGGCCGTATTTACGGCCGTGAAAAAATAGCGAGCCTGCTCAATATTTTTCATGGCTTACAGACACGGCCCCCATTGAAAATCAATGGGGCCGCAAAAACAACGGAAGCTTCTTTTTGCGGTGCACTGTGACTTCCATTTTTGCAGACCGCCGTTTTTTTTTTGCCAAAGTATTGGAAACCCGAAAAAACGGCGATCCACAAGTTTTTTACAGTCCGTTAATGTGGCAGATCGTGAAAATTGCGGCAATACGGCCCGCAAAAAAGGCCCGCAATAACGGGCCGCAAAAAACACGGTAAGTGTAAAAGAAGCCTAGCACTCTGTGTTAGCGAATTACCAACTGAAATAATTGGGCAGCGTAACCCTAACGATAAAGGCCACGGACACTTGAACACTAACATTATTATGGTTCTGTACAAACGACAGCTCAGGTATGACTGCAGTGGAAAGGCTTTAGGGCTGTCCCACACGTCCAGATAATTCCGGTACCGGAATAAATCGGTACCGGAGTTATCCGTGTCCGTGTGCCTGGGAACTCACGGAGGCCATACCTGCGGCACACGTGTGCCGCCCGTATGGCGAGTGGGTACCACACGGAGCGTGTGGTACCCACTCTGCATGGTGCTGAAGCTGCGATTCATATCATCCCTGCAGCAACGTTTGCTGCAGGGAAAATATGAAGAATAGTGTTTAAAATAAAGATCCATGTGTCCGCCGCCCCCCCACCCCCTGTGCGCCCCCCCCGCTGGTCAGAAAATACTCACCCGGATCCCCCGTCGGCAGTCGCTCCTTCCTGGTCTGGCCGCGGCTTACTGTATGCGGTCACGTGGGGCCGCTCATTTACACTCATGAATAGGCGGCTCCGCCCCTATTGGAGGTGGAGCCACATATTCATGAGTGTAATCGGCCGCATACAGTAGGAGGCGCGGCCAGACCAGGAAGGAGCGACAGCCGACGGGGGACCCGGATAAGTATTTTCTGACCAGCGGGGGGGGCGCACAGGGGGTGGGGGGGCGGCGGACACATGGATCTTTAGTTTAAACACTATCATTCATATTTTCTCTGTAGCAAACGGTGCTACAGGGAACATATGAATGGCGGCTTCAGCACCATGTGGGGGGGACAGCGCTTACTGTAGCGCTGTCTCCGGCACGCCACACGGACCCCAGACGGAGAATGTCCGTGTGAGGTGCGTGTTTTACACGGACCCATTGACTCTATTGGGTCCGTGTAATCCGTGCGCTCCCACGAACACTGACATGTCTCCGTGTTTGGCACACGGAGACACGGTCCGCACACGGTCCGCACAAAATCAATGACATCTGAACAGATGCATTGATTTTTATGGGTCTACGTGTGTCAGTGTCTCCGGTACGGGAGGAAACTGTCACCTCACGTACTGGAGACACTGACGTGTGAAACCGGCCTTAGGCTGCTTTTGCACATCAGGTTTTTGCCATCAGTTGCAATCCATTGAATTTTGCAAAAAATGGATCCGTCGCAGATTGTGAAAAACTGATGCAACGGATCCGTTTTTTTTTTGTCGGATTCGACTAGCTGATCCGGCTAATTGGATCCTAAAAAAATCTGAGCAAAAAAACTTAATCCGTCGCCAGATTCTGTCATTTGACGGAGCCGGTGCCATGGGCTTCCATTCTAGCAAACGCCGGACGGCACCGATCCGCCGCTGTCTGTTTTTTCGACGGACACAAAAAAACGTTACTTTGTCTGTTGACTCCGGACTGACAATTTTCAACGGATCCGGCAAACAACTGATGAAACGTGAGGCCATTTGTCGCTAATACATGTCTATGAGAAAAAAACGTATCCGGCGGTATCAGTCGCTGGATCCGTTTTTTTTTCTAAATTCTACGGATTACGACTGATGGCAAAATACTGATGTGTGAAAGCCGCATTAGGCCTGGGGTTGGTTGCAAATGTTCATCAGTGAACCCACAATCACACGCTCTTTAGATGTTGTTCTCCACTTATCCTAATGACGGTCCACTAACCCCTTCACACCGAAGCCTGTTTTCACCTTCCTGACCAGGCCATTTTTTTCCATTTCTGACCACCATGACTTTATGTGGTAATAACTCTGGAACGCTTCAACGGATCCCATTGATTCTGAGATTTTCTCGTGACATATTGTACTTTTATGATAGTGGTAAAATTTCAATATGACATTTAAGAAGTTTATTAAGCCTTCAGGTGCTTCACAGGAACTGAAGCAACATGGAAGGAAAAAATTAACATTTATCTTTATAGTCACAAGAATGATCTTTTAGCCCCGACAGTTTTTATTTTTTTTCACAAGGGTAAAAGGAGAAAATGGACCGCAAAAGTTGTTGTGCAATTTCTCCTGAGTACGCCGATATCCCATGTGTGGGGGGGGGGAAAACCACAGTTTGGGTGCACGGCAGGGCTCGGAAGGGAAGGAGCTCCGTTTTACTTTTTGAATGCAAAATTTGGCTGGAATTGAGAGCGGACACCATGTTGCGCTTGGAGAGCCCCTGATGTGCCTAATCAATGGAAATCCCCCACAAGTGACACCATTTTAGAAACTAGACTCGTCAAGGAATTTATCCAGAGGCATAGTTTTATAGTAATGATAATGCTTTTGGTTTTACTGGTGTATGAATTTTTAATGTGGTGTTATGTGTACGTTGTGCAAAGTACATTGGATTATAAAAGTGTTGTCAACGGGATAAAAACAAATTTTATTAATTTGTGAATGTGTGGTGCTCTTTGATGCAATCCTTAATGCCAAGGCCAGGTTTCTCAGGGTGGAGTGTACTCTACACCGTTTTTGTGATCTTCCTTTCTTCGCTGTTTGGGGAAACTCTCCTATAAAATATTGACTGACTAGGGACAATACGGGCACTTTCAGTTTCAGAAGTACTGGGACCCTCGCCTTCCTGAGTGCCAAACATTAGGGCCTTGATGACTACCTCCAGAAACTGAAGCAAGGTCCCTGTATTACCTGCAGATCGAAACAGCACAAAAGCATTGTACATTGCCATCTGTACAATGTGCGCTGCCATTTTTTGTACCATACATTAGCTTTTCCCATGGCACTGTATGGTTTTTGGACCTGATCTGAGAGATCTACACCCCTCGTGTACTTATTGTAATCCAGGACACAATCTGGCTTTGGTACTTGGTGACAAACGAGCTGTTTTCACAATGTATGGTGGTTAAGGTAAGGACATGCCGTTTGTGGTTATGCTTGACCACCAGCATGTTGTTGCTGCATTGGGCTCTGCTTTCACCTTTTCTCAGCATTTGTCCATTTAGCGGCTTAGGGAGGCTTCGCTGATTTTTTTTAAAAAATTTTTTTCCGCACGGTGCCACATGCAACTGTATCTCTGACATGGAGGGTCTTGAACAGTGGGATACTGGTGTAAAAGTTATCAATGTAGAGGTGATAGCCCTTATCCAGCAGTGGGTGCAGCAATTCCCACACAATTTTCTCACTCACCGCCAGGATGGGGGAGGTGTCAATCTGGGTGTCCTTCCCCTCGTAAACCCCAAGTCTGTGGATGTACCCTGAGGTACTCTCGCACAGCTTGTACAGTTTAATTCCGTACCTGGCCTTCTCACTGGGCAGGTATTGTCGGAATTTTAACCTCCCTTTTTGAAATGAACCAGAGATTTCACCTATAGCGATGTCCCTTTGGTGGTTATACGTCTCTGAAAATTTTCTGCTGAAGTATTCAACTACTGGCCGAATTTTGTACAGATCGTTAGGATCATCTCGGGGAGGACACCGCACATTATCACTATAATGCAACCATGTTTGGATCACTTCAGATTGTGTACTTGTCATGGCCATACAGAATACCAGTGTACTGTAGAGAAAATCAGTACTCCAGTATTGCTGAAGCCCTGGTTTTTGGATTATGCCCATGTGCAGCACAATGCCCCCAAATGTCATCATCTCTGCTACATTTACAGGGGTCCATCTGGCGTTTCACTGGGGATTTGGGGTGAAAAATTAATCTGCATACAAGTTTGTCTGGGCCACCATAAGATTTATTATTTCTTTGCCGAAAAAGAATTTGAAGAAGTCCCGTTTCGGTGAGGCCTGTGACATCAAACTGGATTCCTAAGCTTCTGTTGAAATCTGGAATAACGGGCTGATAATTTTCAGTAGTTGCAATCCATATGGGATCGATTGCTGTTCTAGGGTGCCTTGCTGGGGGGTCCTTCCTCACTAGATGACGAGGAGGAATTGAGGAATGTGGGATCTTTCTTATTATTGCTCCCACAGGTTATTTCATCACACCAAGCTGCTTGCCTATTGCAGACTCAGTCTTCCCAGCCTGGTGCAGGGCTACAATTTTGTTTCTGGTGTCCTTCCACAGCTCTTTGGTCTTCACCATAGAGGAGTTTAGAGTGTGACTGTTTGAGGTTGTGGACAGGTGTCTTTTATACTGATAACAAGCTCAAACATGTGCCATTACTACAGGTAATGAGTGTAGGACAGAGGAGCCTCTTAACCCCTTTCTGACATTAGACGTACTATCCCGTCGAGGTGGGGTTGGCCCGTATGACCACCGACGGGATAGTACGTCATATGCGATCGGCCGCGCTCACGGGGGGAGCGCGGCCGGGTGTCAGCTGACTATCGCAGCTGACATCCGGCACTATGTGCCAGGAGCGGTCACGGACTGCCCCCAGGACATTAACCCCCGGCACACTGCGATCAAACATGGTCGCAGTGTTCCGGCGGTATAGGGAAGGATCGCGCAGGGAGGGGGCTCCCTGCGGGCTTCCCGGAGACCCCCGGAGCAATGCGATGTGATCGCGTTGCTCCGAGGGTATCCTACCTTCTCCCTGCAGGCCCCGGATCCAAAATGGCCGCAGGGCTGCATCTGGGTCCTGCAGGGAGGTGGCTTACCAAGCGCCTGCTCAGTGCAGGCACTGGTAAGCCTGCAGCACTGTAAGTCAGATCGCTGATCTGACACAGTGCTCTGCAAAGTGTCAGATCAGCGATCTTACACTATAACATGATGCCCCCCCAGGGCAATGTTATAGTGTAAAAAATAAAAATATTCAGATGTGTAAAAAAAATTATATATATTGTTCCCATAAATACATTTCTTTATGTAAATAAAAAATAAATAATAAAAGTACACATTTAGTATCGCCGCGTCCGTAACGACCCGACCTATAAAACTGTCCCACTAGTTAACCCCTTCAGTGAACACCGTAAAAAAAGAGGCAAAAAACAACGCTTTATTATCATACCGCCGAACAAAAAGTGGAATAGCACGCGATCAAAAAGACGGATATAAATAACCATGGTACCGCTGAAAACATCATCTTGTCCCGCAGAAAACGAGCTGCCATACAGCATCATTAGCGAAATTATAAAAAAGTTATAGTCCACAGAATAAAGTGATGCAAAAATAATTATTTTTTCTATAAAATAGTCTTTATCGTATAAAAGCGCCAAAACATTAAAAAAAAGATATAACTGAGGTATCGCTGTAATCGTACTGACCCGACGAATAAAACTGCTTTATCCATTTTACCAAACGCGGAATGGTATAAACACCCCCCTCCCCCCCCCCCAAAAGAAATTCATGAATAGCTGGTTTTTGGTCATTCTGCCTCACAAAAATCGGAATAAAAAGCGAACAAAAAATGTCACGTGCCCGAAAATGTTACCAATAAAAACGTCAACTCGTCCCGCAAAAAACAAGACCTCACATGACTCTGTGGACCAAAATATGGAAAAATTATAGCTCTCAAAATGTGGTAACGCAAAAAATATTTTTTGCAATAAAAAGCGTCTTTTAGTGTGTGACGGCTGCCAATCATAAAAATCCGCTAGAAAACCAGCTATAAATAGTAAATCAAACCCCCCTTCATCACCCCCTTAGTTAGGAAAAAATTAAAAAAATGTATTTATTTCCATTTTCCCGTTAGGGTTGGGGCTAAAGTTAGGGTTTGGATTACATTTACGGTTGGGAATAGGGTTGGGATTAGGGTTAGGGGTGTGGTTAGGGGTGTGGTTAGGGGTGTGTTTGGATTAGGGTTTCAGTTATAATTGGGGAGTTTCCACTGTTTAGGCACATCAGGGGCTCTCCAAATGCGACATGGCGTCCGATCTCAATTCCTGTCAATTTTGCATTGAAAAGTCAAACGGCGCTCCTTCCCTTCCGAGCTCTCTCTCTCTTTGCGCCCAAACAATGGTTTACCCCCACATATGGGGTATCGGAGTACTCAGGACAAATTGTACAACAACTTTTGGGGTCCAATTTCTTCTTTTACCATTGAAAAAATAAAAATTTGGGGGCGAAAAAATCATTTTTGTGAAAAAATATTTTTTATTTTTACGGCTCTGCATCATAAACTTCTGTGAATCACTTAATGGGTCAAAGTGCTCACCACACATCTAGATAATTTCCTTAGGGGGTCTACTTTCCAAAATGGTGTCACTTGTGGGGGTTTCAATGTTTAGGCACATCAGGGGCTCTCCAAACGCAACATGGCGTCCCATCTCAATTCCAGTCAAATGGCGCTCCTTCGCTTCCGAGCTCTGCCATGCGCCCAAACAGTGGTTTACCCCCACATGTGGGGTATCGGCGTACTCAGGACAAATTGTACAACAACTTTTGGGGTCAATTTTCTCCTGTTACCCTTGGTAAAATAAAACAAATTGGAGCTGAAGTAAAAAATTTTGTGAAAAAAAGTTAAATGTTCATTTCTATTTAAACATTCCAAAAATTCCTGTGAAACACCTGAAGGGTTAATAAACTTCTTGAATGTGGTTTTGAGCACCTTGAGGGGTGCAGTTTTTAGAATGGTGTCACACTTGGGTATTTTATCATATAGACTCCTCAAAATGACTTCAAATGAGATGTGGTGCCTAAAAAAAAAAAAAATGGTGTTGTAAAAATGAGAAATTGCTGGTCAACTTTTAACCCTTATAACTCCATAACAAAAAAAAATGTTGGTTCCAAGATTGTGCTGAGTAAAGTAGACATGGGGGAAATGTTACTTATTAAGTATTTTGTGTGACATATCTCTGTGATTTTATTGCATAAAAATTCAAAGTTGGAAAATTGCGAAATTTTCAAAATTTTTGCCAAATTTCCATTTTTTTCACAAATAAACGCAGGTAATATCAAAGAAATTTTACCACTATCATGAAGTACAATATGTCACGAGAAAACAATGTCAGAATCGCCAAGATCCGTTGAAGCGTTCCAGAGTTATAACCTCATAAAGGGACAGTGGTCAGAATTGTAAAAATTGGCCCGGTCATTAACGTGCAAACCACCCTTGGGGGTAAAGGGGTTAAAGAAGAAATTACAGGTCTGTGAGAGCCAGAAATCTTGCATGTTTTTAGGTGATCAAATACTTATTTTCCACCATAATTTGCAATATAAATATTGCCAAATCAGACAAGGTGATTTTCTGGATTTGTTTTCTCATTTTGACTCTCATAGTTGTGGTCTACCTATGATGTCAATTTTAGGCTTCTCTCATATTTTTAAGTGGGAGAACTTGCACATTTGGTGGCTGACTAAATACTTTTTTCCCCACTGTACTGAACTGTTTGGCAGAAAATTAATTGTCTCTATACCTGCAGTTCCACATAGCACCACAATTCTATGTAAACCATTACTTGGCCAATCTGAGCTATTCAGTTCTCTGGAAGTCTTGTGTAAATTCTTGCCTAATAAATTAAAATTAATGTATTTTTTTTTTTTCTTCCCTTGTTTTAGGCTTGAAGGTGTGGAGCGACCCTTTTTCAAGGAAATGACACAAAATTAATTTTAATTTATCAAAACTTGTCCGAAGTTTCCACTTCGTCAAAGCTGTTTTCATGCTAGACTTTGTACATATGTAACAATAAAGTAGAATTTTCAGATTTTGGTATAGAAGCTGGTAACAATAAAATATACAAAGAAAGGAAACAACAGCAGCACGGGTTTTCATTTTGTAATTCTTCTATTAATGCCGACATCACTTCAGTACCTGGCTAGCTGTGATGGGAAGAGGTAGTCAAGATCTGGAACGTGAAATCTTTGGTCTGGGGCAAGAGCTGTGATGAACAGCCACACACACACTGTAATTGCATCAATTAGAGGAACTTCCCATCTCTGCCTTTCAACCCTCGATTGTAGCATTTGAAGGGGATGTCCATTTGACTTTGTCACAGGGAATCTGTTACCACGATTGTATGGTTACACAGCTGGATTTATGGAACCCCTTTACCCACCAAGGTGGTTTGCACATTAATGACCAGCAAGAGAATTCCAATAAACATCATTGGTGGTGCATGTAGATCACCAAAACATTAATGATAAATAACCGGGTAAATACACCACCCATGTATGGACAATGAGGATAACTGCCAACGCATAGTAGACTAAGAACAAGAGGAATGCAGTCATAGAATCCAATAAAAACACTTTTTATTAGTAATCAGTAAAAATATACATACAAAAGACCAGACAGTATACAGCGAGACTAGTAGATGACAAAAAAATGCCAAAGGCAACATGAAACAACCAGTCACCCAAGGTCTGATGTCCCCAACGGTAGTCCAGAAACAGCCCATAGGAGTAAAAGGGCATGTAACATGTCAAAAAATCAGTGCAGAATAGGTATCAAGCAGCCACAGTATCTATATCCTAATATAACCCATAGCAATAAGCAGTAGTATGGCTACAGACATGAGAAAACACTATAGTATACATATCACCTGATGTAAGGAATCCGGACCAGCGCAGGGGACACCGGACCACCCCGACGCGCGTTTCGGCACATATACCTTCCTCAGGGGGCGCATAGCGGTATGTGGGCACATCAAACTTATTTATACCAGACCCTTTAACCCCTTCGTGCCATGCGCCGTACTAGTACGGCGCTGCCGGCACTGCATTAGTGCCAGCCGCAGTACTAGTACGGCGCCGCCATTTTCCGGTCACCGCGTCGCATCGCACGGTGATCGGGACCCGATGGCTGCTGTCCCTGACAGCAGCCATCCCTGCACGTAGCTCCGGGGGGTTGCACCGCCCCCCCAGCATCAGCGATCGCTGTGATTGGCTGGTCAATTCTGACCAGCCAATCACAGCGAAATGACAATAAAGTTAAGAAAAAAAAAAAAAAAAGCATGTGACAGGCTGTGATTGATGCTGTGTGACGTTGCACCAATCACAGCCGTCACAGTAGGTGGGGTGATCGCCACGTCACCTCACCTGATTAACCCCTATGGCGCTGATTGGCTGAACAATAGCTTCTAGCCAATCAGCGCCAAAGGGGTTAATGTAAAATACCGATCACCGCCCTGCACGCCATCTTTCTCTCAGATTTGGCGTGCAGAGCGGTGGTCTAAGCCCCTCTGTGTCACCTGAGTGAAGGAATCATTGGTGGCCAGTGCGATCGTCCCGGCGATCTCCTGCCTTCTGTGCTGTGTGCTGCTCCAGCTCCTGTGCCGTGTGCTCTCTGCTGCCACCTGCTGCTGTGTGAGGCCTGTGATCACAGCAGCAGCACCTCCCCCACCCCTTTCCCATCCCCCCATCCCTGTTCCAGTACCCCCTCCCTCCCCCTCCCCCACCCTCCAATTGAAATTTTTTGCGCACTTTTTTGCGCTTTTTTTTCTGTGCGCGGCGTTCCGCGCAGAGCATTCGTGCTCTTCCTGTGTCCGCAGCGCTCTGATCAGTATCGCTGCTGATCAGAGTCTGCGCCACAGGACTTTTTTCTTTTTTAGCTAGTTAGCGTAGCGGACGTTGCAGTCTAAGCGACGTCCGTTTTTTTTTTTTTAGAAAAAAAATAGTAGTTAGTACAGTGTAGTTTTAGACGTGACAAGGTAGCGTAGCCGGCGTCACTGTTTGGTGACGTCCCTCCATCCCTGTTCCAGTACCCCCCTCCCCCCCTCCAATTCAATTTTTAGTGCACTTTTTTGCGCTTTTTTTCCTGTGCGCGGCGTCCCGCGCAGAGCATTTTGTGCTCTTCCTGTGTCCGCAGCTCTTTGATCAGTATCGCTGCTGATCAGAGACTGCGCTACAGGACTTTTTTTTTTTAGCTAGTTAGCGTAGCGGACGTTGCAGTCTAAGCGACGTCCGATTTTTTTTTACAAAAATATAATAATAGTAGTTAGTACAGTGTAGTTTTAGACGTAGATTAGCTGGTGTCACAGAGTTAGTGACGACCGGTCTTTTTTTTTTAGAGAAAAAAAAAATTGTACAGAGTAGTTTAGTGGTAGCGTGTTAGTGCAGCCGGCGTCACAGCGTTAGTGACGACCGATCATCTTTTAGAAAAAAAAAAATCGTACAGAGTAGTTTTATAGGTAGAGAGGTAGCGTCTTTTTTGCATAAAAAAAATCTGCTATCGCCGGATAATCTCTAGTGCATTAGGGGAGCGTACGTCACACTGTTAGTGGCGTTCGCATTTTTTTGTAAAAAGAATAATTAGTTGCGTCGTCTAATTTTTAGCGCGTTCATTAGGGGAGCGTACGTCACACTGTTAGTGGCGTTCGCTCTTCTTTTGTAAAAAGAATAATTAGTTTAGTCGTCTAATTTTTAGCGCGTTCATTAGGGGAGCGTACGTCACACTGTTAGTGGCGTTCGCTCTTCTTTTGTAAAAAGAATAATTAGTTGCGTCGTCTAATTTTTAGCGCGTTCATTAGGGGAGCGTGCGTCACACTGTTAGTGGCGTTCGCTTTTCTTTTGTAAAAAGAATAATTAGTTGCGTCGTCTAATTTTTAGCGGTGGCGTTCGTTTTTTCTTTTGCAAAAAAAAAGATTTAGTTGCGTACGGTAAATTTATACTTTTTTTTATACAAACTTATTTTTTTACATCTGATTTTTCTTTTCATCTTTTTTTCTTGTTTCTTCTACATTTTTTCTCACTACTTGTTTTTTCTCTCTGATTGGTTATAATAAAGAGTACCCTATACAAAAGCCCCACACATTACACGTGTAAAAGCACCACTTACACACACATCCCCAGGGTTTGGGAAAAAAAATGGCCCATTCGTCAACAAGGCGCTATTCACCAGAGGAGGCTTACGCCATCCTTGCGTCCGACACGGATACAGCCAGTGAGGAAGATCCCACATTCCTCTATTCCTCCTCCTCATCATCATCATCATCATCCTCCTCATCTAGTGAGGAAGGACCCCCAACAAGGCGCCGAAGGACCCAGGCAACTCCTGCAGCAATCGATCCCGTATGGATTGCACCCCCTGAAAATTTTCAGCCCGTCATTCCGGATTTCAGCAGCAGCTCAGGAATCCAGTTTGACACGACTGGCCTCACTGAAATTGACTTCTTCAAATTCTTTTTCAGTGATGAAATAATAAATCTTATGGCGGCCCAGACGAACCTTTATGCCCAGCAATTTTTCACCCAAAATTCCACGTCATCACACGCCAGATGGACCCCCGTAAATGCAGCAGAGATGATGACATTTTGGGGAATTGTGCTGCATATGGGCATAATCAAAAAGCCAAAGCTTCGGCAATACTGGAGTACTGAAATTCTCTACAGTACACCGGTATTCCGCATGGCCATGAAAAGGACACGATTTGAAGGGATCCAAAAATTTTTGCATTTCAGTGATAATGCGCAGTGTCCTCCCCGAGACGATCCAAACTTTGATCGTCTATATAAAATTCGGCCAGTGATTGAACACTTCAGCAGAAAATTTGCTGAGGCGTACACACCCCAGAGGGACATCGCTATTGATGAATCTCTGGTTCATTTCAAAGGGAGGCTGAAATTCCGACAGTACCTGCCCAGTAAGAGGTCCAGGTACGGAATAAAGCTGTACAAACTGTGCGAGAGTACCTCAGGGTACACCCACAGATTTAGGGTCTACGAGGGTAAGGACACTCAGATTAACCCTCCTGAATGCCCCCCCATCCTGGGGGTAAGTGGGAAAATTGTGTGGGAATTGCTGCACCCACTGCTGGATAAGGGTTATCACCTCTACATTGATAACTTTTACACCAGCGTCCCACTCTTCAAGGCCCTCTCTGCCAGAGGTACAGCTGCATGTGGCACCGTGCGAAAAAATCAGCGAGGCCTCCCTAAGCCGCTAATTGGACAAATGCTGAGAAAAGGGGAAAGCAGAGCCAAATGCAGCGACAACATGCTGGTGGTCAAGTATAAGGACAAAAGGGATGTCCTTATCCTGACCACCATACACCGTGACAACAGCACCCTTGTCACTGTTCGTGGGACCACAACACAAGTCCCAAAGCCAGATTGTATCCTGGATTACAATCGGTTCATGGGGGGTGTGGATCTCTCTGATCAGGTCCTCCAACCATACAGTGCCATGCGAAAAGCTTACGTATGGTACAAAAAATTGGCCGTGCACATTGTACAGATGGCACTGTACAATGCTTTTGTGCTGTTCCGATCTACAAGCAATACGGGGGGGACCTTCCTTCAGTTTCAGGAGGTAGTCATCAAGGCCCTAATGTTTGGCACACAGGGAGGTGAGGGTCCCCGTACTTCTGAATCTGATAGTGCCCGTATTGTCCCAGGTCAACATTTCCCAGGAGAGGTTCCCCAAACAGCGAGGACAGGACGATCACAAAAACGGTGCAGAGTATGTTCCAAGAGGGGAATCCGAAAGGATACAATTTACCATTGTGAAACCTGCCCTGAGAAACCTGGCCTTTGCATTAAGGATTGCTTCAAAGCATACCACACGTCCACAAATTAATAAAAGTAGTTTATACCCTGTTGACACAACACACTTTTATTATCTGATGTACCGAGCACATCTTACACATAACACCACATTATAAATTCATACACCAGTAAAACCAAAAGAATTAAAATCAATACTATAAAACTATGCCTCTAGATATATTCCTTCAGGGGTGTAGTTTCCAAAATGGGGTCACTGGTGAGGCACTTGGAGGTTTACGGTGCTCACCACATATCTAAATAAATTCCTTGGGAGGTCCAGTTTCCAAAACGGGGTCACTGGTGAGGCACTTGGAGGTTTACGGTGCTCACCACATATCTAAATAAATTCCTTGGGAGGTCCAATTTTCAAAATGGGGTCACTTGTGGGAGATTTCCACTGTTGAGGCACATCAGGGGCTCTGCAAACACAACATGACGCCCGCAGACCATTCCATCAAGGTCTGCAATCCAAAACGTCACTTATTCCCTTCCGAGCCCTGCCGTGCGCCCAAACAGTGATTTTTCCCCACATATGGGGTATCGGCATACTCATGAAAAATTGCACAACATCTTTTTCTGTCTATTTGGTCCTATAACCTTTGGGAAAATAAAAAAATCGTAGCTAAAAGATCATTTTTGTGGAAAAATTGTGTTTTGTTTTTTTTTCACGACTCATTGTTATAATTTTTGGTGAGGCACTTGGAGGTTTACGGTGCTCACCACATATCTAAATAAATTCCTTGGGAGGTCCAGTTTTCAAAATGGGGTCACTTGTGGGAGATTTCCACTGTTGAGGCACATCAGGGGCTCTGCAAACACAACATGACGCCCGCAGACCATTCCATCAAAGTCTGCAATCCAAAACGTCACTTATTCCCTTCCGAGCCCTGCCGTGCGCCCAAACAGTGATTTTTCCCCTCATATGGGGTATCGGCATACTCATGAAAAATTGCACAACATCTTTTTCTGTCTATTTGGTCCTATAACCTTTGGGAAAATAAAAAAATCGTAGCTAAAAGATCATTTTTGTGGAAAAAATGTGTTTAATTTTTTTTACGACTCATCGTCATAATTTTTGGTGAGGCACTTGGAGGTTCACGGTGCTCATCACATAGCTAGATAAGTTCCTTGAAGGGTCTAGTTTCCAAAATGGGGTCACTTGTGGCGGTTTTCCACTGTTTAGGTACATCAGGGGCTCTCCAAACGCAACATGGTGTCCGATCTCAATTTCAGCCAATTTTGGTTTGAAAAAGTCATATGGCGCTCCTTCCCTTCCGAGCCCTGCCGTGCGCTCAAACAGTAGTTTTCCCCTACATATGGGGTATGAGTGTATTCAGGATAAATTGCACAACAACTTTAGTGGTCTACTTTCTCCTTTTACACTTGTGAAGATAAAAAAATTGTTGCTAAAAGATCATTTTTGGGGAAAAAATTTGATTTTTTATTTTCACGCCTCTATGTTCGAAACTTCTGTGAAGCACCTGGGGGTTCAAAGTGCTCACAACATAGCTAGATAAGTTCCTTGAAGGGTCTAGTTTCCAAAATGGGGTCACTTGTGGTGGTTTTCCACTGTTTAGGTACATCAGGGGCTCTCCAAACGCAACATGGTGTCCGATCTCAATTTCAGCCAATTTTGGTTTGAAAAAGTCATATGGCGCTCCTTCCCTTCCGAGCCCTGCCGTGCGCCCAAACAGTGGTTTTCCCCCACATATGGGGTATCAGTGTATTCAGGATAAATTGCACAACAACTTTAGTGGTCCACTTTCTCCTTTTACACTTGTGAAGATAAAAAAATTGTTGCTAAAAGATCATTTTTGGGGAAAAAATTTGATTTTTTATTTTCACGCCTCTATGTTCGAAACTTCTGTGAAGCACCTGGGGGTTTAAAGTGCTCACAACATAGCTAGATAAGTTCCTTGAAGGGTCTAGTTTCCAAAATGGGGTCACTTGTGGCGGTTTTCCACTGTCTAGGTACATCAGGGGCTCTCCAAACGCAACATGGTGTCCGATCTCAATTTCAGCCAATTTTGGTTTGAAAAAGTCATATGGTGCTCCTTTCCTTCCGAGCCCTGCCGTGCGCCCAAACAGTGGTGTTCCCCCACATATGGGGTATCAGTGTATTCAGGAGAAATTGCACAACAACTTTTGTAGTCCATTTTCTCCTTTTATACTTGTGAAGATGAAAAAATTGTTGCTAAAAGATCATTATGTGGAAAAAAAAGTTAACTGTTAATTTTTTCCTTCCACATTCCGTTAATTCCTGTGAAGCACCTGAAGGGTTAATAAACTTCTTGAATGTGGTTTTGAGTACCTCGAGGGGTGTAGTTTTTAGAATGGTGTCACTTTTGGGTATTTTAAATCTTATAAGCCCCTCAAAGTGACTTCAAATGTGATGTGGTCCCTAAAAAAAATGGTTTTGTAAAGGTTGTTGAAAAAATGAGAAATCGCTGTTTAACTTTTAACCCTTATAACTCCCTAACAAAAAAAAATTTGGTTCCAAAATTTTGCTGATGTAAAGTAGACATGTGGGAAATGTTATTTATTACCTAATTTGTGCGATATGAGTCTCTAATGCAAGGGTATAAAAATTCAAAGTTTGAAAATTGCAAAATTTTCTAAATTTTCACCAAATTTCTGTTTTTTTCACAAAGAAACGCAAGTAATATCAAAGAAATTTTGCCACTATCATGAAGTACAATATGTCACGAGAAAACAATGTCAGAATCACTAGGATCCGTTGAAGCGTTTCAGAGTTATGACCTCATAAAGTGACAGTGGTCAGAATTGTAAAAATTGGCCGTGTCACTTAGGTGAAAACAGGCTTTGGGGTGAAGGGGTTAATATGTTTTTCTTTTCCTAGTGGGGCACCGGATCTGCTGCGGCCGGCAACAGGAAAAGCTGGAAGCGCCTTGGCAGGTCCCGGGGGGTGGTGTCCTCACCGAGCAAGTGTGAGCAGGGCACTAGCGTTTCTTTACTTGCTGATGCCCAACGGCCGCGTGTCCCGTCAATGCACAGGTCCCGGAGTTCCTTCAGAAGGGACTAGAGCGGGATCTTTCAGGCAGCACCCTTAATGTTCAAGTATCATCCCTGGGGGCACTGTACGGTTATAATCTTTCAAGTAATAAATGGGTCTCTAGATTTATCAAGGCCTGTAGTAGATCTAGACCAATCCCTTCCTGTAGAGTTCCTCCTTGGGACTTGAATCTAGTCTTAATAGCATTACCAGAAAGAATCCTTAGATTCTGCCTGAGACAAAATAATTTTGCTAAAGACATCATTGCTAATAGTCAAGACATCAGCCTGCAGATTAATTTCCATCCAAGCTTTATCAGCAGATCCTCCATTCACTCAGGTTCTGGAGGATAGGATAGTTTTCCAATTAAACCCGGGTTATCTCCCTAGGGTAGTATCAAAATTCCATAGGTCACAGGAGATGTTGTTGCCATCTTTCTGTTCTAACCCTACCAACCCTAAGGAAGAAAAAAATAAATATCTTGGGTGTCAGACATTCTGTACCTTGGGTGTTTACTGCAGTATGTAAAGGGAGCCTGTCACCATTTTTGTGTCATACCAGCTAAAAGTATAATCTTTGTCAGCGTCTGCTATGCGTTCCGTAAATACTTATATAACCCACTAACTCCAACTGTATAGTCCTGAAAAACCTTTTTTATTTCTCCCGCTCTGTATTCTAATCAGGTCCGATGGGCATGGCTTCAGGCCACTCCACCCCTCCCCCCGGTTGCTGCTCATCGTCCTGGACATCGATGACACCTCCTTCGTCATACTCATTGCTGTGAGAAAATTTGCACCTGCGCAGACAAATCATGGCTCACGCTTGCACAGTATGCTTTGTCCAACTGTGGGCAAAGCTAAAAAACAGAAGTGCGCATGTGCTGGAAAATGTATTTCCGGTACATGGAAGTAGTTCCAGTACATAAGCCGGAAATGCGTTTGGTTTTCTGCTCTGACCTCACGTTTGGGAGAAGGGTTCTACAAGCTGTGGTCCCTCCCTGATAGATGATTTATTCTCTGTAATTTTCTTGTTGGTGCTCTATTACTGAGCGGTAATGTTTTGTTTTTTTTTGGAACCCATGACAGCACCCTTATATTCCCTTCTTTTACTAAATAACCTTCTGTTCGCTGTGCGTGCCTGCCTGGGGCCTGCGCAGTGTTCATTGTCAGTGCGGCCACACTGTTGCTGAATCCCCCGCCCCGCACTGTTATTCATTATGCACAGTGCGGGGCTGGGGTTCCTGGGCATGCGCACCTCGCTGTTTAGACGTTCCCCAGCTCCGACGCTCCCCAGCCTTCCCAGGAACCCCAGCCCCGCACTGTTATGCATTATGCCAAACACGGAGACATGTCAGTGTTCGTGGGAGCGCACGTATTACACGGACCCAATAGAGTCAATGGGTCCGTGTAAAACACGGACCTCACACGGACGTTCTCCGTCTGGGGTCCGTGTGCGTGCAGGAGACAGCGCTACAGTAAGCGCTGTCCCCCCCACATGGTGCTGAAGCCGCGATTCATATGTTCACTGCAGCAGCGTTTGCTGCAGAGAAAATATGAATAATAGTGTTTAAAATAAAGATCTATGTGTCCCCCGCCCTCCCACCCCCTGTGCGCCTCCCCACCCCCTGTGCGCCCCCCCGCTGTTCTGAAAATACTCACCCGCTCCCACGTTGGCTGTCACTCCTTCCTCTCTGCCCCGCGGCTTCCACTGTATGCGGTCACGTGGGGCCGATCATTTACAATCATGAATAGTCGGCTCCGCCCCTATGGGAGGTGGAGCCACATATTCATGACTGTAAATGATCGGCCCCACGTGACCGCATACACTAGAAGCCGCGGCCAGACCAGGAAGCAGCGAGGGAGGCGGGTGAGTATTTTCAGAACAGCGGGGGGGCGCGCAGGGGGTGGGAGGGCGGCGGACACATAGATCTTTATTTTAAACACTATTCTTCATATTTTCTCTGCAGCAAATGCTGCTGCAGGGAACATATGAATCCGCGATGCAGGGTACCAGACGCGTGGGTACCACACGCTCCGTGTGGTACCCACTCGCCATACGGGCGGCACACGTGTGCCGCACGTATGGCCTACGTGAGTTCCCAGGCACACGGACACGGATAACTCCGGTACCGATTTATTCCGGTACCGGAATTATCTGGACGTGTGGGACAGCCCTTACAGGGTGATTCCATAATTTTTCCCCTATGCTTGGTTAAAAAAAAGTAACCATTACTGACTACCACATTTTTTGTTCTTGATTTCTTTTAGTGTTTGGCTTAGGCTAGGGTCACATTGCGTTAGTGCAATCCGTTAAGCGCATAGCGCTAGCGGATTGCGCTAACGCAATGCTTCTCTAGGGTCCGCGTTCGGCGTCCCCGCTAGCGCAGATCCCCGATCTGCACTAGCGAGGAACGGACCTCGGGCGCGCCGCGGACGCTGCAAGCAGCGTCCGAGGTCCGTCTCTCAAATGACGGCACATCGCTAGCGCTCGCCCAATATGGGTGGGCGCTAGCGACGCGTTCACCATTACAGGCTATGGCGGCGTTAACGGACTATGTTAACACCGCGTTATGCCGCGGTGTAACGTAGTCCGTTAAACGCGGTCACATAACGCAATGTGACCCTAGCCTAAGGAAAAGCAATCGTGGACTGTGGATGACTGGATGAAAGTCATATTAAGTGATGAATCCTGAATCTGCATTGGGCAAGGTGATGATGCTGAAACTTTTGTTTGCTACCGTTCCAATGAGATTTATAAAGATGACTGCCTGAAGAGAACATGCAAATTTCCACAGTCATTGATGATATGGGGGCTGCATGTCATGGCCAGAAAGTTGCCATTTGAAATGACTTTAGTTTTGTGCCATGTCTGTGATCTGCTTTTTTTCTACAAAATTAAACAACTGAATGAACATCCTCCAAGGCCGGTGATTCCATAATTTTTGCCAGGGGTTGTAGCAAGGGAGCATTTCTGCTACATACAGGCAATCTGATCATCGCCTGTATGTAGCAGAGCCGATCCGACAACTGCAGCTTCTAGTCTCCCATGGAGACTATTGAAGCATGCCAAAAGTAAAAAAAAAAAAAAAGTTTTTAAAAATATAAAAAAATTAAATATAAAAGTTTAAATCCCCTCCCTTTCTCCCCATTTGGTATCACTGCGTTAAGAATCGCCTGATCTATCAATATAAAAAAATTATGCCGTTTAGCAATTGGATTAAAGATAAAAAAGTGAAAATGCCAGAATTAAGTTTTTTTTTGGTCTCCTCTACATTGCAATAAAATGTAATAACAGGCGATCAAAAGAACGTATCTGCACCAAAATGGCATCAATAAAAACGTCAGCTTGGCTCTCAGAAAGTAACCCCTCACCCAGCCCAAGATCACAAAAAATGGAGACGCTACAGATTTTGGAAAATGGCACTTTTTTTTTTTTTTTCATTCGCCACAGATAGAACCTAGACATGTTTAGTGTCTATGATCCCTTAATGAATCATAATGGCAGGTCATTTTTAGCATTTGGTGAACATTGTAAAAAAAAAAAAAACTGTGGGATTGCACTTTTTTGCATTTTCACCCCACTTGGAATTTTTTTCCTATTTTCCAGTACACGATATGTTAAAACCAATGGTGTCGTTCAAAAGTAAAACTTGTCCTGCAAAAAACAAGCCTCCACATGGCCATATTAATTCAAAAATAAAAAAAAGTTTATGGCTCTGGGAAGAAAGGGAGCAAAAAACTAAAACGGAAACTGCCCGAGGATTAAGGGGTTAAAGTGTAACCGTTAATTTTTATTTAATTAATCAATAGTAAACTTTGTGATTTATCTTATCAAACAAATCTGCTTTTTTCTCCTCCTGGACTGATCTTTCCCTCTGTTCACTCTATTCAGTGAAGACAGACTTTTGCGTTACTGTGATAGGAAATGGCAGCTGGAAATGTAAAATTCTGTGGAGCAGATGGCGGCTGACACAGACATTCTGCTGCAAGGTCTCCTGAATGACAGTTACAGATCTCCATAGAATGTTATGAGCACCAACTACCATCTCCAATCTCGGTAACGGGAAAGTCTGTATTCACTGAACACGTGTTACTTATGAATTAAGAATTTTGAAAATGAAAGATCAGTCTAGGAGGAGAAAGAAGCAGATTTCTCTGATAAAATTTCTTATTTTTATGTCTACTAAATTAAATTAAAATTAAGGTTATGCATAAAGATCTTGAAGATCCCAAAGTGCTGTTTATTATTCAGCTGCACACCTTGTGCACCCAGAAGATATGCACTAATGTCTGTGCGAGGTGCATACACTAACCATATGAAGCTGCATGTACAGTATGGAATATAGCAACCACCATATCCAGGATCATCACTGTGGAACTAAAAATAAAGGGGTAGCTCACAAAGTAATAACCTTCTCAATGAGTACAGTCTTCATTACTAGAACTTAGTGTAGACATCACTAGGTGGCACTACAGCCTTTTTTCTGTTCTCTAGTGGTTCCTCTATAATCGGATTTATATGTAAAATGTAAAAGAATTTTATCCTGAATTGTCCATCAATGTTGGATCTGTGGGACTTAGGCCACATTCATACGTTGAGTATTTGATAAGTATTTTACATCAGTAAGTGTAGCCAAAACCAGGAGTGGTACAATCAGAGGAAAAGTATAATAGAAACACGTCATCACATTTTGCACCCACTCCTGATTTTAACTTACAAATACTGATATAAAATACTGACCAAATATTGAACATGTGAACGTGGCCTTATGCTCGCACACCCCTATCCCACCCACAATGCACCCATTAGTGCCTTACATGTGGAGCTTATTGTAGTACAGCTTTCTATGAAGCTAAAAAAATATGTAATGAAAAAAACAACTTTGGTTCCCACCCATTTTTGTAACCAGCAAAGGTAAAGCAGACACCTGAGAGCTGATATCAGGCTGGGAAGGTCAATGGTTATTGGGGTATTCAGAGCTTAAAAATTCCATCATGACACGCAGCCAGCCAGGACTGGAGCATCACATGAGATGCTCCAATTCTGTTGCTTCACCTTGGCTCTTCCCGATGCCCTGGTGCTTTGGCAATCGTGGTAATAGTGGTACTTGGGGTTGATGTCAGTTGTGAAGTGTCCAAAAACACATCTGCCATCAAGCCTTGGTGTTAGTAACGGAGAGGTGTCTATCAAACACCCCCATTACTTATCCATTTAAAAAAAAAAACAAAAAAAAAACAATACTTTATTGAAATAAACACTCTCCTTGCAAATTTCCCAAGCAGATCTGTTGTAGTCCACCGAATCCGACATAATCCACAAAAGGAAACCTGAAAACAAAATACACATAAGCACATTAAGAAATAACAAAAGACATTTTCCATCATTCATCAATTAGCAAAAAAATTTCCAAGCAGGTCTGACATGGTCCATTGAGTCTGACGTATGAAGCCTAGGGAGCATAGTTCTGACGCTCAATAGACTTTTGCACCACGCAGCGTGACCCAGAAGTGGTTGTTGCAAAAGCCTATGGAGTGTCAAAACAAGGCAACATAGGCTTTGTACATCGGATTCAGTGGACTACGTTGGACCTGCCTGGGAACTTTTTGTCAAATCTGTGCAGAAAAAAAATGAGACGAAAATACTGCAAAACTGCAACATATGCACACAGTCTCATGGTCTTCAGTTACCAATCTAGTGAAAATATCTATACTTGTAGTCTCTGAGCCTGGGGCATCCTTGTGCTTATCAGTCTAAAATCCGTAAAAGGTCCCTGATCATGTACGTTCTTATTAGTCTCCTCCAAGAGGTAGGCCAATAATCTGACACTTAGTACAATTCAATCTCAGTGACACCCAATGCCATACATTCTTGTTGGTCATGCTTCTTAAAGAACTTTTACAATTTTAGGTTTTTTTTTTTTTAAATTAAATTTAAATCTTTTACCACTCAAAATCGTTGTATGTATTTGTAGGGGCATAAAATAACCCTTTTACCTAAGACTATGCCTGTGTTTTCTGCGTGAAAGACTATAAGTACCATACACTCCAAACAAATGTTGCTAAGCGGAGAGAGGGCTGCAGGTAAATACATAGTTAAAAAAAATATCATAGTTTAACGCTAGAGCACAATTTGCTGTGTTTCTGCTTTTATCTATACAGTTATCCCCTTTGAATATGTGCTCCGTGGAAAATGCTACCCGGTGTGCGTCCTGTCAGATGTATGCAAGTCTTGATACATGTTTGGAAGCTCAGGTAATAGATCTAAATGTGCAGCTTACAACACTCAGGAACATTGCAAACTTGGAGAGGAATTAAGGCTACTTTCACACTAGCGTTGTACGACGCACGACGAATTGCGTCGTTGCGACGTACCGACGCAAGCAGTGAAAGCGCCGCACAACGGGGGCAGCGGATGCTGTTTTTCAACGCATCCGCTGCCCCATTGTGATGTGCGGGGATGCACGGTCGGAAAAGACGGTCTCGACGCACCAAAAAACGTTACATGCAGCGACGGTTGCGACGTGTGGCAATGCGTCGCACTGCGTCGCTAATGCAAGTCTATGGAGAAAAAACGCATCCTGCAAGCACTTTTGCAGGATGCGTTTTTTCTACAAAATGACGCATAGCGACGTGCAGTGCACGACGCTAGTGTGAAAGTAGCCTAAGAGCTCACTGAGCTTGCTCTGCCTGGGGCCAGTGATATGGAGGAGGGTAGATGTGGGGAAGAACAGGACAGAGATGTACATAGCTGGGTAAATGTTACAAGAAGGGGTAGGGGGGAAAAGTGCCAGGGTTCTCAGTCCTGATCTGGCACAACCTGGTAAATATGCCTGTTTGACTGATATGATCCCAGTCCTGGGCTTGCCTTACTAATAACAGCAGGACGTTGCTCATAGCAACCAGGAAAACGACTGCTGTATGAAGGAGGGATGTAGGAGTGCCGCAAAGGCCAGTCAGATGTTGGTGGTAGGGGACTCTATAATTAGGCAGACAGACAGGGTCATCTGTCGCTGAGACCGTGAATGCCGGACAGTGTGTTGTCTCCCGGGTGCTTGGGATCGGCATATTGTGGATCCAATAGACAGATTGCTGGGAGGGGCTAGGAAAAACCCAGCGGTCATGGTTCACATCAGTACCAATGACAAAGTTAGAGGTT
The DNA here is from genome assembly GCF_051348905.1 of Ranitomeya variabilis. NCBI lineage: Eukaryota > Metazoa > Chordata > Amphibia > Anura > Dendrobatidae > Ranitomeya > Ranitomeya variabilis. The sequence continues at coordinate 1,081,010,369 of NC_135232.1, read as the reverse complement.
GAAGGTCCTTAAAAAATGATTACAGTGAACTAGGAGAGAAGCTGAAGGCCAGGACCTCCAGGGTGGTGTTTTCCGAAATACTGCCTGTGCCACGAGCATCACTAGAAAGACAGCAGGAGCTAATAAGTAGCTTAGAAATTGGTGCAGGAAGGAAGGGTTTGGGTTCATGGAGAACTGGGACGACTTCTCTGTCAGCTACAGTCTCTCCAGTAGGGATGGGTTTCACCTCGATGGGGAGGGTGCAGCTGTGTTTGGGGGAAAAAGGGGTCAGACAAAGCAGCTTTTCAACTATGATCTGGGGGGAGGGAGGGTAGATAGAGTAGATAAAGAAGGTGAGACAAAAAAAAACACAGAAATTGAGCTTAACTTGAGTTGGTACACATGCAGAGGTTAAACGCATGTTCACATTGGCCACAAAACATTAAAACCTACAAGAGAAAAAAGTAAGCAAAAACCCTGATGTAACTAAGTAAAAAAGTGAAAGTGTATTTAAATAACACAGAGTTTTTAGTAATACTGTTTTTTGATCAAAAAAAAGTATTACTAAAAACTCTGTGTTATTTAAATGCACTTTCGCTTTTTTACTTAGTTACATCAGGGTTTTTGCTTACTTTTTTCTCTTGTAGGTTTTAAAGAGAGTGAGACAGTTGGGGTCATTGAGGATTTAAGTGGGGCTGGCACATGCAAGGAACATAGAAAGGTGAGAAGGAGTAATACATGTGCTAATAGTATTAATGTCTACTGGCAAATGCAAGAAGTCTTGCAAACAAAATGAATGAACTGGAGACTCTTATGTTAGCCACAGAATACGATGTGGTGTGCATTATGGAGACCTGGCTGGATTAAAGTCATGACTGGATGACAAACAAAGGGTTACACTATATTTAGAAAGTACAGGAAAGACAGAAAAGGTGGAGGGTGGTGTTTTTATTAAATCTAACTTAAGACTAGTGCTCAATAACGACATTGTGGGGAGCAGTGACAATGTAGAGTCAGCATGGGTAAATGTACATGGGGACGGCAATAATGGAAAGCTGCTAACTGGAGTTTGCTACAAACGTCCTAATATATAGTTGAACAGGTAGAGGAGGAAATACGGCAGCAAATGATAATAGGGTCCTTATTATCGGGGATTTTAACTATTCAGACATTCAATGGGACATAGAATCTTCTAGTTGTGCTAAAAGTTGCAAATTCTTATCCATAATTCAGGATAATTAACTCTTTCAGCTGGTAGATGAACCGACCAGGGGAGGTAATCTGCTGGATCTGGTTCTGTCAAATAAACCAGATACAATTTCAGATCTACAGGTCAGGGAGCATTAGAGATGCAGTGACCATACTATGGTAAGTTTCACTGTAATTTTCAATCAAACATTTAAAAGGGGAAATGCAAAACCTGTAACTTTAGGAAAGATGATTTCAACGAATTAAGGGAATAGCTTAATCGTGTAGACTGGGACCATCTCATGGTAACCGGGGATACTGAACATTAATGGGACATGTTTAAGGATATAGCACTAGAATCCTGTAGAAAACTTATACCTTCTGGTAATAAAATGTGCAGAAATAAAAATAAACCATTATGGATAAATAAGACACTACATAGTTTAATCAGACTAAAACAAAGGGCATTCAAAATCCTGATGGCTTAGAATACAGAAATAGCATTTCAGGAGTATAAAGATCTAAGTAAGAAATGCAAAAAAGAAATCAAGCTAGCAAAGTTATCTACAAAGAAACAAATTGCCAAAATCCCCCAAAATTTTATAAATACATCAATTCCAAAAAGAAAAAAAAAGATGATATAGGCCTCTTAAAAGACTATAATAACAAGATAATAATAGAGGACAATGAAAAGGCTGAGCTATTAAACAGGCACTTTTCATCCGTGTTCACCAATGAACTAATAATCCAGGGATCATTCAACAATGCAAAAATCAAAGTTAACCACCTGATATAATTAGTTTAACACAAGAAGTATGCCTGCGTCTCAGCAAATTAAACATTGACAAATCCCCCGGCCCAGATGGCATTCACCTGTGGATACTGAGGGAATTGAGATCAGTAATTGACAGACCACTGTATCTCATATTCTTAGTCTCTTGTAAAAGGGTTGGTGCCACATGATTGGTGCTACTGATACTGCAAATATGTGCTACTGATATTTAAGAAATGTGAGAAGGTGGAGCCAGGCAACTACCGTCCGGTAAGCTTGACAGCAGTAGTGTGCACAATTTTTGAGGGCATTATAAGAAATGCTGAAAAAAAAATAGAATGGACAGCACCTCCAAAAATCATACAATGATCTGATGCTGCTAGGCAAAAATATATAAAACTGAACATGAGGTTCTTAGTTTAAAATTCTGATCAGACTGTTTGAAGCCCACTGCCACATCACGGGAATGCCCTAACGGAGCCGAGCCGTGTGCCAACCACTACCACAGTGGCAATGCACCAGCAGGGCAGACAGCCTGGTGCCCTACAGCGCCCATGCTGCAAGACTGAGTCCCCATGATGCCAGACCGCACCATCCCACCAGCACAAAACCACAGCAACAATGGCTGCCACACAGCATCCACACCAAATGAAAGGAGTATTGAAGCTCACCTTCCTCTAGCTCTTCAGTGAGAGCAGAAATGGGCTAGACCCCTTACTTTGCAGTTTCCTGCTAATTAAAATTACCTGTGCCAAATGGGAGGAGTGCACATCCAGAGAAATAAAAAGGACTGATTCGTGCAATATGCTGAAAAAAAAAAAAGAATGGACAGCTCCTCCAAAAAATCATACAATGATCTAATGCCACTAGGCAAAAATATACACTACTCAAAAAAATAAAGGGAACACTTAAACAACAGAATCTATCTCCAAGTAAATCAAACTTCTGTGAAATCAAACTGTCCACTTAGGAAGAAACACTGATTGACAATCAATTTCACATGCTGATATGCAAATGGTATAGACAACAGATTGAAATTAGTGGCAATTATCAAGACACCCTCAATAAAGGAGTGATTCTGCAGGTGGAGACCACAGACCACATCTCAGTACCAATGCTTTCTGACTGATGTTTTGGTCACTTTTGAAAGTTGGTTGTGCTTTCACACTCTTGGTAGCATGAGACGGACTCTACAACCCACACAAGTGGCTCAGGTAGTGCAGCTCATCCAGGATGGCACATCAATGCGAGCTTTGGCAAGAAAGTTTGCTGTGTTAGTGTAATGTCCAGAGGCTGGAGGCTCTACCAGGAGACAGGCCAGTAAACCAGGAGACATGGAGGGGGGCATAGGAGGGCAACAACCAAGCAACAGGACCGCTACCTCCGCATTTGTGCAAGGAGCAGCACTGCCAGAGCCCTGCAAAATGACCTCCAGCAGGCCACAAATGTGCATGTGTCTGCGCAAACTGTTAGAAACCGACTCCATGAGGATGGTCTGTGGGCCCGACATCCACAGATGGGGGGTGTGCTCACAGCCCAACACCGTGCAGGACTCTTGGCATTTGCCACAGAACACCAGGATTGGCAAATTCGCCACTGGCGGCCTGTGCTATTTGCAGATGAAATCAGGTTCACGCTGAGCACCTGATAGTCTGGAGATGCCGTGGAGAGCGATCTGCTGCCTGCAACATCCTTCAGCATGACCGGTTTGGCAGTGGGTCAGTAATGGTGTGGGGTGGCATTTCTTTGGAGGGCCGCACAGGGCTCCATGTGCTCGCCATAGGTATCCTGACTGCCATTAGGTACCGAGATGAGATCCTCAGACCCCTTGTGAGACCATATGCTGGTGCGGTTGGCCCTGGGTTCCTCCTAATGCAGGACAATGCCAGACCTCATGTGGCTGGAGTGTGTCAGCAGTTCCTGCAAGATGAAGGCATTGAAGCTATGGACCTAAATTCAATTGAGCACATCTGGGACATCATGTCTTGCTCTATCCACCAATGTCACGTTGCACCACAGACTGTCTAGGAGTTGGCGGATGCTTTAGTCCAAGTCTGGAAGTAGATCCCTCGGGAGACCATCCGCCGCCTCATCAGGAGCATGCCCAGGCATTGTAGGGAGGTCATACAGGCATGTGGAGGCCACACAATACTGAAACTAACTACACCGCCTGTGTATCTCTATTTTCACTGCATCTAATCCAGTTAATAGTTTAGGGCTTAGGAGCAGTGTCTGCACGTCAGCAGAGTAGCCCGCCTGTGAAACAAACTATACCGCCTGTGCATCTCAATTTTTACTGCATCTAATCCAGTTAATAGTTTAGGGCCTAGGAGCAGTGTCTGCACGTCAACAGAGTAGCCCGCCTGTTAAACAAACTATACCACCTGTGTATCTCAATTTTTACTGCATCTAATCCAGTTAATAGTTTTGGGCCTAGGAGCGGTGTCTGCACTGTCTGACGAGCCCTGGTGCAATACGTTATGACGTATAGCTTGGGCCAACGAGCTCAAGAGGTGGGGCAAATCACGCTGCAGGAGTGTGTAGCGCCCCCACTGCCGCAGGGCCGAGGGGTACCCGGTACCGGGCCTGTGAGTCTCTGCTCTGGGGTTGTCACGGTGGCTAGACCCGGTCCGTGACCCTGCTGAGGGGCGCACAATAAAGGGTAGTGCTATGGTGCTGATGTTACGGTGCGGTGTAGTGCCGGTCGCGGTCAATAACGAGGACACCAGGTTGCAGTCTCTTTACCTCTCCTTTACTGAAGGTTTGGAGGTACCCAATCCAGGGCACTGTTAACAGGGCTGGCTGAGACCGGCCGGTCCAACGGCACATCCGGAGATCCCTTTTCAAGTGGGAATCAGTGTCTACCTTCTAGCGCTTGTGTGTTGTAGTCCTTCCTTGCTGAACACCCCAGGATAGTCCTCACAACTTATTCTGTCTGTCTCTGATGCTCGTTCTCTCCGTCCCCCAGATGATATGGCTAGGACGCACCCGTATGACGGGGTAGGCCTGGAGTTCTTCCGGGACTCTAGAGTCGCCCCTCTCCCACAGCTGCCTCCGTTGTCTGCTTAGGTGTTTAATTGAGGCAGCCAACCTATAGTTAGCTGCCCTGCCGTGGTTTGAAGTAATACTTAAAGTCTCTTACTTTCTCGGCGTTCCGGCCACCGGTTGTTTGCGCCTCAGAAGGATGTTGCCTCGGTCTTACAGCACAACTCCTTCTGGTCCTATTGCCTCTTTGCTGTATTCCTGCTTTTCTCGCTCCGCACAATAAACCTCGCTTCTTGTCCTTTCTTAGGAATCTGTCAGGATCCCATCCCTGACAGGTCCTCTCTCTAGCTCTTCCCAGTTACTTCTCCCTGTCTTCCTGTCCAACCTCCAGTTTTACCAGAGTGTGAGGAGTGGCCTACTAGATAGAACCACTCCCCCTGGTGGCCGGAGTGTGAAGTGTAGTGTGAGTGTTACCTGATCAGATGAGCTCCTTTAGTGCAGTCAGACGTAACATCACTCCCCTTAGCGGCAGAGCGACATTACTGCAACGACCAGGACTCTGGGGCGCTGCACTCCCCCCCCCCCCCCGGTTAAATCCAGTACTCCCGGACTGGGAAAACAAGAACAACAATACATGTTAACAGGAAACACACAACCATTTGAAATATCATAAACAATTAAGCATAACAGTGCTTCCCTTTATGGGAGGTGAGGACTTCTTGAACGTTGCGAAAGTTAGGTCATGCACAGTTTATGACTCTCAGTTCAGTGATTGAAACAGCGGGGACCCCGGGTAAACAAAGGGGTCACCTTTTTGAAGTTTTTGGAGCAATTCACTGTCCATTACTCCATTGTCCATTTTTAAAACCTGTAACAGAAGATATGCACACAAATATTTTCAACTAAATAACAGCCCTCATTAATACCTCCAAGTTTTGTAGCGGAGGGGAGTTTGATTTTGAGTGCTGCGTGTGGACCTTCGCAGCGCAGTGGTCGCTATTGACCTAGCAGGGCCCGCTATGCTCGCTACCGCTGGTGTAGTGCACTGTCTTCTGGCTACACTTCTAGTGAGTCTGGGTAGCACTGGCAGGCTAGAGCTCTCAGCGCTGCTGCTACCAACAGTGGGTACGACAGATTCGCCGATAGTAGAGGGAGGACTTGCCGGTTCAACGGTTGGCATGGCATCTTCAGGTCGGATCTGCTGAGCTTGCTGAGGCTGCGGGACTGGATGATCTGGTACCACCCTTGTTTCTGGTGGGTCCGGCTGGGGGAACGTTAGAACAGGTACCACGATGGCCTGATTTATCTGAGTCCAGGACTGGGGAAAGTCACCAAGGACAGTGTGGATCATCTTCTCCTTTTCTACAGGTGGGGAGATTCCTGGAGCCATTTCCCTCTCCCTCAACTTATCAGGGCAGACCTTAAGGTGATCCCTGGATATCGCCGTTGAGGTCTCCCCTCCGTCCTTGCTGATGAGACAGACCTTCGTGTTGTCGAAATCGGATGGCAGGATGGTATACGGTTCCGCTTCCCATTGGTCATCGAGCTTGTGTAGTCTCCTCTTTCGTTTGAGTACTTGCTCACCAGGTGACAGGAGGATCGCAGGAGCGTGCTGGTTGTAGTCCCTTTCGTGTTTCTGCCTAGCCTGGGCAAGACTTCTTTCCACGCACTCCTGTACTTTGCGGTACCTTCGCTGCCTTTCTGTATCCCAATCTGCATCCGGCGAGGTATCTTCGGGGACTAGGACCCCCATGTCCAGATCAACGGGTAACTGGCTAGACCTTCCTTGCATCAGGTACGCTGGGGTGCAGTTGGTAGAATTTACTGGGATGTGATTGTATATATCCACCAAGTCAGGCAACTTTGTCGGCCACAGGTTCCGTTCCTCTACGGGCAAGGTCTTCAATAAGTCGATCACCACTTGGTTTATCTTCTCGCACATCCCATTGGTTTGAGGATGGTACGGTGTGGTTTTGATCTTCTTACACCCGTACAGTTGGCAGAACTCTTGGAACACTTCTGCTTCGAATGCTGGTCCCTGATCGGTCAGTACCTTCTCCGGGTAGCCATGGGGCCTACAAAAGTACTGCTGGAAGGCCTTGGCGGCAGTCCTGGCCGTTAGATCCTTGACAGGTACAACCACCAAAAATCTGGAGTAGTGATCTACGATGGTAAGTGTTGTGAATTTACCTTTTGGCTCCCTCTAGTGGCTACTAGTGATTTGACTCTGGGTATGTCATTCATCCCTTGTATGCTCACCTGGGTCGTTAGGTCAGGGGTGTTGCTATATAAGCTCCCTGGACCTTCAGTTCAATGCCTGGCAACGTTGATATCAGAGCTAATCTGTAGTGCTCTTGTCTACTGATCCTGGTTCCTGTTTGATTAAGCTAAGTCCGCTTTCTTGCTTTTTGCTATTTGTTTTTGTTTGCATTTTTGTCCAGCTTGTGTATAATCTGTTTCCTGACCTTGCTGGAAGCTCTAGGGTGGCTGGTGTTCTCCCCCCGGGCCGTTAGACGGTTCGGGGGTTCTTGAATCTCCAGCGTGGATTTTGATAGGGTTTTTGTTGACCATATAAGTTATCTTACTATATTCTGCTATTAGTAAGTGGGCCTCTCTTTGCTAAAATCTAGTTCATCTCTGTGTTTGTCATTTCCTCTTACCTCACCGTTATTATTTGTGGGGGGCTACTATCCTACTTTTGGGGTCTATTCTCTGGAGGCAAGAGAGGTCTTTGTTTTCCTCTTCTAGGGGTAGTTAGTCCTCCGGCTGGCGCGAGACATCTAGCGACCAACGTAGGCATGTTCCCCGGCTACTGCTAGTGTTGGCGTTAGGAGTAGATATATGGTCAACCCAGTTACCACTGCCCTATGAACTGGATTTTTGTACGTCGCAGACTTACTTGTTTCTCTGAGACCCTCGCCATTGGGGTCATAACAGTTTGCCAGGCCAGTATTAAATGTTAAATGCATTGCAGAAGCGGTATTATAAGAAAGAAAGTTCTGAGTTTTTTTTTTCTCTCTCTCATTTTTTTTTTTTTTTTTCTTTTCCCTTTTACCTCTGAGTGGCTTGTGTTTGCTGCAGACATGAATGTCCAGACCTTGATTACAAGTGTGGACCAGCTTGCTGCTCGTGTGCAGGGCATACAAGATTATGTTATCAGAAGTCCTATGTCAGAACCTAAGATACCGATTCCTGAACCGTTTTCCGGAGACCGATTTAAATTTAGAAATTTCAGGAATAATTGTAAATTGTTTTTGTCCCTGAAACCCTGTTCATCTGGAGACTCCGCTCAGCAAGTAAAAATTGTTATTTCTTTTTTATGGGGCGACCCTCAGGATTGGGCCTTCTCGCTGGCGCCAGGAGATCCGGCATTGGCTGACATTGATGCGTTTTTTCTGGCGCTCGGTTTGCTTTATGAGGAACCCAATCTTGAGATTCAGGCAGAAAAGGCCTTGCTGGCTATGTCTCAGGGCCAGGACGAGGCTGAAGTGTATTGCCAAAAATTTCGGAAATGGTCCGTGCTGACCCAGTGGAACGAGTGTGCATTGGCTGCTAATTTTAGAAATGGCCTTTCTGAAGCCATTAAGAATGTGATGGTGGGTTTTCCCATTCCCACAGGTCTGAATGATTCTATGGCCCTGGCTATTCAAATCGACCGGCGGTTGCGGGAGCGCAAAACCGCTAATTCCCTCATGGTGTTGTCTGAACAGACACCTGATTTAATGCAATGTGATAGAATCCTGACTAGAAATGAGCGGAAAATTCATAGACGCCAGAATGGCTTGTGTTACTACTGTGGTGATTCTACACATGTTATCTCAGCATGCTCTAAACGTCTTACTAAGGTTGTTAGTCCGGTCGCCATTGGTAATTTGCAACCTAAATTTATTCTATCTGTAACTTTGATTTGCTCACTGTCATCGTATCCTGTCATGGCGTTTGTGGACTCGGGTGCTGCCCTGAGCCTTATGGATCTGTCATTTGCCAAGCGCTGCGGATTTGTTCTTGAGCCATTGGAAAATCCTATCCCTCTTAGGGGTATTGATTCTACGCCATTGGCAAAAAATAAACCGCAGTTTTGGACACAGGTTACCATGTGCATGACTCCCGAACATCGGGAGGTAATACGTTTTCTTGTTCTGCATAAAATGCATGATTTGGCTGTTTTGGGTTTGCCATGGTTACAGACCCATAATCCAGTCTTGGACTGGAAGGCTATGTCAGTGTCAAGTTGGGGCTGCCATGGAATTCATGGAGATTCCCTGCCCTTGTCTATTGCTTCTTCTACGCCTTCGGACGTTCCGGCGTATTTGTCTGATTATCAGGATGTCTTCAGCGAGTCTAAGTCCAGTGCACTGCCTCCTCATAGGGAATGTGATTGTGCAATAGATTTGATTCCTGGCAGTAAGTTTCCTAAGGGGAGACTGTTTAATCTGTCGGTACCTGAACATACCGCGATGCGTTCATATATCAAGGAGTCTCTTGAGAAGGGGCATATCCGTCCTTCTTCTTCCCCTCTTGGTGCGGGATTCTTTTTTGTGGCCAAAAAGGACGGATCTTTGAGGCCTTGTATTGACTATCGGCTTTTAAATAAGATCACTGTCAAATTTCAGTATCCTTTGCCGCTGTTGTCAGATTTGTTTGCCCGGATTAAAGGTGCCAAGTGGTTCACCAAGATAGACCTTCGTGGTGCGTACAACCTTGTGCGCATTAGGCAGGGCGATGAATGGAAAACCGCATTCAATACGCCCGAAGGTCATTTTGAGTACTTGGTGATGCCATTCGGTCTCTCTAATGCACCTTCAGTTTTTCAGTCCTTCATGCATGACATTTTCCGGAAGTATCTGGATAAATTTTTGATTGTTTATCTGGATGATATTCTGGTTTTTTCTGATGATTGGGACTCGCATGTGGAGCAGGTCAGGATGGTTTTTGAGATTCTGCGTGAAAATTCTTTGTTTGTAAAAGGCTCAAAGTGTCTCTTTGGTGTACAGAAGGTTCCCTTTTTGGGGTTCATTTTTTCCCCTTCTGCTGTGGAGATGGATCCAGTCAAGGTCCGAGCTATTCATGATTGGACTCAACCCTCGTCAGTTAAGAGTCTTCAGAAGTTCTTGGGTTTTGCTAACTTCTACCGTCGTTTTATCGCAAATTTCTCTAGCGTTGTTAAACCGCTGACGGATATGACCAAGAAAGGCTCTGATGTAGCTAACTGGGCTCCTGCTGCCGTGGAGGCTTTCCAGGAGTTAAAACGCCGGTTTACTTCGGCGCCTGTTTTGTGCCAGCCTGACATCTCACTTCCCTTTCAGGTTGAGGTGGATGCTTCGGAGATTGGGGCAGGGGCCGTTTTGTCGCAGAGAGGCCCTGGTTGCTCTACTATGAGACCTTGTGCCTTTTTCTCTAGGAAGTTTTCGCCGGCAGAGCGAAATTATGATGTGGGCAATCGGGAGTTGTTGGCCATGAAGTGGGCATTTGAGGAGTGGCGTCATTGGCTCGAGGGTGCTAAGCATCGTGTGGTGGTCTTGACTGATCACAAAAATCTGATGTATCTCGAGTCTGCTAAACGCCTGAATCCTAGACAGGCCCGCTGGTCATTGTTTTTCCCCCGTTTTGACTTTGTGGTCTCGTATTTACCAGGTTCTAAGAATGTGAAGGCCGATGCTCTGTCTAGGAGCTTTGTGCCTGATGCTCCTGGAGTCGCTGAACCTGTGGGTATTCTTAAGGAAGGAGTTATCGTGTCTGCTATTTCTCCAGATCTGCGACGTGTGTTGCAGAGATTTCAGGCTGGTAGGCCTGACTCTTGTCCACCTGACAGATTGTTTGTGCCTGCTAGATGGACCAGCAGAGTCATTTCCGAGGTTCATTCCTCGGTGTTGGCAGGGCACCCGGGAATTTTTGGCACCAGAGATCTGGTGGCCAGGTCCTTTTGGTGGCCTTCCTTGTCAAGGGATGTGCGGTCATTTGTACAGTCCTGTGGTACTTGTGCTCGAGCTAAGCCTTGCTGCTCTCGTGCCAGCGGGTTGCTCTTGCCCTTGCCTGTCCCGAAGAGACCTTGGACACACATCTCTATGGATTTCATTTCTGATCTTCCAGTGTCTCAGGGCATGTCTGTCATCTGGGTGATATGTGATCGTTTCTCCAAGATGGTCCATTTGGTTCCTTTGCCTAAGCTGCCCTCCTCTTCTGATCTGGTTCCTGTGTTCTTCCAGAACGTGGTTCGTTTGCACGGCATTCCTGAGAATATTGTGTCAGACAGAGGATCCCAGTTTGTTTCCAGGTTCTGGCGATCCTTTTGTGGTAGGATGGGCATTGAGTTGTCGTTTTCATCCGCTTTCCATCCCCAGACTAACGGACAAACGGAGCGAACTAATCAGACTCTGGAGGCTTATTTGAGGTGTTTTGTCTCTTCTGATCAGGATGATTGGGTGACCTTCTTGCCGTTGGCTGAATTTGCCCTTAATAATCGGGCTAGTTCCGCCACCTTGGTTTCGCCATTTTTCTGCAACTCTGGTTTCCATCCTCGGTTTTCCTCGGGACATGTGGAGCCTTCTGACTGTCCTGGGGTGGATTCCGTGGTGGATAGGTTGCAGCGGATCTGGGGGCATGTGGTGGACAACTTGAAGTTGTCACAGGAGAAGGCTCAGCGTTTTGCCAACCGCCGCCGCGGTGTGGGTCCCCGACTTCGCGTTGTGGATTTGGTATGGCTGTCTTCTCGATTTGTTCCTATGAAGGTCTCCTCTCCCGAATTTAAGCCTCGCTTCATTGGTCCTTACAAGATATTGGAAATCATTAATCCTGTATCCTTTCGCCTGGATCTTCCGGTGTCGTTTGCCATCCACAACGTATTTCATAGGTCCTTGTTGCGGCGGTACGTTGTGCCTGTGGTTCCTTCTGCTGAGCCTCCTGCTCCGGTGTTGGTTGAGGGCGAGTTGGAGTACGTGGTGGAGAAGATCTTAGATTCTCGTCTCTCCAGCCGGAGGCTTCAGTACCTGGTCAAGTGGAAGGGCTATGGTCAGGAGGATAATTCCTGGGTGGTCGCCTCTGATGTGCATGCGGCCGATTTAGTTCGTGCCTTTCACGCCGCTCATCCTGATCGCCCTGGTGGTCTTGGTGAGGGTTCGGTGACCCCTCACTAAGGGGGGGGGTACTGTTGTGAATTTACCTTTTAGCTCCCTCTAGTGGCTACTAGTGATTTGACTCTGGGTATGTCATTCATCCCTTGTATGCTCACCTGGGTCGTTAGGTCAGGGGTGTTGCTATATAAGCTCCCTGGACCTTCAGTTCAATGCCTGGCAACGTTGATATCAGAGCTAATCTGTAGTGCTCTTGTCTACTGATCCTGGTTCCTGTTTGATTAAGCTAAGTCCTCTTTCTTGCTTTTTGCTATTTGTTTTTGTTTGCATTTTTGTCCAGCTTGTGTATAATCTGTTTCCTGACCTTGCTGGAAGCTCTAGGGTGGCTGGTGTTCTCCCCCCGGGCCGTTAGACGGTTCGGGGGTTCTTGAATCTCCAGCGTGGATTTTGATAGGGTTTTTGTTGACCATATAAGTTATCTTACTATATTCTGCTATTAGTAAGTGGGCCTCTCTTTGCTAAAATCTAGTTCATCTCTGTGTTTGTCATTTCCTCTTACCTCACCGTTATTATTTGTGGGGGGCTACTATCCTACTTTTGGGGTCTATTCTCTGGAGGCAAGAGAGGTCTTTGTTTTCCTCTTCTGGGGTAGTTAGTCCTCCGGCTGGCGCGAGACATCTAGCGACCAACGTAGGCATGTTCCCCGGCTACTGCTAGTGTTGGCGTTAGGAGTAGATATATGGTCAACCCAGTTACCACTGCCCTATGAGCTGGATTTTTGTACGTCGCAGACTTGTTTCTCTGAGACCCTCGCCATTGGGGTCATAACAGGTAAGAGCGTAAATATAGCCTGACCGGCTAGGTGTCAGCTTCACATGATCCAGCGCGACCAGTTCGAGCGGCCACCTGGTGATGATAGGCTGCAAGGGAGCCCGCTGGCTGCCACGGTCCCTCCTGCGTAGGCTACATGGACCGCACTCTCGACACCACTTCTCAATGGCTCTCTTCATGCCAATCCAATAGAACCTCCCTCGGAGTAGCCTCTCCAGCTTCTTCCACCCGAAGTGTCCGGCTCCATCGTGGTAGGCTCCTAGAACCATGGGCGCATCTCGCCTTGGCACCACTATCTGCCGTACCAATTCGTGAGTACGTGGGTCGATGCTTCTCCGGCACAGCTTGCCATCATGGATAAACAGTTTGCTTCTCCCCTTCCACAGCTGTTGGGTCTCCTGTAGATCATCTGGGTCGGGATGCAACCCTGCCTGCGTCAAGAGCTCTTTCACCCGACGGACCGCGGGGTCACCATCCTGGGTTTCTGCCCACCCGTGATGGGGCAGGGGATTCAGCGTGGCATCCGGTTGGTACTTGTGCCTGTTCTTCACATGATGGGAGTTCTGAGTGGCTTTGGGCCGATGGAATGCGGGCAGCTCCACCTCTTCAAGTGCCTCCGGATCTTCCCCCGTTTCTGGCAAATTGGGCATTCGAGACAAGGCATCGGCATTTGCATTCTTGTGTCTTGCCCGGTACTTGATGGTGAAGTCGTAGTTGGACAGCCGGGCCATCCACCGCTGTTCCAAGGCCCCGAGCTTGGCGGTATCCAGATGCGTTAGCGGATTGTTATCCGTGAAGACGGTGAATTTCGCTGAGGCCAGGTAGTGTTTGAACCTCTCTGTCACTGCCCAGACGATGGCAAGGAACTCCAGCTTAAAGGAACTGTAGTTGTCAGGGTTCCTTTCCGTGGGACGAAGCTTCCTGCTGGCGTAAGTGATTACCCTCTCCTTGCCTTTCTGGACCTGGGACAGCACGGCTCCCAATCCTACATTGCTGGCATCCGTGTACAGCACAAACGATTGGTCGTATTCGGGGTAGGCCAGTATCTCTTCTCCCATCAGCGCCGACTTTAAGCAAGTGAAGGATTCCTCCAGCCCCTCGTTCCAATCAAATGGGATGTTCCTCCCCTTGGTCTTCTTTGGTTGGCCCACCAACAGGTTTTGCAAGGGCGCGGCCTTCTTGGTGAAGTCCTTAATGAACCTCCGGTAATAGCCTACCAGCCCGAGGAACTGCCGGACTTCATGGAGGTTGCTGGGCTGTGGCCAGTCCTGGATCACCGTGACCTTGTCGGGGTCTGGGGCCACTCCTTCGGCACTCACCACATGGCCCAGGTACTGCACCTTTGGTTTCAGCAGATGACATTTGGACGGTTTCACCTTTAAGCCAAAGTTGGACAGGGCTTCAAACACCTCAGCCAGGTGCTTCAGATGGTCCTCGTAGGTCTTAGAGAAGACAATGACATCATCCATATACAGCAGTACGGTTTCAAAGTTCTTGTGCCCCAGGCAGCACTCCATTATCCTCTGGAACGTCCCTGGTGCATTGCACAATCCGAAGGGCGTGTAGTTAAATTCGCAGAGACCCATCGGTGTCGTGAAGGCCGTCTTCTCTTTGTCCGCCTCCGCCACGGGAACCTGCCAGTACCCACTGGTGAGATCTAAGGTAGAGAAGTAGTTAGCAGATTTTAAGGCAGCCAGAGACTCCTCTATCCTGGGCAGTGGGTAGGCATCCTTATGTGTAATGCGATTCAACTGCCTGTAATCAACACACATCCTCATTGTACCATCTTTCTTTTTAACAAGGACTAATGGAGCTGCCCAGGGGCTACAACTGTCTCTCACCACCCCAGCCTCCTTCATTTCTCGCATCATGTCCTTGGCACACTGGTACTGAGCTGGGGGTACAGGGCGATATCTCTCTTTTATGGGTCGGTGATCTCCCGTGGGGATATGATGTTGGATACCCTTCACCTGTCCAAAATCTAAGGGGTGTTTGCTGAATACCTGCTCGTACTCGTGAACTACCCTGTAGGCCCCCTGTTTCTGATGGGATGGGGTAGAGTCAGTGCCCACGTGCAATTCTTGACACCAATCTTTCGAGTGTCCTGCAGAACCGTTGTCCTCCGCCACGTTTGACGAGGTCAAGGGTTCAGGTGTCTGTATCACACTATTATTGACAGTGAACAGTTTGGCGAGCGTGGCATACTTGGTGAGGTGAACCTCTTCCTCCCCACAATTGAGGACACGTACGGGCACCCTCCCCTGGCGGACGTCGACCACCCCCCGGGCTGTCAGGATAGTAGGCCTATTGTCTGAATATACGGGTTCTACCAAGGCCTGGTAGTCCTTACCCCTGAGGCCTATAGCTGCCTGACACCATATTAACATCTCACTCCTGGGGGGGATCGCGATGGGTTTTGAATCACTCACAGTGACACGACCAATCTCACCACTAGTCAGCTCTACCTGCTGTCTCTGCATCAGAGCTCTGATTTCTTTTTGCAGGGCGCATTGTTCATTATGGCCAGCGGTTTCTGCTACCTGTTGCAACAAAACAATAACTTCTGCAAGACAATTTTCTATAACATTAGTACCGATGGTCATCATGGGATTACATTCACGGCGGTCAATATCAACAGTTACAATCCCTTGGGCCTTCAATTCCACCCTCCCCACCTTGATGGTGGCCTCTTTATATCCCACTTGTGGCAACGGCTGACCATTACTGGCTATGATGGTGAAATCGTCATCGGGGCCACGAGTAATATCGGTGTCCTCCCACTACCGTTTATAAAGCACGTAAGGCATAGTCGTCACCTGAGAACCGGTGTCCAGCAGAGCGTTCAGGGGGATACCGTCGACCACAACAGGAAGAATTGGTCGCCCTCCAACGTATTTGGCTCTCCAATGCTGCGGGCCTGATCGTCCTATTCCTGGGGGTTGGCCCTTTGCCCCAGGGGTTGCTCGTTTAAAGGACAGTACCTTGCAAGGTGGCCCACCTTGTGACAGTGGCGGCAGATGGGTCGTCCGTCCTGATGGAAGCGATCGCTGTCCCGGCCTCTGGTTGGCGGAGTCCTCCTTTGTCGCATCCAAGGGACATCCTCTGGTCTGGAGGCTAGCTGGATCTTCTCCTTGGGGGCCTCCTGTAGGGACTGCACCGTCCGGGCCAGGGCAGCAACGCTCTTGGTCAGCTCCTGCTTCTGGAGGCGGAGTCCTGCAGGGGAGTCGTCCTCTAGGCTCTGGGCATCAGCCTCGGCAGCGACTGGGGCATCCGACGCCACCTCCTGGTGGTATGTGAGAGCGGGACGCCTGGGTGGTATTGTGCGGCTGGGTTGTCGCTCCTGCAGCGCTTGGATAGCTTTATCCTTGAATTGCGCAAAAGTCAAGTCTGGATTCTGCATAGCCAGGAAGTGTAATTGGCCCCTTTGGTGACTGCACAGGAGCCCCTCAATGAACCGTTCTTTCAGGAGTTTATCCTCATCTTGCATGCTGCCGGGGTCACTCTGCTTAATGGCCCGCAGCGCCTCCTGGAGATTAAGGGCATAGTCCCGTAAGCTGTCCTGTGGTCTCTGTTTGCATCCATAGAAAGTCAATTTAATTTCTGTAGCAGTACGGGTATCGAAGGTGGCTTTAAGCTTTGCAAAAACCTGCTGTGCTGTTCCCTTATCCGTGGCGGGCCAGGACTTCACTTCGCTCAAAGCCGCCCCAAAGAGTTGGCCGATTTATCATATGAACCTTCTGAGGCTCTGTCAGGGGATAGAACTCAAGCAGGCTGCAGATCCCTTCTTTAAAGTCGGTGAATGTATTCAACTCCCTGAAGTATCGCGGGAGCCAGGCCGCTCCGGGCAGGTACGGCATAGAGAAGGGCATTATGGCTTTTGTGGTAGCGGCAGCGTCCGACTGGCTGATGGGAGCAGCGGGTTCCGCGGCCACCGGTGGTGGTATTAGGGCCGCGGCTACGTCCGCTACGGTGACCGGAGCTGCCTCTGCGTTCACGGCTGCGACCGCCGCCTCCGCTTCCCCCGACTCAGACATGGCTGGCCATTCCTCCCACTAACCTGCTGGGGGTCGGAGTTCCTCTTCCGGGGTTGGCGCCTTACTGCGCTTTCTCGTTCCGCGCTTCTTTTTTGGCCGGTTCCGCCCACGAAGCTAAGGCTCCTCCCTCCGTGCGTGGCGATGGCGAACTGCGGCGGGAACTTTTGGCGGCAAGTGGCAATGCACAGTCTTTGCAATCAGTCACAGTCCAAGCACAATAAATCACAGTCCCAAGGCACACATGACCCGATTCTTCAGGCTTAAGTGGATCCTGTTCGTGACGCCAAGTTGTAGCGCCCCCACTGCCGCAGGTCCGAGGGGTACCCGGTACCGGGCCTGTGAGTCTCTGCTCTGGGGTTGCCATGGTGGCTAGACCCGGTCCGTGACCCTGCTGAGGGGCGCACAATAAAGGGTAGTGGTATGGTGCTGATGTTACGGTGCGGTGTAGTGCCGGTCGCGGTCAATAACGAGGACACCAGGTTGCAGTCTCTTTACCTCTCCTTTACTGAAGGTTTGGAGGTACCCAATCCAGGGCACTGTTAACAGGGCTGGCTGAGACCGGCCGGTCCAACGGCACATCCGGAGCTCCCTTTTCAGGTGGGAATCAGTGTCTACCTTCTAGCGCTTGTGTGTTGTAGTCCTTCCTTGCTGAACACCCCAGGATAGTCCTCACAACTTATTCTGTCTGTCTCTGATGCTCGTTCTCTCCGTCCCCCAGATGATATGGCTAGGACGCACCCGTATGACGGGGTAGGCCTGGAGTTCTTCCGGGACTCTAGAGTCGCCCCTCTCCCACAGCTGCCTCCATTGTCTGCTTAGGTGTTTAAGTGAGGCAGCCAACCTATAGTTAGCTGCCCTGCCGTGGTTTGAAGTAATACTTAAAGTCTCTTACTTTCTCGGCGTTCCGGCCACCGGTTGTTTGCGCCTCAGAAGGATGTTGCCTCGGTCTTACAGCACAACTCCTTCTGGTCCTATTGCCTCTTTGCTGTATTCCTGCTTTTCTCACTCCGCACAATAAACCTCGCTTCTTGTCCTTTCTTAGGAATCTGTCAGGATCCCATCCCTGACAGGTCCTCTCTCTAGCTCTTCCCAGTTACTTCTCCCTGTCTTCCTGTCCAACCCCCAGTTTTACCAGAGTGTGAGGAGTGGCCTACTAGATAGAACCACTCCCCCTTGTGGCCGGAGTGTGAAGTGTAGTGTGAGTGTTACCTGATCAGATGAGCTCCTTTAGTGCAGTCAGACGTAACATCACTCCCCTTAGCGGCAGAGCGACATTACTGCAACGACCAGGACTCTGGGGCGCTGCAAGTGGTCTCAGATCAGGGACCTATGCACCCTTCTGCACAGTTTTGAAATAGCAACGAAGATGTTTAGTGCTGACGATGCCATTATCAGCATGACCATTCCGGTGATTTACATGCTGGAGCACACCTTACACAGTGTTCGGAGTCAGGTGGTGGAACAAGAGGAGGAGGAGGAACAGGAGGAGTCGAATGCGGAAGGGATCATATCTCCAAGGTCAAGAAGGTTGGCAGCACCAAGGCAGCTTGCATTGGAGGCTGGGGGAGAGGGATTACCGAGGGTGCATGGTAGCAGCCAAACTGTTGAGGAAGGTGCAGGAGGCGGGGAAGAAGTGGAGGACGAACTGGCACTGGGCATGGAAGACTCATCAGATGAGGGAGACCTTGATCAAATTTCTGTTGTGCGAGGTTGGGGGGAGAGGGCAGACAAAGGAAGCATGATTCTCACCTCGCCACCAACAAGACAACAAGGACTTGGCCCTCCTGGATGCGCAAGACACATGAGTGCCTTCTTGCTGCACTACCTGCAACATGACCCTCGGATTGTCAGAATCTGAAGTAATGCCGACTACTGGGTTGCCACACTCTTAGATCCCCGGTACAAAAGCAAATTTGGCAAAATAATTCCTGCCATAGAAAGGGATTCACGCATGCAGGAGTATCAGCAGAAAATGTTACAGAATCTAACATTTGCTTTTCCACAAAACACCAGTGGTTCACGTAGTCAATCTCTGAGTTCTAACTTGCCAACCATGGGACTATCGAGTCATCACTCTAACCGTAACAGTAACATCGTATCTGGTGGTAACAGCAATTTTTTCCAATCGTTTCAAGATTTTTTTAGACCATCCTTTGCAAGGCCACAGGAGACAAGAAGTCTGATGCACAGCCAACGCCTAGAGAGGATGGTACAAGAGTATCTCCAAGTTAACATTGATGCCATGACTGTGGAACTGGACACTTGCTCATTTTGGGCTTCCAATCTTGAAAAATGGCCTGAGCTCGCCACTCATGCCTTGGAGATCTTGTCGTGCCCCGCAGCTAGCATTCTCTCTGAACGTGTGTTCAGCGCTGCTGGTGGTGTGCTGACAGATAAGCGCACGCGGCTGTCCAGTGACAATGTAGACAGACTAACGTTCATCAAGATGAACAAATCCTGAATCCGCAAGGACTTTTCTACCCCTGTGTCATCTTGGGGAGACTACAAGCTTGATGATTTTTGAAAATCACCTCACCAACCGTTTAAAAAAAACTCTGGCGAAATTGATGCCACTTAAGTGGTGTCTATGGCCGAATTTTTTGAAAAAATTGAGACTTTTATTTAGTCCCCTTGCTGAGTTTTACATGACGTTGCCATCGTCAATTCCAGGTGGGTGGGGTCGTCTGCAGAGTTGTTTGCTCATACTATGGCCTGGGATTCAGAGGTCTGCTCCAAAGCTTCAGTGTCTGCTAGTCATCAGAGTAGCCCAGCCACCCACCGCCTGTTTACCTAAGTACTATTTTTAATGGCATCTGGCCCAGGAAATACTTTTGGGCCTAGTAGAATTTAGTGCTACTCAGCAGCGTACCCCACCCATGAAGCAAGGTACACCTCCTGTTTACCTAACTACTATTTTGTAACGGCATCTAGCCCAGGAAATCCTTTTGGGCCTAGTGGAATTTGGTGCTACTCAGCAGCGTACTTCACCCATGAAGCAAGCTACGCCACCTGTTTACCTAACTACTATTTGGTAATGGCATCTAGCCCAGGAAATCCTTTTGGGCCTAGTAGAATTTGGTGCTTCTCTGCAGCGTACCCCACCCATGAAGCAAGCTACACCACCTGTTTACCTAACTACTATTTTGTAACGGCATCTGGCCCAGGAAATCCTTTTGGGCCTAGTAGAATTTGGTGCTACTCAGCAGCGTACTTCACCCATGAAGCAAGCTACATCGCCTGTTTACCTAACTACTATTTTGTAATGGCATCTAGCCCATGAAATCCTTTTGGGCCTAGTGGAATTTAGTGCTACTCAGCAGCGTACCCCACCCATGAAGCAAGCTACACCGCCTGTTGATCTAATTACTAATTTTTAACTGCATTTATCCCAGGAAATCGTTTTGTACCTAATAGCATTTTGTGCTACTCAGCACAGTACACCACTCATGAAGCAAGCTACACCGCCTGTTTACCTAACTACTATTTTGTAACGGCATCTGGCCCAGGAAATCCTTTTGGGCCTAGTAGCAATTTCTGCTACTCAGCAGAGTACCCCACCCATGAAGCAAGCTACACCGCCTTCTTTCTTTCTCAATCTAACCCCTTGGCTCTGGGGTGTCCACTCTCCCTCCAGCTCTCTCCTTCTCACAGGTGGACTACCGCGTGTTTTCACACTGTGGCGAATCTTTTGAGCCCAGGCATAAGAATTTGTCGAGGTAATGGATAATATGTGCCGCCTTACAAATGCCCATGGCAACACATTCGAGGAAGCAACTAAACGCCTCAAATAGTGAGCAGGATATGGAGCACCCCATGGGCAAACAGCAATCTATGTAGTATGCTCCTTCACAGAAGCAGCCCAATGGGAGGACACTATTCGGAGGCACAGGTAGTAACCGGAATGCCCCCTCAATGTCTGTTTTGGCCATTAGGGTGCTCCTTACCAACTTCTTGACCCGCCTGATTGCCTCGTACTTGGTTCCGCGTCGATGTTGTCGTTTACTGACCTGCCCCTTGGATATGACAAATGGAGGATTAGTCTGAATATATTGGGTTCATTTTTTGGCACAACTCCCAACGGGGGTACCACTACGTCTTCTAAGGAAAGTGTTCTGAATGGACCCGCCACCATTCTACAAAAGATATTTCTTTTTTTTCTTTTTTTTTCAAGACGTCTGGGTGTTGGTAGAGTGAGTTTAGATTTTTACTCCAGCCTTTCTTGATTTTAGAAGGGCATGACATGCCTATATCTGTGTCTCCTCCTCCTTTTACTCCTACACCTCTTTTCTTTTCGCATGACTATATGTAGTTATGACTTTTCCATGTGTTTGTTGTGTCTTCTGAGCAGTTTGTCAGCTTTTGGACGCCTTTTTTAAGGTGTTTTCTATGTGTTTTCTATGTGTTTGTATGTGTTTGTCTGCCTTTGGTTTCAATGGGGTTCGACGGTGTTCGTCGAACGTTCGACGAACAGTTCGTCGAACACGTCCCTGTTCGACGAACCGAACCCGAACACTAGGGAGGTGGCTCATCTCTACTCAAGAGCTGATAAGGAAAGCGAGGGGAGATTAAAGACTTTATCATCATGTGGGGTTACTTTTGAGAGGATTGTTCAGGTCTCACTTTAAAGGAGTAAT
This sequence comes from Ranitomeya variabilis, assembly GCF_051348905.1. Classification (NCBI taxonomy): domain Eukaryota; kingdom Metazoa; phylum Chordata; class Amphibia; order Anura; family Dendrobatidae; genus Ranitomeya; species Ranitomeya variabilis. Next base: position 1,080,988,876 of record NC_135232.1, on the reverse strand, counting down.
GACCTTGGTTCTCCCTTCTCTCTAGGAAGAGGATGGGAATGAGGAACCTGATGATGTAGAGGGTGATGGTACAGTTGATGCGGTTAACCCTCAGTCTTGGATGTTTTCTCACTGGGGTATAGTTTCTCGATCATGTCCCCCCACCCCTAATTTAGTTCTGGTAAAGTTCTTATATTTTCAAACCTTCCCCTTCTTCTCACTCCTCTGCTTGAAGAGAGCTCATTCTCTAAATCTGAGCAGATTGCATCTGAAGAGGAAATATCTGTACCTTCTTTCCCTCTATTACACTCCAAGAGGATGGAGAATACTTTTTCATAAATTGTTTTTGCTTCCTATCCTTGATTGACCTTTCAAAGCGTACAACAGAGAACTGTAGGTTGCCTCCCTCATGGAGAAATCTGGGTCAGTTTTGTATATTAAAACTTGTTCTCTCAGTTCTGTTAAACTCTTTGATGTCTTTTCAAATGTAACCCTTTCCTAATTAACTAGAATAGTCCTAAATTGAATGGAACTTTCTGTTAGTTCTTTCTCCCACTAATGTAATAATTCTGTGGATCTAGTACGTTGCACGGTGTTAACCCTCTAGGGACTATCTTATGCTTAACATAAATTTCAAAGGATTGATGTTCTCTCCAGGATTTTACATGGTCTTTATAATTTAGCATTAATTCCTGAAAAAGCATTCCATAATGCTGTATATCTGCCCCCAACCCGACCTGTAAGACAAGAAAAATAACTTTTATTTAACTAACCTGCGGGGCGGTCCGATACGAGGGGTGTCGTTGGTCTTGGTCTGGCATCTCCCATTTTCTTGCGATGCCGTCCTCCTTCCTGGTTCGTGTGGATGACGCGTCCCTGCGTCATCAACAGAAGTCTTCTTAGCATCGCGCTCCTGCGCAGGCGCACTTCTTCGCACTGTTGAGGGCAGAGCAAAGTACTACAGTGTGTAGGCGCTGGGGCTCTCTGCAGTACTTTGCTCTGCCATCGATAGGGCAGAGAAGTACACCTGTGCAGGAGCACAATGCTAAGGAGACTTCTGTGGATGACGCTGGGACGCTTCATCCACACGAACCAAGAAGGAGGACGGCATTGCAAGAAGATGGGAGGCACCAGACCAAGTAGAGCGCTGCCCCTCGGACCGGACTGCCCATTGGACCAGACTGCCCCCAGGTGAGTATAATAAGTTATTTTTCTTCTCTTATGGGTCAGGTTGTTGGTTTATATACAGCATTATAGGATACTGTATATCAGCCCTGAAAAATGGTGGCCGTAACTCATATCAGCCAAACCTGGTCACAGGTTCCCTTCAATAATTAAAGGATTTTTTTCTGGGTATATGGTTACATTTTTAGTGATACTATTTTGGATAGATACGTTTTTATCACTTAAAATTGCATTTTTTTCTGGGAAGAATACTCTGAGTGAAAAATGGCAATTTTTATGCCAAATATGCAAATTTTTAATCTGTATTTTTTTTTAAATTTAGTAAAGTGATCGATTTAATCATTTAAAAAAAAATATATATATTTTTCCTTGTTCACTTTATTTTTTAATCACCTTAGAAGACTTGACTTGAACCATCGATCATTTGTTCGCCTCCACTATGGGAGCCTATGTGCAGGAGCACCATGAACTGTCATTTAAACGCTGCTGTCAGAGATTGACAGTGGCATGTAAATAGTTAACAGCAGTGATCCGAGCCCAGCTCCAGCCACGGCTGTTAGACACAGACATCAGCTGTATGATATAGCCGGCATCAGCCGCATGTGGAGAAAGCTCAGCTCCTCAACCCTTTTCACACACAGGCACCAGAACAATTACATCCATGTATGTGCCTGATATTGCGGTAAAGGGTTCAGTTTCACCTACTTTTCGCATCACCATATTCTGAGACACAAACTTTATATTTTTCTGTTGTAAGGACTTGTTTTGTTGCAGAACAAGCTTTAATTTCTGTTTGCACTATTCTGAGGTGCACATGACTATTTTGATTGCTTTATTTTCCATTTTAAAGAATTGAGACAAGGGACCAATTGAGACGCTCAGACGCCTGGTTTCAGGTAGCGAATGGCTCCAGGATGCGGTTTACAGAACAAAAACCAACAGGCCTATTATATTTTATAAAAACCACAAAAGGAGGAAAAAAAAACAGAAAAACGGGCAAAGGTGCTTACCTGTCCAGGCCTTGAATCAAATGCACTATCATGGTGCAGCGGGCCCGAGTAAAGAGGGTGACTACACAGGTGCGGTAAAACCAATGAGACAGCCAGCGTACAATCAGGGATTGGCCTCTTGGCACACCAGTACAAACAAATATTCTGCAGCAGTGTTCACACAGCGTATACAAAGCATCTGGATCAAAGCCTATTAGTAACGCCCTGTGGCGGGCTGCCCAGTGCTAACTGTAATGCGTCCTGTGTGAACAGAGGCCACAGTCTACAGAGCCATCTTATTTTACACCACATTATGCAAATGAAATCTTGTCAAATCAGATAAGGTGATTTTATGGATTTGTTTTCTCATTTTGACTCTCATAGTTGTGGTTTACCTATGATGTCAATTACAGGTCTCTCTCATCTTTTTAAGTGGAAGAACTTGCACAATTGGTGGCTGACTAAATACTTTTTTTCCCCACTATAAGTAAGCTTTTCTCTTGTTTTCCTATTTGTGGCCACAGGATTGTAACATTTCAATAATTAAATTACATAATTCTTTGTCGTGATAGTGTGAGCATAATCTAAGGGGCCCCAATTGATGGCTGTCGGCAGGGCCAGTTCCAGGTTTTTGAGGGCCCCGGGCGAAAGAGTCTCAGTGGGCCCCCCCTTTAATACATACCACGATTCATGATTGCATGTAACACAGCCCACGTAGTATATAGCACAGCCATGTAGTATATAACAGCCCACGTAGCATATAACACAGCCACGTAGTATATAGCACAGCCCATGTAGCATATAACAGCCCATATAGTATATAGCACAGCCACATACTGTATAACATAGCCCACGTCGTATATAGAACAGCCATGTAGTATTTAGCACAGCCCACATAGCATATAACAGCCCATATAGTATATGGCACGGCCCACGTAGTTTATAGAACAGCCATGTAGTATATAGCACAGCCACGTAGCATATAACAGCCCACGTAGTATATAACACGGCCCACGTAGTATGTAGCACAGCCATGTAGTATATAGCACAGCCCACGTAGCATATAACAGCCCATATAGTATATAGCACAGCCACATATTATATAACACAGCCCACGTAGTATATAGAACAGCCATGTAGTATATAGCACAGCCCACGTAGCATATAACAGCCCATGTAGTATATAGCACAGCCATGTAGTATATAGAACATCCATGTAGTATATAGCACAGACATGTAGTATACAGCACAGCTCCCCTCCCCCCAACAATGGCCCCATAGTCCAGTACTCAGTTATAGTTACCCAAAAAAAAACCCACTTCTCACCTCTCAACGTTCCCGCACCGCGCTGCTCCCTCCCTGCTCCGGTCTCGGCGGTTGCCGCTGCACTGCCTGACACACAGCGAGTGTGCGATGACGTGATCGCGCACCCGCAGTGTCAGAGGCAGAGTAGGGAATGAAGGGAGAGGGAGCGTCAGGTGACGCTCTCTCCTCCATCATTTGCTTTGAACTTTACCGGCAGACGCCCTGGTAAAGTTCAAAGCGGCGGGGGAGTTGGCGCTTGCGACAGGCGGGCCCCCCCTGCCTCACAGGGGCCCCATAGCAGCTGCGTGATGTGCCGCTAGCTCAGGGCCCCAGGGGGAGCGGGGGCCCTAGGCACTGGCAGCTGCCTGCCCCCAATGCCGGCCCTGACTGGGCCCCCCTGTCTCGCCAGGGCCCCGGCACTTGCCCGGGTACGCCGGGTGCTGACGCCGGCCCTGGCTGTCGGCCAAACCACGGTTCGACTGGCAGCTACCTTGGCCACCTCTCCCATACACAGCAGTGCTTGATTTGGCCAAACACTACTCTGGTCCCTATGAGAAACCCCCTGCAAAAGTCATCTGATAGCGGCTTTGCTAGCTGGAAACAAAAGGATTCATCATCGGAAATTTACATCATCTGTGCGGGGCCTACACATTACAATGATAGCAAAGTCGACTGATATCAGCAGATTTGGCCGACAATAGTCTGATGTGTTGTCTGACTAATGTGTTGTCTGACTTATTAGAGGATAAGACCGTCCCGATTGAGGAACACGTTGGCGCTGTTGTGATGGTTTTTATGCTTTTTTGATCAAAAACAGTGTTTACTAAGTACCACTTTATACTTACAGCAGGGTATATCCTTATATTGTTACAATATTAGGTTCTGTCTGCTAAATGGCCACAGTGTGAACATGCTCATACAAGTTGCATGTATACCAACTTGTGCTACGGCTCATTTCTTTGGTTTTGCTGTAGTTTCTTGCACTTTGTACATACTAGGGGTGTGGCTCCTCTTTTTAATTTAATTTATATAGCTGCAGGTGTCTGGATAATTGTCCCTTAGTTTTCTCTGCCACCATCTACATTGAGGTCGTCTGACACAAGGTGAGGTTTTAATATTAGAGGATAGGACCGCCCCGATTGGGGTAGATCTTGTTGTGGTGGAGTGGCTTTTACGATTTTTGCACTAAAAACAGTGTTTATGAAGTACCCTATGTTATTTACATGTACTATTGCTATGTACATACTGCAGGGTATTTGCTTATTTTACTTCTATATTAGATTTTCTCTGTTAAATGTCCACAGTGTGAATATGCTTCCATATGTTGCATGTATACCAGCATAGGCTCCGGCTCATTTATTTGGTTTTAATGTGAATATGGGGGCCAGAAGCGAATTGCAGGTGGTCATAAGGTTGCCTACACTTATCCCCGAGTCCAGACATAAACACTTCTTTCTGCTTCCTCATACCTGCAGCCTGCCAAGATTTTCTGAGCAAACAACAAGTTATGAGTCTGTACCTGAGGGCACAATTTACTGGCTGTATGCACAAGGACTGCTTACAGGGACTGGAGGACAAGCATTCATCTTGGGTTACACAAAAGCTTTCAAACCACATCATTTGTCATCAGGGTACCTGAGGCACAATGTAGTGTTGCAATATATTATATCAGTGATCAGAGACTTGCACTTAATGGGATTACCGTAAATAAGAAGTAAAAGAAAAAAAATGTTTCCATTTTTTTAACCCCTTAGTGACAGGGCCAAATTTTTCATCTCTGACCAGCGTCACTTTATGTGGCAATAACTCTTAAACAGATCTCGTTGATTTTGAGATTGATTTTCATGACACATTGTACTTTATGGTAATATTAAATTTATGTTATTTTCTGCATTTATATATAAAAACATCAGAACATTTGTCCAAAAATTTGCAATTTTCAAACTTTAAATGATTATCTTTTTAATCCAGACAGTCATACCACATAGAATAGTCATTAAATAACATTTACCTCATACCTGATTTACATCAGCACCATTTTTAAAACATCCCTTTATATTGTTAGGATGTTAGAAGGTTTAAAACTGTAGCAGCAATTTTTCATTTTTTCAAGGAAATTTTCAAAGCTTACTTTTTAGGGACCTATTAATTTTTGAAGTGTCTTTGGTGGACCTCTATGTCGTAAAAATCCCCAAAAGTGAGACAATTTTAAAAAGAGCACCCCTCAAGGTATTCACAACTGCTGTCAGGTAGTTTATTAACCATTCAGGTGCTTTTCAGGAAATAATACAAAGTAGCATGATAGGAAGGAAAAATTTTATTTTTACCACCTAAATGCCGGCAGACCGGCTATAGTGACCGGCAAGGCCACTATTTGGCTGTGAATTGCCATGGCGAACATCAGGACCACACAATCATGATCTCAGGGTGCCAATGGATTTAAAGAGGAAGCCCCCACGCTCTGTTAACCATTTACATGCCGTAGTCACTATTGACCGCAGCATGTAAGAGGTTAAAAAGCCATGGTTGGTGCCAAAACCAATCAAGGCTGATACAGCAAGGTGTCAGCTATAGTGTACAGTCAACAGCTGTTGCATTTTCACCAGTCAGGGGATGCTAAGGTCTTACGTAAGGTCAGTAAAAAGACATATTGGTGGTCACTAAGGGGTTAAAAATATATGCGTAGTTGTAAGGAGGTTGCTTTCCCTGCTCCTTGCCTGGAACCACATAGTCAGACAGCTGGGTTGTTGGGGGGAAGACTTTCTGCCCTGGACAGAGGGGACGAGGTGACTGCTGGGAAGAGAGAGGTGTGGTCAGAAAAGAGCGGGAGAGCAGAGAGAAGGCAGCGCGCCAAAGAGAGGGCAGGCTGCAGCGCCGCGCTCCCCTAAAAGTAGTGCTCCCCGTGAGGGCACTGAGGCTGAGATACCCACCAGAGTGAAGGCTGGATGTGGGGGTGTAGATTTGGAAGCCTCCAGAATCAGAGACAGTGACTGTACAGCCCTGGTGACCGCAGTGACAAGCAAAGAATCCCTGGTGACCGCAGTGACAAGCAAAGAATCCCTGAGCGTGATAAGTAACTACCCAGTGTGTGTGTGACAGCGTTACTACAGAAAGACTGTCAGCCTGGTGCACAGAGGCTCTTGCAGCAGCGACGGAGACTGTGCTATTTCCTGGTTCCAGTTTCACTTTGAGAAGAACAGGCTGCAAAAGTTTAACCCCGGAGTCTTCAGGAGTCTCCAGTTCTCAGAAGGCAGGAAAGACTTCAGACTTTTCAAGTGCTGCTGGTGACTGTACCCACATTGGAATAAGGACCCTTCAGTCAGGACCTCCCTGGACTGATAAGTTACAAGAACACTCGTTAACCCTTTCATTTCCGTTTAACTGTTTACTATTGATTTACCTCTATTAACCCCCTGTTTACTCCCTGCGAGGAGAATCTACTCCTGTTAATAAATTCCCCTCAACAGTTGGTCTGTCTGTTCCGTGGTGACATACGCAACCCTGCACTCTATTACACGTGGCGTAGTCGGCAGGATGTCACACGGTAGCGCGGAAGGGGCAGACCAAGCAGTTGAGGGAGGCCCCAGGTCTAGCATCTCCCTGGGAGCCATGTTAGCTAACCTGCCAAAATTTTCAGGGAGTAATGTCATGTTGTGGGGTTGGACGGAGCGCATCCAAGGGATGATGCGGATGCATCCTATGACACCGGCTCTGCAGGCAGAAATAGCTGTGATGGCCCTAGAGGGGGATGCACGGGACTCTGTTATGCTCAGACCCCCCCAGGCGAGAGATACCCTGGACAAAGTATTACGTATACTTGAGGAGACGCATGGGGACCCCACTGACGTAGGGGAGCTGCGCATGCGACTGTTCCGCCGGGTACAAAGAGAGGGGGAGACCGTGACTCAATATATGAACGCACTGCAGGAGCTTCATACTGCCATTATACGGAAGGACGGCGTAGGTGTGGGGTCAGTTGACGATGTGCTGCGAGACCAACTGGTGACAGGCTTGCGAGATGTGTTGATGAAAAAGACCCTGCGAGAGCGCATGCGCGTAAAGCTAGATATGACTTTCTCTGAGGTCGGGAGTGAGGCACGCACGCGCGAGCAAGAGCAAGGGGTGGTAGGGCCAGTGGGAAAGGTATGGAGCAGGGAGGTAACAGCCCCTCAATGGGTAGAAGACTTGAAGAAGGAGGTGGCTGAATATAAGAAGATCACTGCTGCAGAGTACAGCCCTCCGGTGCGAGAAAGAGAGACCGCCCCCCAAAGTGAGACTAGTGCTGCTCGGCGAAGAAGACTGCCTAGATGCTACAACTGCGGAGCACCCAGTCAAAATGAAGAGGAGGCGATGTGGACCCTAGATTCCCAGCTGAAAATAAGAAGAATCTGGGAGGAGATTGAGAGTCTGGGGAAAGCCCTTACTGCCGTTTTGGGGACCAGCGGCATACCCCGAGTTAACGTGTGGAAGCCGCCAGAAAGAGTTAGAGGAGAGGTGCGCAGCATGAAGAAGGCTTCGGTGGTGGCCCCAGAGTGTAACTCCGTATCCTGGGGTGAAGAGCAACCGCAGATGAAAGATGTCCCCTGCCGAGGTCAACGATCCAGACTGAAGCGCCCTCCAGACAGACGCAGACGTGAGTGCTGGACGTGCAGAAAGGTGGGACACATGTCCAGAAATTGCCCTACCCGAGAAGAGCGGTGGCAGAGATCCGCTTACCCCTCTGAGGGTCCTGCTAACTGGAGGGAACGTCGCCCCTGGAGGGAATGGTACGGCAGGAAGAGGAGAGCTTCACCTAGGGCAAGACAGTACCACAATGTCGGACGCCAAGGAGAGGTGGAGAAGGTGTCAAGCATCTCTGGTGAAATGACTGTGCTGTCCCAACGTGTAAAGGCGAACCTGGTGGATCTACAGCCAGGGTCTGAAGGTTTTGTTGGTGAGACTCAGTCTGGAGGAAAGAAAGTGACGTTCACTCGAGAAGACCACCAAAGTGCTTTACTACCCTGTCCAGCACGAGTTCCTGAAGAAGGAGAGAAAGTGCCAAGTGTTCCTGCGACACTCGTTTTCAAGGTCCGAGCCGATGAGGAGGAACCACTGATGTTGTCCCCTGAGGTGAAGAATGTGCTGGCTGTCAGCTCACCAGTTCCTGATCGGACAGGGGAAATGGAACAGCTGTGTGAGACAGGGCGTGTGGTTGAGAAGCCCTGGGAAGTGATGTCCGCAGAGTCTGGCCTGCATGGTCTTAATTCATCTGGCTCATGCTTCGACGAGAATGCTCCTGTCAAAGAGAGGGGGAGCCATGGAGAAGAATTGCTTGTACTAAGCCCCCAAACTGAGGAGCCCGAACAAGAAGTCCCTAAAGTTTCCGATAACGACAAGGAGGAGGAAGAATCATCTACGCAGACATCTGCTAGCGGCAAAGCTAAGAAGAAGAAGAAGAAGAAAAAGAAGAAGACAGCAGTTGTTGATGAAGCAGAGAAAGCATATCTCAACCTGACTGATGAGCAGCTCCTAAACCATTTAGTCTGGGAGTATGTACAAGAAGAAAGGCAGAAGAAGATGCGAGAATCGCAGGTATCTGACTCCCCTCCAAAGAACAAAGAGCAGCACGAAGAGTCCTCGCCCGTGGAATGGCGAGCTTTAAGAGAGGGGGAATGTAAGGAGGTTGCTTTCCCTGCTCCTTGCCTGGAACCACATAGTCAGACAGCTGGGTTGTTGGGGGGACGACTTTCTGCCCTGGACAGAGGGGACAAGGTGACTGCTGGGAAGAGAGAGGTGTGGTCAGAAAAGAGCGGGAGAGCAGAGAGAAGGCAGCGCGCCAAAGAGAGGGCAGGCTGCAGCGCCGCGCTCCCCTAAAAGTAGTGCTCCCCGTGAGGGCACTAAGGCTGAGATACCCACCAGAGTGAAGGCTGGATGTGGGGGTGTAGATTTGGAAGCCTCCAGAATCAGAGACAGTGACTGTACAGCCCTGGTGACCGCAGTGACAAGCAAAGAATCCCTGGTGACCGCAGTGACAAGCAAAGAATCCCTGAGTGTGATAAGTAACTACCCAGTGTGTGTGTGACAGCGTTACTACAGAGAGACTGTCAGCCTGGTGCACAGAGGCTCTTGCAGCAGCGACAGAGACTGTGCTATTTCCTGGTTCCAGTTTCACTTTGAGAAGAACAGGCTGCAAAAGTTTAACCCCGGAGTCTTCAGGAGTCTCCAGTTCTCAGAAGGCAGGAAAGACTTCAGACTTTTCAAGTGCTGCTGGTGACTGTACCCACATTGGAATAAGGACCCTTCAGTCAGGACCTCCCTGGACTGATAAGTTACAAGAACACTCGTTAACCCTTTCGTTTCCGTTTAACTGTTTACTATTGATTTACCTCTATTAACCCCCTGTTTACTCCCTGCGAGGAGAATCTACTCCTGTTAATAAATTCCCCTCAACAGTTGGTCTGTCTGTTCCGTGGTGACATACGCAACCCTGCACTCTATTACATAGTTATCATCATATATTTAACGCCCTATATCATAAAGTGAAGGTGCTATTTATGAACACTGGACATAAAATGTTTTGTACTTTTTTGCCTTCCAAGGAATGGAATAGAAAATGATCAAAACTACAGGTAATTTAGACCAGTTCTGGAAGTTGTTATCAAAAAAATGTATTCTGTTACCAACGATTAAAAGATGTGCTGACCTGGTGGTTGAAAGCATGGAGGCATTGGGCATATGAAGAATGCTATACTGAACCCAGAAAACAACTGCATCACATTGGATGATGTGGGGTGGACCATTGTTTTCTGAGGATGGGACAGGTAGGAGTAATGGTGCATGGAGCAAGTCTGGGGCGGGTATGGTGCACAGGATGTATTCTTCTGAACTAACTGATCAGACCATGAATGTGATACATAAGTGGGTGAAAAATATTACTATGGCTGTCTCTCTATGAGTTGTGGGAAAGTTTATATCTCACTAAGGCTTCCTTCACACATCCATTATTTTTTGCGTATGAGAAAAAAAATGTACCACTATTTCTCAGTGTGCTGGATACAAATTTTCAGCCATTTTTGGACCATATGTCCATACTGAAAATACCACAATGCATTTAGTTATAAATGATATGTAACTAGGGATGAGTGAATTACTTTGCAGGACCCTGGTGCAGCAGTCACATCAGTATTTTTTGGCTGCCGGACCAGATCCATGTGAATGGTCTAATTCAGGCTGGAATCCCATGTGCCTCTTATGATTTATAGGCTTAGCACAACAATCATTGCAGCATGACTTTGCACCAGGTCTTCAAATCAGAAGTGATGCCAAGAATGCCGACTGGTAGGTGGTGGTTCACGGGGTTCTCATCTGGTGACCACAGACTACTGCCGGGGCTGCTGAACCAGAGTCCTATGAGTCGCTTTGTTCATCTATATGTAACCCAGAATGGTGCCATTAATAAATACTCTGAATAAACACTAATTTTATCTGATCTGCAGTACCCAGGAACTAACACTATATAATGTACGGGCTGTGATTTTCCAGCTCCAAACACAGTTTACATCTGGCCACCTCCAGAGCTCGTAATGGCTGTGGATGTGTTTTGTTGGTGGGTGTTATGGGTATTTGACTCCCACTGGTCTGTTATTGATGACCCATTCTAAGATTGGTCATCAATATGTCAGTTCTATGTCATCTCTTGCATCGAATGCTGTATACTAGTGTGATTCCAGCTGTTACAAACTCCACCGCTGCGCTCCAGCGTCCTCGTTCTCACCGCTCCAGCGCTGCGCTCCAGCGTCCCCGTTCTCACCGCTCCAGCGCTGCGCTCCTGCGTCCTCAATCCACCGCTGCAACGTCCGGTTCTGCACGCTCCTCTGCTTCCCTGGCACTTCCGGTGGCCAGGCCCTCGGCTGGTGTTCTTTCCCTGCGCAGGTGCTCCAGCTTTCCTATAGGAAGCAGGCTTAGCATCCCTGTCTCCTCCTCCTGAAGTCATGTGTTCCTTTCTATCCAATTCCGTTCCTGCTCCTCCTATAAAGGCTAGTTCCTCCTGCTTCCTGGTGCCTGATTGTTTTAGCATTTTGCTGTTACGTTTGGCCCTTCGTATTGCTCTATACTCTGTGCCTGTACTCTGTGCTAGCCCGTGCTACCCTCCGGTTCCCTTCCTTCCCTTGGTAGCTTCCCTTCAGCCCCTGCTCTAATACTCCTGTTGTTTACCTCTGATCTTTGGGTTGTTTTCCTTTCCTCAGGTTCCCTCCGTTCCAGTCTCCTCGTTCTCCAGGCCCTTCGTCTGCTTCCCGTATTTCATTCCGTTACCCTGCCTCCTTTTCTCTCTCTTCCTGGAGCCGTCCCTGCTGGTATCTCACCGTGGGTAAGTGACCTCTGGGCTTGCTCCTTGCGGCCCCTGTATAGGGGTCGTTCCCTCCTAGGTCGCTCGCCCAGGGGTAGGGCTCCCCACGGTCCAGAGGGTCCACTCTTGTTTTCCGCTAGGTTGCTATAGTACAATCAGGCCATGGATCCCGCAGGTACCCCTTTCTCGGCCCAGAAAGAGCTCACCCATTTGCGCGATAACCAACAGCGCATAATGGCTTTTTTGAAATCTATGGAGTCTCGCCTTTCCTCGATTCAGACTTCTGACCCTGTTAACACCGCCCAGTTGGCTAGTCTCCAACAGGAGCTTGCCCAGCAACGCGATACCCAGTCCCGCATGCTGAGTTATATGGCCTCCATTGACGACCGTTTGTTTAATCTTCAGTCAGCCCCAGCTGTGCTCACGCAAGCCTCTTCCCTTGACTCCAGTCCTCCGTCTCCCTCTCACCCTCCCCCTCGTTTGGGTAAACCTCCCAGGTACTCTGGCGATCCAAAACTTTGTAGGGGATTTTTAAATCAATGCCGCCTTCACTTTGAACTTCTGCCACTTCAGTATCCTTCTGATCGGGCGAGAGTGGCGTTCATTGTGTCCCATCTCGAGGGAGAGGCATTAGCTTGGGTGAATCCCCTGTGGGAGCGTGACGATCCCGTTGTCTGCCACCTGGAGGACTTTCTTGAAACCTTTCGGAAAGTTTTCGATGAGCCCGGACGCTTGGCCTCTACGACCGAGTCTCTCTTTAATTTACGTCAGGGTTCTTCTACCGTTGGACAATACGCCATCCGCTTTCGTACTTTGGCCTCGGAGTTAGGGTGGAACAATGAAGCTCTTGTGGGTGCTTTCTGGCGGGGCCTGTCCAGCCGTATTAAAGATGAGCTCGCCGGTCGTGACACCCCAACTACTCTTGAGGACCTTGTCTCTCTCGCCACTCGGATCGACCTCCGCTTCCAGGAGCGTTCGCGGGAGTCTGCGAGAGAGAGGAGATCCTCGCCTGTCTCCGCTACCTTCCGGCAGCCTAGTACTTCTCGTGCCCCCGTTTCTGTTTCCTCTTCGGTTCCATCCTCTGAACCCATGCAAGTGGATCGAGTTAAAATGGCGGAACTACGCCGCAAGGAGAGGCGCACCCAGGGTCTCTGCTTCTATTGTGGCAGTGCAACCCATTTACTCCGCAGTTGTCCTGATCGTCCGGAAAACTCTTCCGCCTAGGACAGGTAGGAGAGGCCTCCCTAGGCGCCCGCGTTTCCTCTCAACCCCTGACTCTTTCCATTCTTTTTTTCTCTAACCAGCATCTATCTTCCGAGGTGGCGTATGTGGATTCTGGAGCGGCAGGCAATTTTATCAGCCTTGAGGCGGTTCGGAGGCTTCGCGTACCTGTAATCTCTTTGGACACTCCCCGACTAATCGCCTCCATGGACGGAAGACCTTTACAAGACGCAATTTCTCTCGTCACTGAAGAAGTGGAGATTCAGATAGGGGCCCTTCATCGCGAGAAGATCGCTTTTTATGTTCTGCCTAACCTTTCCTACGCCTTTCTACTGGGCCTTCCCTGGCTTCGACTACATGAGCCTACACTGAATTGGCGCACTGGAGACGTACTTCGGTGGGGCCCTTCGTGCCATAGTCGTTGTCTTCAGTCTATATGTCCGGTTTCTCGTACCCAGCCTGCTGAAGTTCCAGATGGATTACCTTCCCCTTACTGGTCCTACGCTGATGTCTTCAACAAACGAGAGGCTGAGAATCTTCCTCCCCATCGTCCTTACGATTGTCCTGTGGAGCTCCTTCCCGGTCGTTCTCCACCTAGGGGAAGGATTTATCCGCTTTCAGCTGCCGAGACCAAATCTATGTCGGAATACATACAAGAGAACCTAGCTAAAGGTTTCATCCGGAAATCCTCCTCCCCTGCTGGAGCAGGGTTCTTCTTTGTGAAGAAAAAGGACGGTTCCTTAAGACCTTGTATAGACTATCGGGGTTTGAACAGCATCACAATCAAGAATCGGTATCCTCTGCCCCTTATTCCGGAGCTCTTTGATCACCTCCGAGGCGCTCGAGTTTTCACTAAGTTGGACTTACGAGGCGCTTACAATTTGGTCCGGATTCGCTCTGGCGATGAATGGAAAACTGCTTTCAACACCCGGGATGGCCATTACGAGTATTTGGTCATGCCTTTCGGTCTTTGCAACGCTCCCGCGGTTTTCCAAGAGTTCGTCAACGATGTGTTCCGGGACCTTCTCTACTCGTGCGTCTTGGTCTATTTGGATGATATCCTTATTTTTTCTTCTGATCTTCCGTCACATCGCAGAAGTGTTCGCGAGGTTTTGCAACGCTTAAGAGATAACCACCTGTATGCCAAGATAGAGAAATGCTTGTTTGAGCAAACCTCACTGCCGTTCCTCGGATACATTGTCTCTGACTCCGGCCTTAAGATGGACCCTGAGAAGGTTAATGCCATTATTAACTGGCCGCGGCCCTGCGGTGTGAAAGCCATCCAACGCTTCATCGGATTCGCTAATTACTACAGGCAATTCATTCCACATTTCTCCTCCATGATTCGTCCTCTTTCTTTTCTCACTCGCAAAAGTTCCAGCTCCAAGGACTGGTCTCCTGAGGCCGAGAAGTCTTTTTTTCAACTTAAAGAAGCTTTTTCTTCTGCTCCAGTCTTGCATCACCCTGAGGTGAACAAGCCTTTTATTTTGGAAGTTGACACCTCTTCTACCGGGGCTGGAGCGGTGCTCTCACAAAAGACTCCTGAGGGCCTAACGGCTCCTTGCGGCTTCTTCTCCAAAGCCTTTTCACCTTCAGAACGAAATTACACAATTGGTGATCGTGAACTGCTAGCCGTCAAATTGGCTCTAGAGGAGTGGAGATACCTTCTGGAGGGTTCGGTGCACCCGTTTGTAATCTTCTCTGATCACAAGAATCTTACTTACTTGCAGACTGCGCAAAGATTGAATCCACGACAAGCGAGATGGTCCTTGTTCTTTGCTCGCTTTGAGTTCGAGCTTCGTTTTCGGCCTGGCAACAAAAACATAAGAGCTGACGCTCTGTCCAGGTCCTTCCAATCTTCTGATGTCATGGAGGAGCCTGCTTACATCATTGACCCTACTAAAATGGTTACCGTAGCTCCATTACAGATGCTCCAGCCTCCACCGGGTAAGACTCTTGTCTTGGATGTTGACACTAAGAAGGTCTTATCTTGGGGCCATTCTTCCAAATTGGCTGGTCATGCCGGTGTTAGAAAGACTATCCTTCTCATTTCACGTTACTATTGGTGGCCTACCTTACGTCAAGAAGTAGAAGACTTTGTGGCCTCCTGTCCTTCTTGTGCCAGAAACAAGGTACCCAGATGACTGCCACATGGAGCTCTCCTTCCTCTTCCGGTTCCGTCCGCACCCTGGCAACACATCGCAATGGACTTCGTCACCGATCTACCTTGCTCTTCGGCCTGCACGGTCATCCTCGTTGTTGTGGACAGATTCTCTAAAATGGCTCACTTCATTCCATTAACCGGTTTACCTTCAGCTCCTGAGTTGGCTAACATTTTTATTCTTAATATCTTCAAATTCCATGGTCTCCCTCAGCACATCGTCTCAGACAGAGGGGTTCAATTTACTTCCCGCTTTTGGAGAGCCTTGTGTAAGCTTTTAAAGGTGAATCTGGACTTCTCTTCCTCATATCATCCTCAAACCAACGGTCAGGCAGAACGTACCAACCAAACTCTGGCTGTTTATCTTCGACATTTTTCTAATGCTCACCATAACGACTGGGTCGAACTACTTCCTTGGGCGGAGTTTGCCTACAACAACCATTCCAGCGAGTCCTCTGCTAAGTCTCCATTTTTTGTTGTTTTTGGACGGCATCCAAGTGTTCCCTTACCAGTCTTTCCTGCCTCTGGTGTTCCAGCTGCTGATTCGATGGCTCTCGACTTTTCCTCCATCTGGGGCGAGGTCAAAGAGACGTTAAAACTAGCTTCTTCTAGAATGAAGAGACAAGCTGACAAGAGACGTCTAGATTCTCCTCCTTACTCTCCTGGTGACAAAGTATGGCTTTCTTCAAGATTCATCAGACTCAAGATTCCTTCCTACAAGCTTGGTCCACGATTCATCGGTCCTTTTGAGATTCTACGTCGAGTCAACGAAGTCGCTTACAAGCTGAAATTGCCTGCCTCGCTCCGAATACCCAATACGTTTCATGTCTCTCTTCTCAAACCAGCCGTCTTTAACCGTTTTCATTCTCCCTCTTGTACTTCTTCTCAACTAGCCAGCACAGATAACATTTTTGAGGTTAAGGACATTTTGGCTGTTAAAACAATTCGGGGAAAGGAGTTTTTTCTGGTGGACTGGAAGGGTTTTGGTCCGGAGGAGAGGTCCTGGGAACCCTTGGAGAACATTGATGCCCCTCGTATTCTAAATAAATTTTTTGCTACTCTTCGTAAAGGGGGGCATAAGAGGGGGGGTACTGTTACAAACTCCACCGCTGCGCTCCAGCGTCCCCGTTCTCACCGCTCCAGCGCTGCGCTCCTGCGTCCTCAATCCACCGCTGCAACGTCCGGTTCTGCACGCTCCTCTGCTTCCCTGGCACTTCCGGTGGCCAGGCCCTCGGCTGGTGTTCTTTCCCTGCGCAGGTGCTCCAGCTTTCCTATAGGAAGCAGGCTTAGCATCCCTGTCTCCTCCTCCTGAAGTCATGTGTTCCTTTCTATCCAATTCCGTTCCTGCTCCTCCTATAAAGGCTAGTTCCTCCTGCTTCCTGGTGCCTGATTGTTTTAGCATTTTGCTGTTACGTTTGGCCCTTCGTATTGCTCTATACTCTGTGCCTGTACTCTGTGCTAGCCCGTGCTACCCTCCGGTTCCCTTCCTTCCCTTGGTAGCTTCCCTTCAGCCCCTGCTCTAATACTCCTGTTGTTTACCTCTGATCTTTGGGTTGTTTTCCTTTCCTGAGGTTCCCTCCGTTCCAGTCTCCTCGTTCTCCAGGCCCTTCGTCTGCTTCCCGTATTTCATTCCGTTACCCTGCCTCCTTTTCTCTCTCTTCCTGGAGCCGTCCCTGCTGGTATCTCACCGTGGGTAAGTGACCTCTGGGCTTGCTCCTTGCGGCCCCTGTATAAGGGTCGTTCCCTCCTAGGTCGCTCGCCCAGGGGTAGGGCTCCCCACGGTCCAGAGGGTCCACTCTTGTTTTCCGCTAGGTTGCTATACCAGCCTTAAGGTTATAAACCCATTGTAGCCTATCTAAAGCAGAATCTGAAGATGTGACATATGACATTCTTTAAGTCTGTCATGCCCTGCTCCTTTACGCCATTTACTAGGATAGGGCTTGGATCAGTTTTTCTTGGAATCATTATCCAAGGCTTGGTTTCCGTTTATCGTGTTTGAACAGTTTTATGAAGGAGCTGGACAAAAAATGATGACAAAATTGTGCACTTTGTGCACCTCTCCAGTGTCCATAGCGGGGCAGAAACATTCTTGATCCAGTACCATCTGGCACAACAACGAATGCAGCGGATTGATCAGTTCTGTCATTAGTTTCATTCTAACTTTTGACTATCACACTGGAAGGAAAATACTATGGATGGACCTTGTGCACATTATGTGCCACACTGCAGCTTTAATTATGTCTGTACGCAGCAGAAGAGATGCCGCTTGGCTTGCAGAGAGCAGGATTTCCAGTGTTGGCATGCCTATGTGCCATGCTACTGATGATATTAATTACCTTGCACTTTCTTCTTTACTTTAATTGGCAAGCTGTGTTTTACAGTTACGTCTATGAGTTTTCGTTCATGTCTGCCAGGAATATTTTTGAGCCAAATATCAATTTGGCAGCTGAATGTTCTTTCACAATCAAGGTTTGTGAAATCTCGGTGGAACCAGAGGAATGTCGTCGTTAGCCCAGAATATTGTCTTATCTCTCATTCATTGCTATGCTGGATGAACGAATGAAAGGTCCACTCGCCTGCCTTATCACAATGTCACATGCTCCAGCCATCTTTGCGTTTTTTTTATTGCAAACTTAAAGGGAGTCTGTCACCCAAAAAGACAATTTAAAGTAAACAAATAGTCATAAAGGGGACTTAACCTCCTATCCAATTCATACCTTTAGGCTATGTGTACATGCACGGAAATGCTATAAATCCGCAATAGATTATTAAAGCAATGTTAATCAATGGCATTCCTGAATTGTTGTGCACATGCTGGGGAAAATTCCGTCCTTATTTGCAGTGTTTTATTTTCTACAGCATGTTAATTCTTTTTGCGGATCTTCAGCATTTCTGCACCCATTGACTGCCATTGATTCAGTCAAATCTGCAGCAAAACCGCAGGTGTAAAAAGGTTTGTGGATATGCTGTGGAGTTGCGTGCCAAAAACGCTGCAGAAAGGTAATGATGTCAGAAGGAGGAAGAGTGTGTGGGCGGAGAATATGTGTGAGCGGAGAATATGTGCTTGTCTGTCTGGGGGTGTGTGTGTGCAGGTGTCTGCGGTAGCGCTACCGCCGTTACTGTTGGTCACAGTGCTGCGGCATCATGCTGGAAGATGTCAGCGTGATCCCGCAGCTGGCTGTGACCTCTGGTAAAAAAGCAGGTGTGGGCCGATGAGAATACTGCTCCCATCTGGCTATCTCTGCTGTCACTGATAACTGTGATAGCAGGTGCTTCTGATGGGAAAGTAGTATCATCTGCTGGCGCCTGAGTTAAAAAAAAAAAAAAAAAAAGTTAAATTGCATACATATTCACATAAAAATAAAGACCCATTATACTCACCTCACACCAAATCCCCAATCCCCAATCCTTGTCTCCTATAAATAATGTAAAATAATAAACCAACATATACTCCCTGACCGCCGTAGTCCAGGTAATCCAGATTGTCCCACGACGATCTCACGTGTAGAGCAGTCACATCGGGAGATGTGACCACTCTACCTGGCCGCTGGCGATACACTGGCATGAGCTAATCGGTCTTGCAGTATATCAGCTCTGGTGCTTTCACTTACAGCACCGCTGCATGAGAAAATTCTCACACAGCGATAGTGCCTTAAGTGACAGCACTGGAGCTGATGATCTCCGGTGAACTCTCATGGCAGTGCAGTGATACACTGTGGGAGGGATTACCTCCTGTCAGTGTATCACCGGAAGCCAGGTATTCTACACGTGAGATCATCGTGGGACACTCAGTAAATGGACTACGTCGTATAGGGAATATTATATGTTGGTTTATTACTTTTTTTTGTTGCAGGAGATGAGGGAGTAGGGGATTAGGCAAAGCAGTAAGTATGGTAAATTAAGTGTCAATAAAGGAGTCTGTGATTATTTAAATTAAAGGACTTAATTCTGGCTGTGTCTTTATTTACCATACAACTATAGGATTAGTAATAAATAGGTGTCTTGTAAACACCTCTCCATTACTAATCAATGGGCTTGATGTCACCTGACAATGCAAAGGTGACATCAACCCCACAAATATGAACCTCACTTGCCACCGCTACAGGGCAAGTGGGAAGAGCGAGGCTAAGTGCCAGAATTGGCATCTATAAGATGCGCTATTTCTGGGGCAGCTGAGAGCTGCTGTTTTTAGCCTGGGAGAGGCCAATATCCATGGCCCCTTCCCAGGCTATTAATATCAGCCCACAGCTGTCTGCTAGTTCGATTTTATTGGGGGACCCCATGTAAATTTTTTTCTGGGATTCCCCTGTAAACTAGCCAGTAAAGGCTAAGCAAACATCTGTGAGCTTATAGTAATAGCCTGGGAACCTTTATGGCTATTGGTTCCTTCACAGAATATTAACATCAGCTGTCGGCTTTCCCTCTGCTGGTTTGAAAATTACGTGGGAGCCCACGCAATTGTTTAAAAAAAATTATTTGAAACATTAACAGGTATTTGCGTTTCAGGCAGATTTCGTGCTTGTGTGATTCTTTTATTTAACTCTTTATGTACCATTTTATTAATGAGGGTATCTGACTGACACCAGTTCATTACTAAACCTCAAGCTTGGTATTACATACAGTGCCTTGCAAAAGTATTCGGCCCCCTGGAACTTTTCAACCTTTTCCCACATATCATGCTTCAAACATAAAGATACTAAATGTAAATTTTTGATGAAGAATCAACAACAAGTGGAACACAATTGTGAAGCTGAACTAAATTTATTGGTTATTTTAAATTTTTGTGGAAATTCAAAAACTGAAAAGTGGGGCGTGCAATATTATTTGGCCCCTTTACTTTCAGTGCAGCAAACTCACTCCAGAAGTTCATTGTGGTTCTCTGAATGATCCAATGTTGTCCTAAATGCCTAATGATAATAAATATAATCCACCTGTGTGTAATCAAGTCTCCGTATAAATGCACCTGCTCTGTGATAGTCTCAGGGTTCTGTTTGAAGCACAGAGAGCATCATGAAGAGCAAGGTACACAACAGGCAGTTCCGTGATACTGTTGTGGAGAAGTTTAAAGCCGGATTTAAATACAAAATGATTTCCAAAACTTTAAATATCCCAAGGAGCACTGCGCAAATGATCATATTGAAATGGAAGGAGTATCATACCACTGCAAATCTACCAAGACCTGGCTGTCCCTCTAAACTTTCAACTCAAACAAGGAGAAGACTGATCAGAGATGCAGCCAAGAGGCCCATGATCACTCTGGATGAACTGCAGAGCTCTACAGCTGAGGTGGGACAGTCTGTCCATAGGATAACAATCAGTCGTACACTGCTCAAATCTGGCCTTTATGGAAGAGTGGCAAGAAGAAAGCCATTTCTCAAAGATATCCATAAAAAATGTTGTTTAAAGTTTGCAACAAGCCACCTGGGAGACACAACAAACGTGAAAAAAGGTGCTCTGGTCAGATGAAACCAAAATCGAACTTTTTGGCAACAATGCCAAATGATATGTTTGGCATAAGGCAACACAGCTCATCACCCTGAACACACCATCCCCACTTTCAAACATGTTGGTGGCAGCATCAGGGTTTGGGCCTGCTTTTCTTCAGCAGGGACAGGGAAGATGTAAAAAAATTGATGAGAAGCTGGATGGAACCAAATACAGAACCATTCTTGAAGAAAATCTGTTGGAATCTGCAAAGACCTGAGACTGGGACGGAGATTTGTCTTCCAACAAGACAATGATCCCAAACATAAAGCAAAATCTACAATGGAATGGTTTACAAACACACGTATCCAGGTGTTAAAATGGCCAAGTCAAAATCCAGACCTCAATCCAATCGAGAATCTGTGGAAAGAGCTGAAAACTGCTGTTAACAAATGATCTCCATCAAACCTCACTGAGCTCGAGCTGTTTGCCAAGGAAAAATGGGCAAGAATTTCAGTCTCTCGATGTACAAAACTGATAGAGACATACCCCAAGCGACTTGCAGCTGTAATCGCAGCAAAAGGTGGCGCAACAAAGTTTTAAGTTAGAGGGGCCGAATAACATTGCACGCCCCACTTTTCAGTTTTTGAATTTCCACAAAAATTTAAAATAACCAATAAATTTTGTTCAACTTCACAATTGTGTTTCACTTGTTGTTGATTCTTCACCAAAAATTTACATTTGGTATCTTTATGTTTGAAGCATGATATATGGGGAAAGGTTGAAAAGTTCCAGGGAGCCGAATACTTTCGCACGGCACTGTACATATATATATATATATATATATATATATATATATATATATATATAGTATATATATATATATATATATATATATATATATATATAGTGAGATAGCGCTCACTAAAGTGTTGGGGAATACTCGCTTGCCATGGGATTTAAGCACTCAGACACGGTTTCTCCTCGTAAACAGTTTTATTCAGTTTATTAGACATCATAAATCATAACACAAACAGTTCATTACAGTTCGTTATATACATCAACGGAACACTTTAACCGCCGACAGTCTGTTCCAATGGTAGATATGTCTCTGCCCGTAACCCCTTGTTATCTGGAGTTACCTTACTGGAGCTCCGGCTCCACACACTGACTCCTGCCAGTACTGGTTCACAGGGGGAAAACTGCCTCACTGGGATCACCGTCCTTGTGACCAGTGCACCTCGGATAGTCCAGACCCACAGTAGGAACTGTAGCTTCCCCAACACAGAAGCTGTCACAGGCTCTGTTGATGCAGCCTCTCCATGCACTTTCAGGAAGTCTAGTCACAGGCACTTCCAACACACAGGCCATCAGTCCATGGTCTCACCAGGTGCTTGCAGGACTCCAGTCCACTCCAGGACAATAGAAACACCCTGACCATTCCAGGACTCACACTCTCAACAGGTGCTTGCAGGACTCCAGTCCATCCCAGGACAATTGAACACCCTGAGCATTCAGGTCCACAGCCTTTCTAAGTGCTTCCAGGACATCTCCACTCTCAGGAGACTCCAACACAGACCTGCCCTTGCACATGGACCATACAGATTCAAAAACTCTCCTCCTGTGACCAAACACTGGTCACATTATGTACCTTGTAACCACACCCACAGGTGAGGTATGTATCTCATGGGCTGGTCACGTGATCCTGACTTCACTGCAGGTCCTCAAAATACCTGCACCTCCCACAGGAAAAAGGGGTACAGTGAGCACCCTCACCCAGGGGTGAGGTATGTGGGTAGCCAGACCCTCCCATCTCTCATAGCTACCCGCAACCCGACCCAGATTCACTAAAAAACATCTTAGTGCTCATGTAGACCAAAGACCAAATACTCCGGGTTGCATTGCAGGGAGCAGCTCCCCATATCCAGGGAGGCTTACAGCACAGAAGCCCTCCTCCTCTGCGACACATACCGGCCATTCACCACAACGCCGGACACTCTTACTATCCCCATTACGATCAAGGTTGGGGCAGGAATAACGTGCCTAACTTACCATCTATCAACCGAAGAATCTAAGCTGAATACTGCCTGACAGCGGAGGTTGGCACCCTTAAAGACATGCGCAAATGGCGCCCCCACTTCGCTGCGACTGTCCCTCCTAACTCTGACCCTATACGCCCTCAACTTACAAAAAACATGTGTATGAGAGTTGTTCGTTTAACCCGTTCAAAGTGACGGTATTCAACCGAAAAATCCACCAAGACTCTTTTGTAAAATTTTACAATCCCAGTCGCCTCCTCTGCCTGGTACCTTCACTTGATCTATCCCCAGATGGCTGTAGCCATTGTCACACAAACTACTCTGAACATGGTCTATATCAGCAGGAGCTCCAGTCAGCTGATTGGTAGGACTGCTGCGTATCGGACCCCCAACAATCTAGGAATAGGCCATCAATACAGAAAGTATGAACAAATAAATAGGAGAAAAAAACAGGATTCATATTTGCAGGTGAACTTTTAGGAGAAATGTTCTGTTTTATTTATTGGCCTGTCTTCATAATTTTGTCACAATTTGTATTGAATGATATAAAACAATCAACTGTAAGAAGAATATAATAAAACCGGGTGTGATTGTACTGTGCAGTCTCCATGTCTGTCCAGTACCGCCAGCTCGTATCCTGCCAGGAATGCTGCTATTAAGCAGATGGCTGTTGGCCGGCAATCTCCATATTTGTGTGATGGGCTCATGTTTGTTCCATGAAAAAATGTAAATTAAAAGCATGCAATAAACTGTGATGCAGCTATAAAAATCTCTGGAAAAGGAGTCATTAGTGTGGCGTGCAGACAAGCCTCGGAGAGTTCCTTGGAGAAGGTCTGTCTATTATAAAGACATTGGATTGTCCTTTACAAAATACGGTGGGACCACACTCCTTAAGTATAGCATGTGACATAAAATGGGTGGGAGCATTGTTTCTCTTCAATACAGAGGTAATATAAATCCTTAAATGCTCTCTTCTGCTGTAGCTGTAAGTGCAATTATTGCAGGGATCAACTTCCCACATGGCACTAATCATGCACGAAAGCAATACAGGGGGAATTTATGAAGACTGGCTAACATGCTTTAATCTTAAAGTTGTTTTCTGGTGTCAGAAAACCTCTCCCGGCAGCAGTCTGTTTAAAAAAAAAACATTTGCTTTACTCACCCTCCCTGTGTCCATTAGTAATTCACCACCACTGCTCCCGGTGCCGGTTATTGTCTGCAGGGCTGACGTCATGTTGACAACTCTGCAGCCAATCAGAGAGCTCAGTGGCTCTGTCCAACACTGATTAGTTGCAGGTGCTATCGGCGTAATGTCATTGCTTCAGACAATAACAGACAATGGAAGAAGCAACAGAAACTCTTCATTGGAACTGGGGAGTGAGCGTAAGGTCCCCTTCACATATCCGTATGCAGTCTGTTTTTTAAGGTCCGCCAATGCAGACACATTCACACCCATTGTATTTAATGGTGATGCACACATGTCAGGTTGTTCACATGGACGGTTTTCTTTTTTTTTTCCTGCACACGGACAAAATGCGCGCAGCACACGTGCACACTGATGACACAACAATGATAAGTCCCTGTATTATATGCTCCGGTGGCTGGAAACAGCATTACAGTTAGCGCTATTCCCCGGGGCCGGGTGCTGAACACAACTCTCATCATCCTCACCTGGTCTCCCTGCCATCAGCGAGAGCAGGTGATGCTGATGAGAGTTGTGATAAGCACCCACCGTCTATGACTAATTCACATAAATTTATTTATTTAAACAAACGACGTTAAGGTCACTGGAGTTTCTAGCTGCTGGAACATTTGGAGGCTGTGAACTAAGATTAACTTTGGTGTGTATTTTACTGTACTTGTTAATAAATAAAAAAACAACATGGTGTCCTTATTACTTTGAATATCAAGGTGAGGGAAAGCAGGCAGCTGGGAACTGGTGTTTTTATTCTGGGAAGGGGCTAATATCCATAAAGGTTCCTCCTATTAATATCAGCTCAGAGCAGTCTGTATAGCCTTCACTTGTTATTAAAAGCCCCCCCCCCCAAAAAAAAAAATGATGTGGGGTCCCTCTTATTTTTAATAACCAGCAAAGGCTAAACAGACAGCTGTGGGCTGATCTTAATAGGCTGGGAAGGGGTCATGGATATTTGCCCCCTCCCAGACTAATAACACCAGTTCTCAGCTGCCACAGAAATGACGCATCCATTCATTTGCGCCAATTCTAGCACTTAGCCTCAGCTATTCCCGCTTGCCCTGGTGCGTTGGCAAACAGAGTAATGGTTGTGGGGTTGATGTACGCTGTGTAATGTCAGCTGACATCAAGCCCAAGGGTTAGTAATGGAGAGGCCTCTGTGAGATACCACCATTACTAACCCGTAGTCAAAAGTAATAAACACAGTGGTAGTGGGCTTCATACAGTCTGATCAGAATGTTAAATTAAGAAACTCATTTTCAGTAATATATATTTTTGCCTAGCAGCATTAGACAATGTATGATAGAGATGTGATCCTTGCTCATTTTTTAGCGTATATATATTTTTTGTCTTTCATGATTTATTTTTAATTATAGTCAAATAAATATTTATTTTTAAAGAAGCTCAGGATGCTGGAACATCTTTTGCTTTCCCTTAGTGAAGTCAGGTGCGACCAAGACCGGCTGTTACATAGGGCGAGCTTCAACTCCAACATTAACTCGGGGAACAGGGTATTTGCACAATACAGTATTCAATATACAATAATAGCAAAGTTGTTATCAATGCACAATAACTCCAGCATCTCTAACTCCCTACGTTATATATCTAGTTTCTAACGACAGCAATGTTCACAATGTCACTACAACAATCACCTTTATCTTCCGGGCTCTAGCGGGGTCTTCAGTTCTTCACACTAGGCCACAAGTCTTTCTGACAAAGTCAATCACTGCTCTCTGGGCCTCCCACACTACTGTTACGGAACTGCAACACAGAACTAGTATAGAAGGGGGAAAACTGACCCTGCACTGAGACTAGGCTGATACCCTACAATGGAGTGGGCGACCGATTCCTTGCGAATAGACCTACCGACGATCCTAGGTTAAACTCAGCGAAGACCTATAGAAAGGGGGAAGGAGGTCCCTGAAAGATCTAACGACTGGGTATAAAAACAGGTCACCTCCTAATAGAAAACACAGAGACGGCTGCAGAAACCAACTGAAAACAGAAACTAAAGATAGCAGAACCAGAGATCCCAGAACTGCACAATATCAAACACATAAAGCTATCAAAGCACCTAGCCAGAACTCTAGCGGATTAACACTGTTGTCCAGCAAGGAATGGGAGGCAGGTGCTGGGTAATAAAGGGTGATACAATCACCTGATCAAGGCAACCCAGCACCAGGGGAAAAAGACCAGCAGCCAGAAAACCACAACAAGATGGCGAATGGTCAAAATAAAACAGATTCTTACTATAGCCGGTCCAGACCCCATCTGTTGCACCACTCCAGACTGCTCCCTGTACCAATTGTCAATGTCGGAAGTAACGGCCCAATTCACTAGCGCCTTCTGGTCACTGCAGCAATGACACAACAAACGGGCAAAACACTAATTTGTCAGGTGATTGGACTGTTCATGCCGACAAAGTTATTGGTCTCTTATAAAATAATTGTACTCTGCAGCACAACGTCCTGTGTAAACATCTGATGTGCTGCTGATAAAGATGACATCCTATGTGCACAGAACGATCGTATTAACATTCGTTCTATGGTCGCAAAATTTCGGTTTGTCTGTCTAAACAGGCCATGAAACATGTGCTGCTTGGCTTGTAAATAACCAATCAGTGGTCATTTAATGCCCACAATCTGCTCATCTACATGGGTCCTAAATTCTTTCTAAAGTTTCGTAAATAAATGACACAAAGTATATGCCAGAGGTACAGAGTATTTTGTGCATAATCTGTCATGAACAGTATAATTTGCCACTGCTGCTCCAATAGTTCCATAGATATTAATAGAGATAAGCCAACCCTCGATCCAACTGCTATGTCCAGCTATCGCCCAATATCGCTGCTCCCGTTCGCTTCCAAACTCCTGGAGCAGCACGTCCACGCTGAACTTTCCTCCCACCTCTCATCTAACTTGCTCTTTGACAATCTACAATCTGGTTTCCACCCCCATCACTCAACTGAAACAGCCCTGACCAAAATCACTAACGACCTACTTACCGACAAAGCTAACGGACAATACTCTGTAATCCTCCTTCTAGACCTGTCCTCTGGTTTCGACACAGTTGACCACTGCCTCCTACTACAGATCCTCTCTTCCTTCGGCATCAAAGACCTTGCCCTATCCTGGATCTCTTCATACCTTTCCAACCGCACATTCAGCGCCCCCACTCCCACACTACCTCCTCATCCCACCCTCTCTCTGTTGGAGTCCCCCAAGGCTCTGTTCTAGGACCCAGACTCTTCTGAATCTATACACTTGGCCTGGGACAACTCATAAAATCCTATGGACTCCAGTACCACCTTTATGCTGATGACACTCAGATCTACCTTTCTGGCCCAGACATCTCCTCTCTGCTGTCCAGAATCCCGGAGCGTCTATCAGCCATATCCTCCTTCTTCTCTTCTCGCTTCCTCAAACTCAATGTGGACAAATCTGAACTCATCATCTTTCCTCCATCCCATAGATCTTCCTTACCTGACCTATCTATCGCAATCAATGACATCATGCTTTCCCCCATACCGGAAGTCCGCTGCCTCGGAGTAACCTTTGACTCTGCCCTGTCCTTCAAACCGCACATCCAAGCTCTGTCCACCTCCTGTCGCCTCCAGCTCAAAAATATCTCCAGAATCCATCCTTTCCTCAACCGTCAGTCTACTAAAATGCTTGTGCATGCCCTCATCATCTCCCGCCTTGACTACTGCAACATCCTTTTCTGCGGCCTCCGTGCTAACACCCTTGCACCTCTCCAGTCCATCCTTAACTCTGCTGCCCAACTAATTCATCTCTCCCCTCGCTACTCCTCCGCTTCCCCCTCTACAAATCTCTTCACTGGCTCCCATTCCCTCAGCGTATCCAATTCAAATTACTAATACTGACCTACAAAGCCATCCATAACCTGTCTCCTCCATATATCTCTGAACTAAACTCCCAATATCTTCCCTCACGTAATCTCCGGTCCTCCCAAGACCTCCTTCTCTCCTCCACACTTATTCGCTCCTCTTCCAATCGTCTCCAAGACTTCTCCAGAATATCCCCCATCCTCAGGAATTCTCTGCCCCAACACGTCTGACTATCAATGACATTCGGATCCTTCAGACGGAACCTGAAAACCCATCTCTTCAGGAAAGCCTACAGCCTGCACTGACCCCGCTGCCTCCTCATCACTACTGGAGATACTGCCTCACCAACACCGGAGCTCCTGCAACCCTCAACCTACTGTCTCCTTCCCCATAATCCTGCAGAATGTAAGCCCGCAAGGGCAGGGTCCTCGCCCCTCTGTATCAGTCTGTCATTGTTAGTTTGTTTACTGTAAGTGATATCTGTAACTTGTATGTAACCCCTTCTCATGTAGAGCACCATGGAATCAATGGTGCTATATAAATAAATAAATAAGTAATGATAATAGTAATAAGTGAGATTGAAGGGTTAGTGTCCCTTGGGTGCAAATAATTTCAGCTGCAATCCCCATTGTATCCACCAGAGGGTAGTATTGGTATTATTCTTTTTATGTAAAAATCCCATCTTTTGGTATTTGTACGCCATTACTGTAAAACTGTGTAAACGATTGACATAACTAATTTTTATTTATTTTTTTTCAATAATTTTGTTCAGCATGGAAAGCTATTAAACTTTGCCAATCATTAGGGGATTTATCTTCAATCCTGTAAAAAAATTGCATGTAAGTGGCTTCCAAATTCTTGCCCGATTGTCTGCTTTCAGCTGCACTGATATGAGAACGTTCTCATTTGGAGTACTGATGCTGCCAGTGAAAGTGTCAGCACCTGTGTCTCTCTAAGGGTCATTCATAAGTTTGATTTTTGGGTAGGAGTGCAATCCTATAATTGTGAATGAGGTTGTTCACATGTCCGTGATTTTTCGCAGACCGAGGAGTCCACACAAAGACACAGAGAAATGTGTCAGAATAAAAGAGTCAATGTAAGTCTAAGGGTCCATGAAAAATTCGGACCACACACAGGCATCATTCAAATGTGGTCCGATTTTCACGGACTGTTAGAAAGGAGAGGGTGTAAAACAAATTTTTTTCATGTACGAGAAAAATTGATGAAACTCAGACCACATTCTAATCAAACTCTGATGAAATTCTGATCGAAATCACTGCTAAAACTCGGTCAGTTATTCTCGAATGGTAAAAAAAAACTTCTATAATTAGTAAATCCTAATCCACCAGAAATATCAAGAAAACCTAACAATCTATGTCTTATAGTGACCAAATAAAACGGCAATAATGCTGTTTACCACCTAAACATAAAAGTCAACATAGAAACCAGCCAGTCATAAAACAAACCTATTTATATCTAATAATAGTCAGATTCACCAACATATTCCCCCTTGGAGCTCATGTCAGAGGCCTCTCACCAAACCAAATCATCTTGCATTGCCCTGATGAGAGGCAATCAGCCTGAAACACGTGTCTGCAAGTGGAGTTTCTGGTTTGGCTTCTTATCCGAAATCAAGGCCTTTTAAAGGGTCAATATTGACTTTTAGGTTACGTTGCCACTATGAGTGTTGGGTGCATTTTTGATACTGTGATTTTTCACTGCACAAAAGAACTCAGTATCTCACAGTTTCAGCAAAGTAGATGGGATTTATAGAAATCTTATGCCCACTGTGCTTTTTAACACCGCGTAAACTGACTTGCGGTGTGTTTTTAAAATCCGCAAAATGATAATTTCTCTTGTGAGTATGCTATGTATCTTGTGAACATTTTCCCTATAGAATTGCATTAGATGGGGAAAATTCACAGGTAAAAAATGTATTTACGTTTTTAGAGTGTTCCGCTGTAAAAGTGCACTAACAACGCATTTAATCTGCACACGACACATTTCTGTACATTACAGTTTTGTAAAAGCCAAACTTCAGGAAGTATAAAAAAAAAACAAAAAAAAAACACAACGCTTTATTTAAGATATGACATACTAAAAAGACATTGCAACATTGAGAACGTGATAAAAATCATGTAAAAAAAACGCACACAAAAGCAAAGAAATAAAAACGCAAATAACTTCATTTGGTCAATAGGTGCAGAAATGATGCTGAAAGTCTGCAACATCAAAAACTCACTAAATACTCATAGTGAGAATGTAGCCTTAAGATTGCCACCACCGCCAGCAGCTGGCACTAGAGTCCCTGGCCTTTTTCTCCCTGAAGTGGCTGTTTGTATATTTTTTATGGTGAACTTATCAAAAAATGAAGGACTGTTTAGAAAACCAAAGTGAATGATATATATCATTATTATTTATACTTATCTATAGCACAATACCCAGAATACATTTACTGAGAGCTAAAAAATAATGCTAATTATATAATTATAACCACAATGATCTGCTTAAAACATTCTCAGTCATTGAAAACAAAGTGTCCTATTTTTATGGACTGGCCAGGAATTCTGAAGGCCACGAGGGAATATAAATAATTTTTTACTTTCACGAAAGACTTGAAATATAATCTGCCTCTCCCTCCTCATCAGAGAATATTACTTAACGTCTTTACCAGAAATTACGCAACCTACCTATATCGCTGTCTAATGTCCGGGAATATAATGTATCTCCGCTATCCCTCTGAACACTGCAGAATAAGGATTACCTTCTACTTTCACCTTTTATTAAAATACTCATCGCTTTATTTACTAGACAAGAATAAAAATAATAATCCTCAGGGAATATAACCTTCCAATCACTGAATACATCATGGACCAGCTGGGAAAATGTTGCAGAACAATTTAGTAAGAAAATGTTGTGGACTCTGTCAATGTGATCAGGATTACTGTTGACCGAACACTTTTACTTAGAGGGGTTGCCAAGGACTGGAAAAAGGTACAGTCTAGAAAGACCCTAAATATATAACTCGAAAACACTACCTCAGACTTGGCTCCCTAAAAGGCCATTCTCTTACCTCCTGAGGAACCAGAGGGGAGGCCGCAACACACTGCCAACAAGAAGAGAAGAAAATGTGGAGGAAGATGCGAAAACCCAATGTGAGAAAATTAAAACACGTTCATGTAAGGTTGAGAAGGAAGGCTATGGAAAGCTTAAAATAAATGGAACAAGAATAACCTACCAGAAACCTAAAGAAGTGAAAGGAAGAGGAACTGGTAAGGAAAACAGACTCACAGCAGGAATTCAACTGGAGTTTACCATGCAAGGTAAACTCCATACATGAAGGGTTGGAACTCTTAAACTTAAGTTCACCTAGAGCAGTGTTCCCCAACTCCGGTCCTCAAGAGCCACCAACAGGTCATGTTTTCAGGATTTCCTTAGTATTTCACAGGTGATGAAATTATTGCCTGTGAAGGTGATGCAATTTTCACCTGGGCAATACTAAGGAAATCTTGAAAACATAACCTGTTGGTGGCTCTTGAGGACCGGAGTTGGAGAACACTGACCTAGAGGTATAACCAGCAAAGAAGTGCAGTGAAGGGAAACATATAAAATCCCACCCAGAATGTGAAAGGGCAGACCAAAATGGGAAAATGGAAAACAGAAGAGCGACCACAATGGTGACTGGTCTGCAAACCATGTCCTATGAGGAACGGTTACAGGATTTGGGAATGTTTAGCTTGCAAAAAAGAAGACTGAGAGGAGACTTAATAGCTATCTACTAATATCTCAAGGGCTGTGACATTGTAGAAGGATCATCTTTATTCTCATTTGCACAAGGAAAGACTAGAAGCAATGGAATGAAACTGAACTTCTGATAATTTTATTTCTAAGAAAAAAGGGGTGCCTGACATC
Organism: Ranitomeya variabilis; assembly: GCF_051348905.1. NCBI lineage: Eukaryota > Metazoa > Chordata > Amphibia > Anura > Dendrobatidae > Ranitomeya > Ranitomeya variabilis. The sequence goes on along the minus strand of NC_135232.1, from coordinate 1,080,957,293 downwards.
AGCCTATTCCCTTCCTACATGGAGAACACATACTGTCTTCCCTGAACCGAGTATACATGTATCTGGGTAGGATGGGAGAGACTGCAGTCGGTCAAGAAAGCCTGCAAACAAAGCTCCCTGGTGGGTCTCATGATGTTAGAGCAGTCATTACATTCCGAGTCAGTTGTGTTTGCAATTTTTGGAATCCACTCCAGTTTGGAGGCTCAGTAAACACATACTTGACTTGCGCTGAGACTTTTCTAGTTTAGCACAAGCTTGTCAGTGTTTCGTGGGTCTGGATTCATTTAACTCACTGACAGTTTTACAGTTTGGCCCAAGCAGTTACCTTCTCTTAATGTGGATGTCAAGGGATAAAGGTTCCTTCAGGATCACAGCAATGTCTCCAGCTCTACCAACACATGAATCAAAGCTCTTATGTCATTTTCCCATCTCTTTCCCTCCTCTCCAGTGTTTTATTGACTCAGGTGACTCTTCCTTGAGCGCTGGTGTGCTTGTGTCACCTCGTACTTCGTTATTCATATAGCACTGTACCCAACTTTAAATTGTGCATTTTTACTGGGAACATTTTAGAATTTGTTCCTTTAGCTTAACTCCTCCAGACTGTGGATTTAGGAGTTGCCTAGGGAGAGTTATAGATGAGTAACTTGATGTAATGCCAATCGGATTCATGTTCAATCTGTAGGAATTCACTGAAAAGTTTGCAATTTGCTTTATGTAAATTGCCTGAAATGGCTGCTCATTTTTCACATTGTAAAAGATTGGATCGCCCACAAAAGGAAGACCTTGGACAGGCTTCACCATAATGACTTGCAGATATCACACCAGATATCCTTGTGTAAATCTGTGGCTCTAGTTTCACTAACAGATCGTGTACTACTCACCTGGGGAGGTTGTGCACAACAGGCACAACACTGGAGAGGGCGTGGGTCCAATATTGACGGCTGAAGGTCTGACCTCCGGTTCTAAGGCGTATACTGCTGGAACTAGAATGAAAGTTTGAGAATCATACAAAACTTGAGGGATATTCCGTGCGCTGCCAGTGGATGACGGATATCCAAAGTGAGGTAGATAAAGAGATACCTTAGAACAGGATGTCACCTATGACCTTTAAAAGGGTTAATGATGATGTTACAATTAGCATCACACATAATAAGCAAAAATGAAATTATCATATTTTAGGGTGGGGTGGCAAGGGGGCTCAGTGGTGCCATGCCCTCCTGACTTGTGGGTCTCATAGAGGCCACGTGGCCCTCTGCCGTTTGCAGTGCCAAAAGTGAGAAAAGATCAAATTTTTAAGTTGTTTTTAAGATGCAGGTGACATGAGCTAGTTATTGGATATAGGGAATAAAGGAAAGTTCTGTGTCAGATATGACCTAAAGACAGAGAGCGTGCTGCTTGGGAGTTATGGTTGAACTGTAACGGGTGGCAGGGTGGTAGTCATAGTCGAGGGGCACATTATCTAATACCTCTTCACCCCGGCAGAAGTAGGTGATTCTGCGTATCCCCGGGTGTGTCTGTCCTGCCATCCTGGGCGCCATTTCTCGAGGTCTTCAGAAGGAGGAAACCACACCAGCTTGAAAAGGCAAAAACTTATTTACTGACGGTAATAGTCAAACACAGAGGATAGCATGGGACAGAGTTTTCTTTCTCTTCGTTCACATACAATGGCACTTTACCAGTGATGATGGACACAGACACAGTTCTTGAAATGAAGAATAATGCAGAATTCTTCAGCCCTAAGGGAAACACCATTTTCTCTGAAACCTTACATAAGGGAGCTCCTGCTACTAGCCTACGGTTCCCACTACCTGACTTTATTGCATCCGCCTTGCAAATAAGGCTGTCCCAGTCTCGGCACATGTGTGGTGTCCCCATATTAGCCTCTTCAGGTAAGTCTGCTCTGTTTGTCCCGTTTGTTCATATTCTCCTGCATGCACCACACACTCTTCTCTTATTGTATAGTTCATCTCCCTCTTTACTTCTGTCTTCTCCGAGACTCTCTCACTAACTGAATAAAATGGAACCCAAAATTCTCCCAGTCATCCATCAGTCTAACTCCCATTTCAGGGGCCGGCCTATTGGGTTAACTACATCCTGTACTAACAGGACAGGGCAAATTAGCTGTAACACATTGCTACCATTTAGTGTCCATATTATCAATAACACATTTTATGATGAAATACAGTTAAACTGTTTCAGAGGGGGGTGGGAATCCTCGACCACACCCAGTGTAAGGAGGTGGACCAACTGTCATGTACCCCTGAATGCATCAGTAGTACTGTGATATAGATTAGGTAGAACATGAATAATGTTTTGTTCCTGATATCTTTTCTTGAGGCAACACTGTTAATTTATCTATGGGCTGCAGTACTAACTAACGGCCACAAGATGTCACTGTCTTCTTTTTCACTCTTGTATAGAATGTTAGTTAAAGGTAACACAGACAGCAGGCACATAGACAGTGTGAAGGTTAACTTGAAGTATGGCCTGTAGTGAGTTCTGTGGATTCTGGGAAAATGATCTTCATTTTAGTTTGACAAGAAGAGGAAAATAAAGAGGCAAGACTATTTTTTTCCAAGTGTGGAACTACAAGGCTCATGAGGAAAAGGATCTAGCTACAGAGGCAGCAGGATGACACAGGCAAGTGGGGAACCCTGCAAAAGAGAGGCTTAGAAATCCAGGAAGGGTACTGTCCAGCAAGAAGGGGACCTTAGGATGAGGTAGCACCCTGCTGTGGGTACTGAAGGTACTGTCCAGCAAGAAGGGGACCTTAGGATGAGGAAGCACCCTGCTGTGGGTACTGAAGGTACTGTCCAGTGAGAAAGGGACCTTGGGACAAGGTATCCCCCTGCTGTGGGTACTGAAACAGGGAGCATGTTTCTATGAGCGGTTCCTGGGACTGATATAAGCAAGAACATAGTGTAGCAGGGCATAGCGAAACACGTGGACCTGTATGACCCTACCCCTAAGGAAAATGGACATTTAAGATCTCTCCTCATTACTGTGCTGCACCTCTTGCCAGAAACAAATTTCAAAATGTGGAGCTTGGAGTGTAGCCGGTCTACTGTGTGGGAAGTGAATGCATAACCTGTTACTCCCTGTTCACCTGTTTGTGCATAAAAAGAACACCGTTTATAAGACCTGATTTTGGCACCTTGACTTAGGGGGTGGAGATCTCAGATCTCAAAGTATCGTCACACATGCAACTCCACAGTACACAATTGCCTGTAGCGGGCCGGGGTGTCAAAGAAGTTTAGTAGAGAGAAAAAACACAGGAAAATACTTATCCAACCTGCCACTCCAGATGCTGCTATATTTTTTAGTTTGTTATGTTATGCAGTCATAGCAGTTTCCACCTGTTCACAGATGCTTTCATCTGTTAGGAGGTGCTGGTCAGTTTTTTTCTTTTTGTGGTGTTAAGCATCCCGCCACTGGACTCTGGAGCAGGGAAATGTGTTTGATGAGTGATCATGATTTTCTATCCGGTATCTGATGGACGAGTCTGGGTTTAGAAGATGCCAGGAGAACGTTACCCAGCTGACTGAATTGTCTAGGCCTTAGGTCCAGTGAAGGGAAATCTTAATGCTTCAGCGTATAAGACTTTGTAGGTTTAAACTTTGTGGAAACAGTTTGAGGAAGGCTGTTTTCTATTTCTCATTACTGTGCCCAGTGTACAAGGTCCATAAAAACATGCTTGGGTGAGTTTGGTTTTGATGAACATGACTGGCTGCAGAGAGCTGGAGAGAGCGTCGACCTCAACTGTGCTGTTTCATGTATGTTCTTCATGCTATGTATGTTGTTATGTTTTCTCTGCTGCCACCCAGTGGTCCTTTTCTGTATGGCAGCTTGTTATTCATTTATTCTTGTGGCATGTCTTTCCCTTCCGGTTCAGGGGTCAAGTCTTCTCTTCCTCTGGCAGCCATTTCATTTTCAGTTTCATGCTGTTGTGAGAGGACACGTTTTAACCAGGCTTAGGAAGGCATCAGTCTTTCGACCACACTCTCTCTTTTGTTGCTCAGACTTGCAGTCATACTTGGTGCTACATCTTAGGGTATGGCTCCACGGTCCGGAGGGGCGGCGGTATCGCCGCAGCGGCGAAGCCGCTCGGCGCTAAGCCCCGCCCCCTTTCTGGGACGCGATGGTGCCGGATGTGTACAGTACACATCCGGGATCATCGCACCCCTCGCCATAGGGCCCTGTGATATGCCTTGCGGGGACGCTGCGTCCCCGCAAGGTGTACGGACATGCTGCGATCTGAAAAGACGCGCAGCATGTCCGGAGTCGCAGGGTCGCCGCGTGCGGGTTTCCACGCAGAGTGGAGACGGGATTTCATACAATCCCCTCCACTATGCTGGAACATCTGGACGCTGCGTGTTTGACGCTGCAGCTCTGCGCAGCGTCAAAAAAGCAGCGTTTCCTGACCGTGGAAACATACCCTTACTGTACCTTGTCTACACCTGCATTTCTGGAGAAAGTACTGTATTACCAGTTATACGCTGTGTGTCCGGATTTACAAATAAACAAGTCTGGATTGCACAATCCCTGGTGTGCATCATCTCTTCGGACGCTGAGCAGCATTGGTTCTGTCTGTCTCACAGCGAGGAAAATACTGAAGGTACGAATCTTTCTCTCAACACCTATTAGTCACCCACACCTCCATTCGCCTCATGTGGGGACAGAACAGTCGAAATACTGCCTTGAAGCCCGGCCAGAATCATCCTTATATCCCTATCCATGTGCCCACACTCTGCCTGCTCGCATACTGCAGCCCTGCTCTGCTAAGAAATCTGCAGCGTCACCTCAGACCGCATTGTGCATAAAGACTCTCTGTGTATTATACCACATCGCTGCAGATTGTCAAACCGCAGAACCGCACAATTCTCTAAAAACACCTTGGGAATCTCATCAGGGGGTCGCAACTAAGCTGCACCGTGATTTCCAGCCCCCAATTCAAAAGTTCCGTTTCTTAAAGGGACAGCGCACCTTAAATCAAAATGGCCGAAAAGGACCTTACGCAGTTCCCCAATGCTGAAACAGAGCAAATACAACCTGATACTGTCCATTATGAAGACCGGGAAGCAGAGCCGGCTTCCGTAGCAGACCCAGATGCACGACCAGTACGCTCCATCAAGCCAACTTTAAAGGTTCTCGAGAATTACTGTTCCACAAGGGATGAGTTCAATGACAACCTGGACGACCTATGGGAATGAGTCGCCTCCCTCATGTCAAGCGTCCAACGCCACAAAGATGATGCAGCGAGTTTACAGAACACTATAAGACAGCTAGACGTGGCCCACGGCAAATACAAGAGACTGTCCGCAAAGTATGCTGCCTTCCTAAAAGACTCTAAAATCGATGAAGCCCTATCAGAGTTAAGCAAGGCGGACTCCACAGACAGAGAAAGGGACGCCGCCGTGCAAGACGCCAAAGATAAAGCGGAGCTTCGTATCGCCCATCTGCAAGAAACTAGATCGCACAGGTCAGCCTTGTCTAAACACTCTGTCCGGTCATATAAATCATCCTGCTCAAGAACTTCAGCCCTCAGGGACAATCCTAGAGGCCCATTTAAACTCAGAGCGGTCCAAACTAAGACGTTCATACACAGAAAAGAAAGCAGAAGCAGAGGCTAAAGCAGAAGCAAAGAAAGCAGAAGCAGAGGCTCGAGCAAAGATTCTTCAAACAGAAGTAGAAGCGAAGAAAGCAGAAGCAGAGGCTCAAGCAAAGATTCTTCAAACAGAAGTAGAAGCGAAGAAAGCAGAAGCAGAGGCTCAAGCGAAGATTCTTCAAACAGAAGCAGAGGCTAGAGCAAAGATTCTTCAAACAGAAATGGAGGAAGAAATCGCATTAGCTGAAGTAAAAATACTTGAGCAAGCATTGAAGCATAACCTCGACCCAATTTGCCTGCCACCACAGGAAGAAGACGACCCAGCTGTTCGTACCAGAGACTACGTGCAGAAACAGATACCTGCAGCGTACACCTTCTCCAGCAACGTTCAACCCAACATTGTGGAAACATCCAAATCAGCCCAACCTATGGTGCCAGTATCGCCCACAGCCCCTACAGAGACCCAAGACCAACGCCGCGATGCACCCCCTCGGGAGCAGTCATCACCGCAAGACGACCGCAAGGCACACTCCAGCCTGCCTCCACAGTTCAAGCAGCAGTCATCGGAATCTCCAGAGGTTAAACCACCGCTCAACCCTGCAGCAACATCATTTTACCCGGGAACAATTCACCCTTCCACGCCACACAGCTTAAACGCCCGAGGGGCACCACAAGCTAATACGGTAACAAGGAGTGAAGGATCAGACATGTCCGAGTTTGCCAGGTTCATGGTGAGCAGGGAGCTAATCAGCACTAGCCTCTCAAAATTCGACGACCGTGCAGAGAACTACAGAGCCTGGAAAGCAACCTTCAAGGCCGCCATTGCTGATCTCAACCTATCCGCGGAGCAGGAGCTCGACCTTATGGTAAAATGGTTGGGTCCTGAATCCACAAACTGTATCAAGAGTCTTAGGACTGTCTATGTGGGGCAAGCTGAAGCAGGTCTCTCTGCAGCCTGGCAGAGACTGGAAAGAACCTACGGCAGCGCTGAAGCCATAGAAAAGTCCCTATTCAAGAGACTGCAGAACGTTCCATGGATCAACCTTAAGGAAGCCCACAAACTTCTGGACTTAAGTGATCTGCTTATGGAGCTGGAACTTGCTAAAAGAGACTCTCGTCTGTCTGGACTGTGTTACCTTGACACTGCCCATGGGGTGAACCCAATCATCTCAAAGCTGCCGCATAGTCTGCAAGAGAAGTGGGCAGTGTGCGTCTCCAGGTATAAAAGGTCACATGTAGTGTTGAGCATTCCGATGCTGCAAGTATCGGGTATCGGCCGATACTTGCTGTATCGGAATTCCGATACCGGGATTCCGATACTCTTGTGGTATCGGGTATCGCAACAACATTAATGTTAAAATGTGTAAAAGAGAGAATTAAAATAAAAAATATCGCTATACTCACCTGTCCGACGCAGCCGGGACTTCAGCGAGGGAACCGGCAGCGTTGTTTGTTTAAAATTCGCGCTATTACTTGGTTACGTGAATTCCCGGCTTGTGATTGGTCAGGTCGGCCACGTTGCCGGGACGCGGACCAATCACAGCAAGCCGTGACGAAATTACGTCACGGCTTGCTGTGATTGGTCCGCGTCCCGGCAATATGGCCGCCCTGACCAATCACAAGCCGTGACGTCACGGGAGGCTGGACACGCGCCCATTTTAAAATGAGCGCGTCCAGCCTCCCGGCTTGTGATTGGTTGACCGCGGCGCAACCAATCACAAGCCGTGACGTCACGGGAGGCTGGACACGCGCCCATTTTAAAATGAGCGCGTCCAGCCTCCCGGCTTGTGATTGGTTGACCGCGGCGCAACCAATCACAAGCCGTGACGTCACGGGAGGCTGGACACGCGCCCATTTTAAAATGAGCGCGTGTCCAGCCTCCCGTGACGTCACGGCTTGTGATTGGTCAGGGCGGCCATATTGCCGGGACGCGGACCAATCACAGCAAGCCGTGACGTAATTTCGTCACGGCTTGCTGTGATTGGTCCGCGTCCCGGCAACATGGCCGACCTGACCAATCACAAGCCGGGAATTCACGTAACCAAGTAATAGCGCGAATTTTAAACAAACAACGCTGCCGGTTCCCTCGCTGAAGTCCCGGCTGCGTCGGAGAGGTGAGTATAGCGATATTTTTTATTTTAATTCTTTCTTTTACACATTTATATGGTTCCCAGGGCCTGAAGGAGAGTTTCCTCTCCTTCAGACCCTGGGAACCATCAGGAATACCGTCCGATACCTGAGTCCCATTGACTTGTATTGGTATCGGGTATCGGTATCGGATTGGATCCGATACTTTGCCGGTATCGGCCGATACTTTCCGATACCGATACTTTCAAGTATCGGACGGTATCGCTCAACTCTAGTCACATGACGTCACCTTTCCTCCATTCATTCAGTTCTGCAAGTTCATTGACGAACAAGCCCAAATGAGGAATGACCCTAGCCTAGACATCCTGGAGTCTAACACTGCAGCTCCAGCAACACCTTCATCAAGGTATGAAAGCGTCGCATATAGACGCAAGGACTCAAGGAACAGTGTTATGACCCCAATGGCGAGGGTCTCAGAGATATCAGCAAGTCTGCGAAGTACAAAAATCCAGCTCATAGGGCAGTGGTAACTGGGTTGACCATATATCTACTCCTAACGCCAACACTAGAAGTAGCCGGGGAACATGCCTACGTTGGTCGCTAGATGTCTCGCGCCAGCCGGAGGACTAACTACCCCTAGAAGAGGAAAACAAAGACCTCTCTTGCCTCCAGAGAATAGACCCCAAAAGTTGGATACAAGCCCCCCACAAATAATAACGGTGAGGTAAGAGGAAATGACAAACACAGAGATGAACTAGGTTTAGCAAAGAGAGGCCCACTCACTAATAGCAGAATGTAGTAAGATAACTTATATGGTCAACTAAAACCCTAACAAAAATCCACACTGGAGATTCAAGAACCCCCGAACCGTCTAACGGCCCGGGGGGAGAACTCCAGCCTCCCTAGAGCTTCCAGCAAGGATAGGATACAGATTATGTACAAGCTGGACAAAAATGCAAAACAAAAACAATAGCAAAAAGCAAGAAAGCAGACTTAGCTTAATCAAGCAGGAACCAGGATCAGTAGACAAGAGCACTACAGATTAGCTCTGATATCAACGTTGCCAGGCATTGAACTGAAGGTCCAGGGAGCTAATATAGCAACACCCCTGACCTAACGACCCAGGTGAGCATACAAGGGATGATAGACATACCCAGAGTAAAAACACTAGTAGCCACTAGAGGGAGCCAAAAAGTAAATTCACAACAGAACAGTGTAAGCGTCAGAAAGCCTAACCTGCCATCACCTGCAGTACCTGCCGATAAGCAGTACACTATTCCATCAAGGGATAAGTCTTTCAATCGTGAGTGTCCCATTCACAAAAGACCACACTCACTGAACAAATGTAGAGGCTTCAGGTTGAAAACCCTGCAGGAGTGCAAGAAAATCCTCAGCGAACTTGGGGTATGTTTCAAGTGCTGCGCTTCATCGCTCAAGGACTGTAAATCTGCCATTAAGTGTGAAGAGTGTCACAGCGACAGACACCCATCAGCCTTGCACCCAGCCTCAGCCACCAGCAATCCAGCAGTCGCAGTTACCTCTAGTCCCGCTACAAGCCATGGTGGGGAGCTACAGAATCACACCAAGTCCACCACAGCTGTGTCCTGCTCATGCACAGAGGTATGTGGGGAGCATCAAAGTGCTAAATGCTGTGCCAGGATATGCCTAATCAGAGTTCATCCAGAAGGGCAACCAGAGAAGGCAGTAAAAATGTATGCCATCATTGATGATCAGAGCAATCGATCCCTAGCTGGACCTAAGTTCTTTGAAGCCTTTAGAATCAAGGGACCAGCAACGCCCTACACTCTGAATACTTGCTCGGGGCGCATAGAGACTACAATACGATACGATACACTTTATTGATCCCGTGGGAAATTATGGTATCACAGCAGCACAACTTAAATCATAAAAATCATAAATGAATTACTTAATTGACATGACAGTGGAGTTGACAGAAGAACATTATTATTATCATTAATGATTAACATTATCATTATTGACTAGCGGCAGAAGAGCACAAGGTTTCATTGCTTCTCCTGTCAATGGAGACGTAGAGATACCCCTACCTACGCTAATCGAATGCGATCGAATACCAGACCAAAGGGATGAGATCCCTACCCCGGAAGCTGCTTTCCACCAACCACACTTAAGGCACCTAACCAGCGTTATCCCACCTTTGGACACAGATGCTGAAATCCTACTTCTGCTCGGCAGAGATAATTTAAGGATACATAAGGTCCGCCAACAGTGTAATGGTCCTGACTATGCCCCCTATGCCCAGAGACTTGACTTGGGGTGGGTAATCATAGGAAATGTATGCTTGGACCGAACAGGAGTCCATTCCTTTAAGACCTATGTATGCCGAGACGGGCGCACTACTTTCTGCAAACCATGTCCTCATCACTATGAGGTGAAGGAAAAGCTTCCTGATCCTGTACAGCTGCCTGATGTTATCCCTTCTCCCTATGCAGATGACTTGGGAAGATCGGTGTTTTGTACCACTAAGGATGACAACAAAGTAGCCCCGTCTATGGAAGACAAGGAATTCGTCAGGATAATGGACAATGAGTTCCTTAAGGACGAGACTAATCACTGGGTTTTTCCCTTACCCTTCTGAGCTACCAGGGTAAGGCTCACAAACAATCGTAAACAAGCCTTGTCTAGATTCAACTCTCTCCAGCGCACACTAAGCAATAAACCGGAGATGAAAGAACACATCGTCACCTTTATGGGCAAAATATTCCATAACAACCATGCTGAGCCAGCGCCTCCCTTAAAGGAAAACGAGGAGTGCTGGTACCTACCCTCATTTGGAGTATATCACCTAAAGAAACCTAAGCAAATTAGAGTTGTCTTCGATTCAAGCGCCAAATATCAAGGCATATCTCTCAATGATGTCCTCCTCACAGGTCCTAATCTGACAAACAACCTAGTAGGAGTGTTGATGAGGTTCAGGAAAGAGCCCATTGCCATCACCGCCGACAGATGTTCCACTGTTTCATAGTCAAAGAAGGCCACAGGAATTTCCTCAGGTTCCTGTGGTACAAGGACAATGACCCCAGCAAAGAGATGGTGGAGTATCGCATGCGGGTGCACGTATTCGGGAACAGCCCTTCACCCGCAGTGGAAACATATGGCCTGCGGAGAACCGCACTAGAAGGAGAGTCCGAGTATGGAACAGACGCCAGAGACTTTGTAGAAAAAGACTTCTACATAGATGATGGACTAAAATCTCTACCCACAGAAGAAGCGGCAATCGACCTACTTAAAAGGACCCAACGTATGCTGTACTGAGCTAAGCTTAGACTGCACAAAATTGCTTCAAACAGCCTGGCTGTCATGAGTCTTTGAGTCAAGTGACCATGCACCTGGATTCAAGGACATAGACCTAGGACCAGACCGTCCGCCTGTGCAGAGAAGCTTAGGCCTGAGGTGGAACCTGTCAGCCGACACCTTCGGTTTCCAAATCAACTGTGCAGACAAACCATTCACTAAACTTGGTGTCCTGTCAGTGGTAAATAGCCTATATGACCCACTGGGATTCGTAGCACCAATTACCATACAAGGTAAATCCCTTCTGAGACAGCTTTCCAAAACTGTCAAGGACTGGGATGCTCCTCTACCTCCTGATAAGGAATCCAAATGGGAAACCTGGAAGCAGTCTTTGTGTGCTTTGGATGAAATCCACATACCGAGATGCTACGCCGGAATCTCACTTGCTGCTAGCACTAGGACGGAACTCCATGTGTTCTCGGATGCATCCACGGAGGCCATTGCAGCTGTTGCCTACCTGAAGGTGACGAGATCCGACAATCAAGATCACGTTGGTTTCGTTTTCGGAAAGGCTAAGTTGGCTCCCAAGCCTGACCACACTATTCCCAGGCTGGAACTCTGTGGGGCTGTGCTTGCAGTAGAACTTGCAGACTTTATTCAGCATGAGCTGGATGCCAACATAGACTACGTACAATACTACAGCGACAGCAAAGTTGTCGTAGGTTACATCTACAACCAAACAAGGCGCTTCTGCGTGTACGTCAGTAACCGCATTGAGAGAATAAGAAGGTCTTCCAAACCTGAACAGTGGCACTATATCCCATCTGAACTTAATCCAGCCGACCATGCCAGTAGACTTATGTCTATAAATTCCTTTGCTAACTCTTCTTGGCTTCCAGGTCCAAAGTTTCTGCTGGAACAGAAGGGAAGTGAATGTGTCCAGGAAGTCTTCAGCATCCAGGATCCGGATGATGATCCAGAAGGCCGCTCCGAGGTCAGTGCTCTAGCTACGAATGCTAAACTAACCTCCACCCTCGGTTGCTAGCGCTTCGAACGCTTCTCCAATTGGATGAAACTTGTTAAGACTATGGCAAGGTTAATCCACATTGCAAGATCTCATCACTAGTGTTGAGCGATACCGTCCGATACTTGAAAGTATCGGTATCGGAAAGTATCGGCCGATACCGGCAAAATATCGGATCCAATCCGATACCGATACCCGATACCAATACAAGTCAATGGGACTCATGTATCGGACGGTATTCCTGATGGTTCCCAGGGTCTGAAGGAGAGGAAACTCTCCTTCAGGCCCTGGGAACCATATAAATGTGTAAAAGAAAGAATTAAAATAAAAAATATCGCTATACTCACCTCTCCGACGCAGCCGGGACTTCAGCGAGGGAACCGGCAGCGTTGTTTGTTTAAAATTCGCGCTATTACTTGGTTACGTGAATTCCCGGCTTGTGATTGGTCAGGTCGGCCATGTTGCCGGGACGCGGACCAATCACAGCAAGCCGTGACGAAATTACGTCACGGCTTGCTGTGATTGGTCCGCGTCCCGGCAATATGGCCGCCCTGACCAATCACAAGCCGTGACGTCACGGGAGGCTGGACACGCGCTCATTTTAAAATGGGCGCGTGTCCAGCCTCCCGTGACGTCACGGCTTGTGATTGGTTGCGCCGCGGTCAACCAATCACAAGCCGGGAGGCTGGACGCGCTCATTTTAAAATGGGCGCGTGTCCAGCCTCCCGTGACGTCACGGCTTGTGATTGGTTGCGCCGCGGTCAACCAATCACAAGCCGGGAGGCTGGACGCGCTCATTTTAAAATGGGCGCGTGTCCAGCCTCCCGTGACGTCACGGCTTGTGATTGGTTGCGCCGCGGTCAACCAATCACAAGCCGGGAGGCTGGACGCGCTCATTTTAAAATGGGCGCGTGTCCAGCCTCCCGTGACGTCACGGCTTGTGATTGGTTGCGCCGCGGTCAACCAATCACAAGCCGGGAGGCTGGACGCGCTCATTTTAAAATGGGCGCGTGTCCAGCCTCCCGTGACGTCACGGCTTGTGATTGGTCAGGGCGGCCATATTGCCGGGACGCGGACCAATCACAGCAAGCCGTGACGTAATTTCGTCACGGCTTGCTGTGATTGGTCCGCGTCCCGGCAACGTGGCCGACCTGACCAATCACAAGCCGGGAATTCACGTAACCAAGTAATAGCGCGAATTTTAAACAAACAACGCTGCCGGTTCCCTCGCTGAAGTCCCGGCTGCGTCGGAGAGGTGAGTATAGCGATATTTTTTATTTTAATTCTCTCTTTTACACATTTTAACATTAATGTTGTTGCGATACCCGATACCCGATACCACAAGAGTATCGGAATCCCGGTATCGGAATTCCGATACAGCAAGTATCGGCCGATACCCGATACTTGCAGCATCGGAATGCTCAACACTACTCATCACAATTCACATGGAGACAAAGACTGTCATGGTTGGCACGTCTGCCAAAAACCACTCTCTGCTGAGGACATTTCTCACTGCGAGTCCCTTATAATACTTTATGTCCAGCAGAGTGTATTCAGTACCGAATGGGAATGCTTATACCACAAACAGCAGATCCCTCTGAAAAGTCCCATTGCCCATTTGAATCCACTAATGCACAGCTTCGGTTTGCTGAGAGTCGGTGGTCGATTAAATCGAGGCAAGCTAGAGTTTTCAGAGCAACATCCTTGCATCATTCCCAGTAGACATCACATCACCGATCTACTGATTCAGCACTTTCATGAAAAAACAACACCAAGGCAGGACGATCACAGAGGGCAAGATACGGTTCGCAGGACTTTGGATCATAGGCATGAAAGGATGTGTAGCGGGATCAATACATCGCTGTGTGCAATGTCGCAAAACTAGAGGAAAATAGGTGCATCAACAAATGGCCGACCTACCCTTCGACAGACTGAGTGCTGAACCGCCTTTCACCTACGTCGGTCTAGACTTCTTTGGGCCATGGATGGTATCTGCACGCATGACTCGAGGAGGTCATGCCAATAGCAAACGCTGGGCCGTACTATTCACTTGCATGAGTGTCCGTGCCATTCACATAGAAGTGATAGAATCTATGGACACATCCAGCCTGATTAACGCTCTTCGGCGGTTTCTAGCGATCAGAGGACCAGCGAAACAATTAAGGTCCGACTGCGGAAGCAACTTCATCAGTGCATGTCGAGAGCTGGATATTGACATCAAGCCAATTCTGGATCAACTGGCAGAGAGAGGTTGCACCTGGATCTTCAATCCTCCGCATAGTTCTCACATGGGAGGTTCCTGGGAAAGGATGATCGGGATTTCACGTAACATCTTGAACTCTATGCTTATGGACATGAACTCTTCAAGACTTACGCATGAGACCTTGGTTACTCTTCTGGCTGAAGTTTCTGCCATAATCAACTCAAGACCCCTTGTCCCAGTGTCAATGGATCCTGAAATGCCAACTATTCTTATGCCGGCTACTCTTCTTACCCAAAAGATCGGGAACCCGCTAACAGTCAGTGGAGAGTTTACTCACGCAAAGTCCTACCAGAAGCAGTGGAAACTCATACAGTACCTCGCCAATTACTTCTGGAACCGGTGGAGAAAGGAGTATCTTGTGGTTCTGCAAGGAAGAAGAAAATGGCGACAGAGTAAACCGAACTTGAAGGAAGGAGACATTGTGTTAATGAAGGAACAACAAGCTCAAAGGATCAACTGGCCTATGGGAATCATTACAAAGACTTTCCCTAGTGAAGACGGTAAGGTCCGTAAGGTGGGGCTGAAAGTCCTTAGGAAAGGTGAACCTAAGATATTTCAGAGGCCAATCCACGAGCTCGTACTGGTACTACCGATCGAGGACATTCCGGTAGGATAAACCATGAACAGAACACTGCACTAGTACTTTGTCCATTGGATTACGGTAGGGTCAGAGATAGTTTGGCCTAGTGCGGCTTCTCTGATCCACAGATGGGTTTTCCTTTGGATTATCTCAGGAACTGACTTAATGTCTTATCTTGTTTAAAGTTATTATTGCATTACATGCATGTTTTAATTTTCTAGGTTGTTGGACTTTATTTCAAGGACATTAGTTTAGTGAAATCCCTTACAGAATTTCAGACGGGGAGTGTGCTCTTTCATGTATGTTCTTCATGCTATGTATGTTGTTATGTTTTCTCTACTGCCACCCAGTGGTCCTTTTCTGTATAGCAGCTTGTTATTCATTTATTCTTGTGGGCATGTCTTTCCCTTCCGGTTCAGGGGTCAAGTCTTCTCTTCCTCTGGCAGCCATTTCATTTTCAGTTTCATGCTGTTGTGAGAGGACGCTTTTGAACCAGGCTTAGGAAGGCATCAGTCTTTCGACCACACTCTCTCTTGCTGCTCACACTTGCAGTCATACTTGGTGCTACATCTTACTGTACCTTGTCTACACCTACATGTCTGGAGAAAGTACTGTATTACCAGTTATATGCTGTGTGTCCGGATTAAAAATAAGCAAGTCTGGATTGCACAATCCCTGGTGTCCATCATCTCTTCGGACGCTGAGCAGCATTGGTCCTGTCTGCCTCACAGCGAGGAAAATACTGAAGGTACGAATCTTTCTCACACCTATTAGTCACTCACACCTCCATTCGCCTCATGTGGGGACAGAACATCAACTCCATCCCACATCTTTGGGATGAACTAGGATGGAGAGTACGATCCAGGCCCCTCTTGTCTAACATCATCAGTGTCTAACCTCTTTTGGATGAATGGGCAAAAATTTCCATAGATCCCTCAGACATCTTAGGCCGGTTTCACATTTGCATTTGTAGGAGCTGCGGAGGCCTGCAGACTTCTTCCGTGAAGCCCCGTCCTCGGCCGCACCTCCGCCACTAGCTCCACCTACTTTTGCATGCGGCCTGCTTACCTATCTTTAACATTAGGTAAGCAGGTCGTGCCGCTGTATGCGGATGCTTCCGCATGCGTCGTTTTGACGATGCGGCGACCATCGTAGAATGCAGCTTGTAGCAATTTTTTTTTTTTCCGCATCGTCAAAACGACGTATGCGGAAACATCCGCATACAGCCCGCATTACCTGCGTACCTAATGTTAAAGATAAGTACACAGGCCGCATGCAGAAGTAGGCGGAGCTAGTGGCGGAGGTGCTGCTGAGGGCGGGGCTTCACAGAGGAAGTCCACAGCCCTCCACAGCTCCTACAAATGCTAGTGTGAAACTAGCCTTATAGAAATCCTTCCCAGAAGAGTGGAACCTGTTAAAGGGAGAGATCAACTCCATATTAATGTACAATGGATTTTAAATGGGAAGTTATAAAAGCTTTGTTTTCTGGATAACTCAGGAATTTACCCTATAGGTCTTTTGACCAAAAGGAAGTGCAGTTATCTTCATTGTTTTTTTGTTTTGTTTTTGTTGCAGATCTTCTTTAGAAACCTAGCAGTGGGACCACCACCGATCCGCAATCTATCACTCATTCTCAAGATTGATGTGGGCGATATAAAAGATAGGACAACTACATTTTGTAGAATTTTTTACAATTCTACAATTACAACTTTTGGTCAGTTTTGGACAATTAAATTCAATCCGTGAGTGTTGATACCATCCTTTTGTTGCTGGAGAGGATTACATGATCAATCTTCCATCCAAAAGGCAGGGTGACATGTAGGCTTGGCTTAATTGTAATATAATTATATTATTGCCTAGCAATGAGCTGGACAGTAATAAATGATGGTGAGGCCTGCGCTTCAGCACGTCAGGGGTCATCAGTATATTATCACACTGACAGTAGTGTCAGCACAATCGAGAACAATCACACAACATCGGCATTCCTGTGCCGCACCATTGTAACAGACACACTGCTACATGTTCTTCCCGTTGATTTTTGCATTTTGATCTGGTTTATTTTTATTGAAGATAAGAAAAATTGCAATTTTTGGTTTCCTGCCCAGGCACCACATGAGGTAAACAAATGTCGATCTCTATGTTATTTCTGGACAAAGCGTCTCAGTAGGAAATTCAAATTTGCTTTTGTTTTTCTTATAATGAATTTTCTACTATTTTTAATTCAGGCCAGAAACACCTGGAGCAGTGCCAGCATGGACGCGATGCACCAGGAAGATAGAGTTATTACACTGATGGATGGAAGCATTGTATGCTGTGTAAGATGGCTGCCGGATGAGTTCTTGAGATGAGATATGTGTCATCATGGCTATTAGCTGCGGTGATGTGAGCTCGGAAGCATGCTCCAGTACCTATAGTGCTGAGAGAGTTGTTAGTCCATTCCTGGGCCGGGTTTTACGCGCAGTCATAAGAGATGGATGGGAATGACTGCCCACATTTCCCAACCCCAGAGGCGTCGTTTGGCAGATAAAATGGAGGCTGAATCTCTCATAAAGAGTAAGCCAAGTTAAAGGCTGAGATCTTGGCACACTTAGGAGTGACTCTGACTGTCAGGGCACAATGAGAGCACCATTGGGTCTATCGCAGTGACAAACGTCCCCGGTCCCAAATGTTTGACTTCCTACACTTGGTCGAAAAATGGTTGCAACCTGAATCCTTTTCCCCAGCACAAATGGTGGCGAAGGTTATCATGGACAGATTAATACACTCCCTACCAAGGCTGACGCAATCCTGGGTTGCTCAGGGAGATCCCCGTAATGCTGATGACCTAGTGAGGCTGGTGGAGAGGTACCAGGTGGTCAAGAGTTCCTTGGGGAAGCAAGGGGTCGTAGCATCCCCATACTCTTGTAAGGAGGGCGGACACCCAAAAGAGGGGGGATGTCCACGAGTCCAGGAGACATCTGAGTCAAAGGCCCAGTACAATAGTGTAATTTGTTGGAGGTGTCATACCCCAGGTCACATAGCCGCCCGTTGCCCCATGACCTCCGAGCCAATGGACTGCAGCATAGGATGGCGCTGCTCATATTTTGTATATCCCATCTGCAGTTCTGTCAGACAACCAGGCGAGGGACCGTAGGCATGCCTTGTGACAGTAAATGGGGTACAAATGACTGGTCTGTTGGACTTTGGGAGTTTGGTAACTCTAGTGAGGACCGCAATTCCCCATCAGTTGATTCCTGAAAAGAGGGTGGGCGTCTGCTGTATCCATGGCAACACTAAGGACTACTCTGTGGTCCGAGTGGTCATAAACACAAACTACAGCACCTAGTCCCATGATGTTGGCGTGGTCAAGGACCCATTGCACCCTATTAGGGGGCGGAACTTGCACTATTTTGGGATTTGTGGGGGAAGGGGAGGACATCTAGTTGTCTGAACAACAGTCAGGTTGCTCCTAAGGAAACCTCATTGCAGGCCGCAACTGACAGGTTTCAGTTTTGTGTGCTTGCTGGCAATGAGGATGAGGCAGCATCAACTGAGGCCAACATCCCTGAAGTGGAGGTGTCCAGAGGAAACTTTGGTGTTCCTTGATCTATGTGTGGTGGCTCCTGAAAAAGAGGCCTGGAGACGGCGAAGGTTTGCGACCTACAAGTCAGTATGATCCACCCCGCACATTGGGACTTGGACATGATTTTACTGTAAAGTGCCAGGCGTTATGGAGCAGCAGATCGATAATGGCTATTGTTCTTTGTCATTTTACATTTGAAGTAGTCTGTAGGATCGAATCATGCATCAAGAAGACTTGACGGATGTGGGGAAGTTTACTGTGAAAAACAAGATGCCGGCCCCAGGCAGAACAAAGATGGCAGATGGTAGCGCATGAGGCCGAGGCTACCCCGTCCCTCGTGGATGTTGACAGATTGGAAGCACACAAAAGTCTATTCAGCTCAGGAAGGGTATTTTCTGGAGAAGAAGACCTATAGTGAGTGGTGCCCGCCCCTGATGGGCACAACAAAAGAGAAGTAAACCACGCCCGTTGCAACAAACCATATGAGAACGGGTGGAGTCTTACAAGAAATGGGCAGATGAGTTGGAAGTAGCCCCACCCCAGAACGAGCAAAGTGAAGGTAGAGTATACCCATGGCAGAGAGAACCGGCACCATTGTTGGTGAGCAAGGAGAAAAGCGAAAAGTGATGGAGCGTTATGGATATCCAGTAGAAAGGGACAGCCACCTCTATGGCATCTCACTCTGCGAATGCTCAGGACAGTCAGAGTGGAACCGGAGCATTGCTCAGCTGGAGGAAGAGATGCAACTGGGAGGATTGGGGAGGACTTTACACATCTTGGGGACTACTGTAAATTGCAGTATATTGTAAAATTAGTTATCTCCTACAAAGCCCAGCTGCAACCTAGGCTTTATAATTGTGTAAACTTTGCAAATGAGAGGGTCCTTCAGTCACAGGCGGTGATAGGTGTCAGAAGGGACAACCTCTCCACTTCCAACTTCCAGCCTCTTAAATGTCAAGGTCAAATTGCTAAAGGCATATAATAAGACAAAACTGCTGGAAATGGAACTAGCTAGTTAGATTCAGGTGTTGGTAGTCTGCACCTGCGTTATATCAAGCAGTTTCAGATCCTGCGTCCGCTCTAAACACGCAATGTGTACATCTTCCAATGACGCAAATTGAAACCTGGGCAGCGTTTGCCTGCATGGCGTTGTGCCCTGAGACTTGCACTGGTTCGTTAGGTGTAGGAGATGGCCATGCTGTAATCATTAGGCCGGCGTCACACTAGGCGTATGAAAATACGGTCCGTTTTTTTACGGCCATAATACGCAGAAATGTTCCCAAAATAGTGATCCGTATGTCATCCGTAGGCAGGGTGTGGCAGTGTATTTTGCGCATGTCATCCTCCGTATGTAATCTGTATGGCATCCGTACAGCGAGATTTTCTCGCAGGCTTGCAAAATGGACATACAATGGATCCATGGGCTCAAATATTCGTTAAAACATATATACAGTCTATATATATATATATATATATATATATATATGTCAGTGAGACACATATATATATATATATATATATATATATATATATATATATATATATATATATGTATATTTCATACAGCGCTAGATAGCAGAAGGAGAAAAGCTGGTAATTCGATTGCCGGCTTTTGATATCTCCTTCCCAAACCCGACATGATATGAGACATGGTTTACATACTGTTACTACTCATACTTACCGCTCCATTTCTGCCTCCCGACATGCTGCTTCCGCTGCCGCTCCCGTTCTCAGCGCTCGCTCCTCTCCTGGGTCCCAGCGCACTGTTCCGTTCACCGCTGCGTCTCCTTCCCCTGTTGCCGCACTTCCTGCTTCCGGTCAGCGGCATGCTCGTCCTCAGCGCGCGCCTTCTCCGCACCGTCGGATGTCTGCTTCTGCGCAGGCGCGCAGGATTCGACGCTAGATCCTCCTCCTGGTTCCAGGTTCCAGCGCCGGATGTTTTGCTCCACTTGGACTCCAGCAACCTATCCCTGTGGACCTCACGGTATATCAGGCCACCTCCCCTGCTAGGAGGTGCCTGAGTGTCTTTAGCTTTTGCTTTTGTCTCTGGCCTCCTGCGTCTCTGTTGCCGAGCTCTGTATCTCCGTACTGGTTCAGCTCTCATTCCTCCTTCCTCTAGTTCCCTATCCTCAGTCTCATCTCGGTTTACCTTCTCCCCCTGCTTCCCTCAGTTCCTACCAGTCTCTGTTTTCCCTCTGCTCCGTCCCTTCCCATTCCTCCAGGTTTCCTCCCTCCTCGCTCCTTAGTATTCCTGCCTAGTCCTCTCCTTTGTTTATTTTTCTACCAAGAGCCGTCTCCCCTGGTGCCTGCTACCGTGGTTTGGTTATCTCCGGGCCTGCTCCCTAACGATCCCTGTATAGGGGTTGGCTACACCTGGCTTGCTCGTCCGGAGGGTCGCCTTCCACGGTCCAGAGGGTCCACTCTTGTTTCTGCCTCAGAATCATAACACATACAGTAAACCATCTCATATTCCTTCTTTTATTACATATTCCTCTTTACTAATGTAAGAAGTGTCTCTGTGTGAAATTTGGGGGCTCTAGCTATTAAATAAAAGGGTTAAATCACGGAAAAAACTGGCATGGGCTCCCGCGCAATTTTCTCCGCCAGAGTTGGAAAGCCAGTGACTGAGGGCAGATATTAATAACCTAGAGAGGGACCATGGTTATTGCCCCCCCCCCAGCTAAAAACATTTATTTCAGGTGACAAGGGTCTTCAGGTGGATTAAAAGTATAATAAAATATTGAAACACCATGTGTCTTTATTTCATTAAAATACTTTTTAATATTGTGTGTGTTTTATTAACCATTTCGTACTATTGGATTAATAATGGATAGGTGTCATAATTAACGCCTCTCCATTATTAACCTGGCTTAATGTCACCTTACAATAGCAAGGTGACATTAACCCTTCATTACCCCATATCCCACCGCTACACGGTAGTGGGAAGAGAGAGGCTAAGTGCCAGAATAGGTGCATCTTACAGATGTGCCTTTTCTGGGGTGGCTGGGGGCAGATGTTTTTAGCCGGGGGGTGGCCTATAACCATGGTCCCTCTCTAGGTTATTAATATCTGCCCTCAGTCACTGGCTTTCCCACTCTGGCGGAGAAAATTGTGCGGGAGCCCACGCCAATTTTTTCCGGGATTTAACCCTTTAATTTAATAGCTAGAGCCCCCAAATTTGACACAAAGACACTTCTTACATTAATAAAGAGGAATATGTAATAAAAGAAGGGATATGAGATGGTTTACTGTATGTAATCCATGTCTCATATCATGTCGGGTTTGGGAAGGAGATAGCAAAACCGGCAATTGAATTACCGGCTTTTCTGCTATCTAGCGCTGAATTAAATATATATATATACATATATGTGTCTCACTGATATATATATACACTCACTGGCCACTTTATTAGGTACACCTGTCCAACTTCTTGTTAACACTTAATTTCTAATCAGCCAATCACATGGCGGCAACTCAGTGCATTTAGGCATGTAGACATGGTCAAGACAATCTCCTGCAGTTCAAACCGAGCATCAGTATGGGGAAGAAAGGTGATTTGAGTGCCTTTGAACGTGGCATGGTTGTTGGTGCCAGAAGGGCTGGTCTGAGTATTTCAGAAACTGCTGATCTACTGGGATTTTCACGCACAACCATCTCTAGGGTTTACAGAGAATGGTCCGAAAAAGAAAAAAAATCCAGTGAGCGGCAGTTCTGTGGGCGGAAATGCCTTGTTGATGCCAGAGGTCAGAGGAGAATGGGCAGACTGGTTCAAGCTGATAGAAAGGCAACAGTGACTCAAATCGCCACCCGTTACAACCAAGGTAGGCCTAAGAGCATCTCTGAATGCACAGTGCGTCGAACTTTGAGGCAGATGGGCTACAGCAGCAGAAGACCACACTGGGTACCACTCCTTTCAGCTAAGAACAGGAAACTGAGGCTACAATTTGTACAAGCTCATCGAAATTGGACAGTAGAAGATTGGAAAAACGTTGCTTGGTCTGATGAGTCTCGATTTCTGCTGCAACATTCGGATGGTAGGGTCAGAATTTGGCGTAAACAACATGAAAGCATGGATCCATCCTGCCTTGTATGGAGAATCTTTGGGATGTGCAGCCGACAAATCTGCGGCAACTGTGTGATGCCATCATGTCAATATGGACCAAAATCTCTGAGGAATGCTTCCAGCACCTTGTTGAATCTATGCCACGATTTGAGGCAGTTCTGAAGGCAAAAGGGGGTCCGTTACTAGCATGGTGTACCTAATAAAGTGGCCGGTGAGTGTATATGCCAAAAGGAGAAAAATTCAGAGCAATGATTTATAAAACAAACTTTAATTGCCATAAATAGTACAAAAATATATATCAAAACATTACATTATTTAATGACTAGAGCACAGGATGAATGTCCCAGGAATGCTGGAAAAGCGCCCATCCCCCCACTCCCCCAGATGTAAATACCCTTGTAATGGTATGCATAAGGAAAAGCACCTACACTATCCAACCAAGGTCACCCCAAAACAGTGGGATTCTATAGTAATGCCATTAAGTATGGTGGTGGAAAGAGGGTGCTAGCACTTACCACTACACAGAGGTAGGAGGGGGCCATCGCCCGACCGCCCCCTCCTACCTCTGTGTAGTGGTAAGTGCTAGCACCCTCTTTCCACCACCATACTTAATGGCATTACTATAGAATCCCACTGTTTTGGGGTGACCTTGGTTGGATAGTGTAGGTGCTTTTCCTTATGCATACCATTACAAGGGTATTTACATCTGGGGGAGTGGGGGGATGGGCGCTTTTCCAGCATTCCTGGGACATTCATCCTGTGCTCTAGTCATTAAATAATGTAATGTTTTGATATATATTTTTGTACTATTTATGGCAATTAAAGTTTGTTTTATAAATCATTGCTCTGAATTTTTCTCCTTTTGGCATGGTTTGTTTTGAGCTGATTTGGTGAGGTCGGGGTCTTTTGGCGTATCTACTGCCAGACCTCGTGCGCTCACAAAATGTATTTGGGAGTTTTGTATTTGATATATACACTCACCGGCCACTTTATTAGGTACACCATGCTAGTAACGGGTTGGACCCCTTTTGCCTTCAGAACTGCCTCAATTCTTCGTGGCATAGATTCAACAAGGTGCTGGAAGCATTCCTCAGAGATTTTGGTCCATATTGACATGATGGCATCACACAGTTGCCGCAGATTTGTCGGCTGCACATCCCAAAGATGCTCCATACAAGGCAGGATGGATCCATGCTTTCATGTTGTTTACGCCAAATTCTGACCCTACCATCCGAATGTCGCAGCAGAAATCGAGACTCATCAGACCAAGCAACGTTTTTCCAATCTTCTACTGTCCAATTTCGATGAGCTTGTGCAAATTGTAGCCTCAGTTTCCTGTTCTTAGCTGAAAGGAGTGGTACCCGGTGTGGTCTTCTGCTGCTGTAGCCCATCTGCCTCAAAGTTCGACGCACTGTGCGTTCAGAGATGCTCTTAGGCCTACCTTGGTTGTAACGGGTGGCGATTTGAGTCACTGTTGCCTTTCTATCAGCTCGAACCAGTCTGCCCATTCTCCTCTGACCTCTGGCATCAACAAGGCATTTCTGCCCACAGAACTGCCGCTCACTGGATTTTTTTTCTTTTTCGGGCCATTCTCTGTAAACCCTAGAGATGGTTGTGCGCGAAAATCCCAGTAGATCAGCAGTTTCTGAAATACTCAGACCAGCCCTTCTGGCACCAACAACCATGCCACGTTCAAAGGCACTCAAATCACCTTTCTTCCCCATACTGATGCTCGGTTTGAACTGCAGGAGATTGTCTTGACCATGTCTACATGCCTAAATGCACTGAGTTGCCGCCATGTGATTGGCTGATTAGAAATTAAGTGTTAACAAGAAGTTGGACAGGTGTACCTAATAAAGTGGCCAGTGAGTGTATATATATATATATATATATATATATATATATATATATATATATATATATATATATATATTCTATTCTAACCTGTCAGTGTGATTTTACTGTACACTGCACTGAATTGCCGGCTTTTCTAGAGAACACCGGTGCGTATTTCTCGCAAGTCACACGCATGGTCCGTGTGTAATCCGTAATTTTCTCGCCCCCATAGACTTTCATTGGCGGATTTTTTGCGCAATACGCTGACAAACGCAGCATGCTGCGATTTTCTACGGCCGTACAAGACCGTATAATACGGATACGTAAAATACGGCAGATAGGAGCTGGGCCATAGAGAATCATTGTACCGTATGCAATCCGTATTTTCTGCGCCTCTCATACGTACGTAAAACTCGCTAGTGTGACGCCGGCCTTATTTTTCAATATATTGTACACTACAGCTCTGGCAAAAATTAAGAGTCCACTGCAAAATGTTCAGTTTGTCTGATTTTTCTCTTTATAGGTATATTTTTGAGTAAGGCTACTTTCACACATCAATTTTTTGCCGTCAGGCACAATCCGTCAAATGTTGAAAAACGGATCCGTCGCAGATTGTGAAAAACTGATGTGACAGATCTGTTTTTTCGACAGATCCGACTAGCATATCCAAATAATTGGATTAAAAAAAAATTGGAGCATGCTCAGTTTAAAAACCCAGAATCCGGCGCCGGAATCCGTCATTTTCCGGATCCGACGCCTTCCAGCTCCCATAGGCTTCCATTCTAGCAAAAAGCCAGAGACAAAAAACGTTACTGTGTACAGTTATTCCAGACACCGGAAATGACATTTTTGCCGGATCTGGTGAAAATCCGAAGAGACGTAAGGTAATCCGGCGCTAATACAAGTCTATGGGAAAAAACTAGATCCGGCGGCATCTTTTGCCGGATCCAGTGTTTTCAAAATTTGCCGGATTGAGCCTGACGCAGAAAGATGGATGTGTGAAAGTAGCCTAAAATGTAAATTGTTCTTTTATTCTATAAACTTCTGACAACGTCTCCAAATTTCCAAGCAATAAATTTTGTATTTTTTTTCTGAAAAAGAAAAATGGTCAAAATTAAAAAACAAACAAACAAACAGTGCTTTCAGACCTCAAATAATGCAAAGAAAACAAGTTCATAATCATTTAGAAACAAGAATACTAATGTTTTAACTCAGGAAGAGTTCAGAAATCAAAATTTTGTGGAATAACCATGATTTTTAATCACAGCTTTCCTGCGTCTTGGCATGCTTTCCACCAGTCCTTCACACTGCTCCTGGCGCATTTAAGCAGTTCTTCTTTGTTTGATGGCTTGTGACTATCCATCATCCTCCTGATTACATTCCAGAGGTTTTCAATGGGGTTCAGGTCTGGAGATTGGGCTGCCCATGACAGGGTTTTGATGTGGTGGTCTCTTAATTTTTGCCAGAGCTGTATATGCCAGAGAACTATCTGGCCGTGACACAATGAGAGCACAAGTAGAGTACGTGCATATGAGAAAGTGTGAGAAGGAAGCAGGTAGATAGCCACATTACACGCCACAGCAGCAGAGACGAAGAATGAGGTAAAGAATATGCAGTTTTTTGTCAGTTCTGGGAAATTTTCACAGGCTAATTTCTATATAAAACCACATCACAGTATCAAATGTGATCACAGTATTTACACGCGGTTTTCAATGCTGCAGTTTGTCTTATTGAGGTCAATGGGGGTAAAAATGCTGCAAAATCACAGTGAACCCTAGAAACCACAAGGTCTACTCTTCAATTAAAAAAATATAATAATAATAATAATAATAATAAAAACAACCCCCCCCCCCAACTATGCCCATACGGGATCCGTAAGGACAAACTTGATTACATTGATTCATACTAAAAAAATGTGTCCAGTCATTAGGACTTCCAGAGTTATTAGAGGAAATATGCTAAGGGCTCGTTCAGACGTGTTATACGTACGTGTGCTGTTTGTGTGAATAGACCGCACACAGAGAGCGCAAGCACCCATTAAAGCCAGAGCACAGGGCTGATTTTTCACATGGACCAGACTAGTGCATATAAATATCAGCTAGCTCCTACACAGAGCGGATGAGAAAATGGAGTTTTCGTTTGGTCATCTGAACCCGGCCTGAGGGCTGGCTCACGCTGGCGTATAAGGGTATGTGCACACACTGCGGACTGGTGTGCGGATTTTTCCGCACTGATTTTGATAAATCCGCAGGGCAAAAATAATATGGAGTAGGTGTAAAATCGCTGCGGATTCCGCTCAAAGAATTGACATGCTGCGGAAAATAAACCGCAGCGTTTCCGCGCGTTTTTTTCCGCAGCATGTGCACAGCGGTTTTTGTTTTCCATAGGTTAACATAGTACTGTACGCCGCATGGAAAACCACAGCAAAAACCGCAACGTGTGCAAATGGCCTAACATGGCCGAGTGCTATGTGATGCCTTTTTGGATTGCACTCGGACCAATGTTATTGCGTACTATGAGGGGCCCTGTGCCAGTGACGTCGCCAACGAGTATGCCCCCCCACCTGATGAAGGAACCTGCACTTTCATCTGCACCTTCCTCTTTGTCCCCGTGTAAGGTGGTATAGTATGCGGGAAGGAGAACCTGACTTTCAGCAGGGTCAGATTCTGGCTCTGTAGTGCAAGGGGAATGTAGTGGTCTGGGTCAATGTACCAGCAGACTCATCTAGCAGTGGCTGGACAATGGGCAGGATGATGAGGAAACACAGATATATGCCCAAATAATAAAGTAGGCTAAATGCAGTTCAAAACTGGTAACAGGACTAAACAGGCGGCATAGCTTTGTTCAGCGGAGGACAACTGTAATGAGAGGCTGACAATTAGTAGGCCCAATAAAATAAGTAGGCTAAATGCTGTTCAAAACTGGTAACAGGAATACACAGGCGGCATAGCTTTGTTCAGCGGAGGACAATTGTAAGGAGTGGCACAGACAGACACTGGTAGTAGGCCTAAAATAAAAAAGTAGGCTCAATGCAGTTCAAAATTGGTTACAGGAGTACACAGGCGGCATAGCTTTGTTCAGCGGAGGACAATTGTAAGGAGTGGCGCAGACAGACACAGGTAGTAGGCCTAAAATAAAAAAGTAGGCTCAATGCAGTTCAAAATTGGTTACAGGAGTACACAGGCGGCATAGCTTTGTTCAGCGGAGGATGATTGTAAGGAGCGGTGCAGACAGACACAGGTAGTAGGCCTAAAATAAAAAAGTATGCTCAATGCAGTTCAAAATTGGTTACAGGAGTACACAGGCGGCATAGCTTTGTTCAGCGGAGGACAATTGTAAGGAGTGGCGCGGACAGACACAGGTAGTAGGCCTAAAATAAAAAAGTAGGCTCAATGCAGTTCAAAATTGGTTACAGGAGTACACAGGCGGCATAGCTTTGTTCAGCGGAGGATGATTGTAAGGAGTGGTGCAGACAGACACAGGTAGTAGGCCTAAAATAAAAAAGTATGCTCAATGCAGTTCAAAATTGGTTACAGGAGTACACAGGCGGCATAGCTTTGTTCAGCGGAGGACAATTGTAAGGAGTGGCGCAGACAGACACATGTAGTAGGCCTAAAATAAAAAAAGTAGGCTCAATGCAGTTCAAAATTGGTTACAGGAGTACACAGGCGGCATAGCTTTGTTCAGTGGAGGACAATTGTAAGGAGTGGCGCAGACAGACACAGGTAGTAGGCCTAAAATAAAAAAGTAGGCTCAATGCAGTTCAAAATTGGTTACAGGAGTACACAGGCGGCATAGCTTTGTTCAGCGGAGGACAATTGTAAGGAGTGGCGCAGACAGACACAGGTAGTAGGCCTAAAATAAAAAAGTAGGCTCAATGCAGTTCAAAATTGGTTACAGGAGTACACAGGCGGCATTGCTTTGTTCAGTGGAGGAAAACTGTAATGAGTGGCAGACACAGTTAGTAGGCCCAACCAAACAAGTAGGCCAAATGCAGTTTAATATTCGAAACAGGAGTAAAGTGGCGGCTCAGCTTTGTTCAGTGTAGGAGAAAAGCAAGGAGCGGCAGACACCGTTAGTAGGCCCAACCAAACAAGTAGGCCAAATGCAATTTAATATTCGAAACAGGAGTAAAGTGGCGGCTCAGCTTTGTTCAGTGGAGGAGAACAACAAGCAGTGGCAGACACCGTTAGTAGGCCCAACCAAACAAGTAGGCCAAATGCAGTTTAATATTCGAAACAGGAGTAAAGTGGTGGCTCAGCTTTGTTCGGTGGAGGAGAATAGCAAGGAGCGGCAGACACCGTTAGTAGGCCCAACCAAACAAGTAGGCCAAATGTGGTTTAATATTCGAAACAGGAGTAAAGTGGCGGCTCAGCTTTGTTCAGTGGAGGAGAAAAGCAAGGAGCGGCAGACACCGTTAGTAGGCCCAACCAAACAAGTAGGCCAAATGCAGTTTAATATTCGAAACAGGAGTAAAGTGGCGGCTCAGCTTTGTTCAGTGGAGGAGAACAACAAGCAGCGGCAGACACCATTAGTAGGCCCAAGTAATAAAGACAGTGGTAGTAGGCGCAAAGTATTAAATGGAGGCCAGGGCCCCTGTGTATTTTAACTTTCATCTATCATTTCAACAAATTTGTATTGGCAGTGCCATTGAAGGATTTAACAGCACAAACTACACAGTTGTGGAGCAGGGAGAGGTAAGTTTTGCAAGTGGTAGAGCACTGTTCGAGCTGGGGGGAACACTCTCGTGGGCTGCGGTACTGGCACAGGGCCCCTCATATTACAATGGTGTGTCTGACGTTGGTTGTGCACCACCACCGTCAGAAACACTTCTTTGTACTATGAGGGACCCTGAGCCAGTGCCGTCACCCAAGAGTGGGCACACCCACCTGTCCAGGCAAACGGCACTCGCACGGCTGCTTGCGCCAAGTGGTGACCACGGCCCTGTGAGGGGAGTCAGCCCATTTAGGGAGGTATAAAAATGGCCTATGGTGGACATTCAGCAGCTGCAAATGGAGGAATTGGAGCAGTCGGTAAGATGAGGCCAAAAGCAAGACATTTTTCAGGCAAGCTACGTGTCAACAGGGGAAGGTGGGGCAAAATAATTTGAAATCCATGATTGGTTCATTTTAATGAAGGTTAGACCATCAACATATAGGGTAGCCAGACGAGTCCTTTTTTCGGTCAATATTGAACCAGCAGCACTGAAGACTGTTTCTGATAGCACACTAGCAGCAGGGCAAGTGAGCTCCTGTAATGCATATTCAGCCAATTTAGGCCAGGTGTCTATTTTAGATGCCCAGTACTGGACAAATGCAGTCTCCTGTTGCTTTGAATTGATGCAGCAGTACCTGTCGTGTCTGCGGTCATTGCGAAATCACTCCACAACCTGGTCATAAAACCCCTCTGTCCAATGCCACTTCTGATTTGTGTGGCGTTCAAACCCTGTGTACACGGATTAGAGGATGAGTAGTTTCTTTTCCTAACAAAAGTCTCTTGTAGGGTGAGCTGGACTGGAGAGGTGCATATGGTGGAACTAGCAGTGGTGGTGGTGGTGGTGGACATGGCGGATTGAGAGAGGGTTGGTGATGCTATTCTTGATGTTGACCTACATACAGTGTTTCCTACCAAAAACCTTGTGATTCCCTGACTGCTTTGGCCTTGCGACGATACCTCCACATTCGCTGCTGGTGGTTTCCTAACTGGTGGGCTTACAGTGAGGGAAGCAATATAGCGTTGCTGACTACCTTCATTCTGAGCAGGTGCACCAACGGTGCCATTTGGCCACCAGAATACCAAAGGCGCACTCCACCAGTCTCCGCGCCCTAGAAAGCCGCAAATTAAAGATCCTCCGCCGGTGGTCGAGGTTGCGGCATGGATAAGGCCTCATGACATGTCTCGTCAGTTGGAACGCCTCATCTCCAATAAAAACAAAAGGCACTGCTTCTGCAGTGGAGCCTGGGAGTTGTTGTGGTGGGAGATCTAACTGGTTGTCACGTAGCTGACGACCCATAATGGATGAATTGAAGATCCTAGAGTCTCCAGTTCGCCCATATGCCCCAATGTCTACAATTATAAACCTGTAGTTACTGTCAACTACAGCTAACAGAACTACAGAGAAAAACTGCTTATAATTGTAGAATTGGGAGCCAGAGTTCAGCGGCTTACGTACCCTGATATGTTTCCCATCCACGGCTCCAATGCAGTTTGGGAAGTCACAATTGTCCTGGTAACCACGGGATATTATTACCCAATCAGCCTGTTTTGGCTCAGGCATCACAAGGTCCTTGAGTTTCTCCCATATTTGCCTACAGGTTGACCGCACAATGCCCGAAATTGTGGAGCGGCCAATCAAAAACTCAAGGTGCAGACCCGCATACGACAATCCAGTTGTCAGGAAGCTGAAATTGTAAAAAAAAAAATATTAGGTAGGTTCCAAGAGTTAAGACAAAACATGAAGAAGCACAATTACGTTTTTGCTTTTCTCCAACATGCTTAACGCTGTAAAATGAAATATTTACTTAGGGTACTTAACTATAACATTTCACACACTTTTTTTTATCTGATTGTGACATAATGTAGACATATTCATGTAAATACCTGCTAGAAAACAACACATAACAAAAAAAGATCATCAACATACAGTATGTGAGGTTGTTGAATACATACCGTAAGGTAAGGAGAAGACGCTCCTCTGCGGATATGGCTTTGCGCATCCTTGTGTCCTGATAGGTGATACCTGGACGTAATCTCTCCAACAATGTATCAAATGTTGTGATGGTCATGCGACAGTACACATAGAACTTGTCAGGATGTGCCTGCAAAGCTGTATAGAGCCTATGAAAATGGCCTTTAGTGAGGCGTTTAGTCAGAAGAGGATGCACCCACATTCTTCTTCTCCTCCTTCGCGGATCTACAATCACAGGATATGGATGGCCAAAACGACGCGACAAGAGCCAGTTAAACAAAACCCGCTGCGTTGGGGTGAAGTGCAGTAGGTCAGACATGGTGCAAACGTTACCACAACACACCAACAGATGCACAACCACAAAATGGCCATATGGGAGGGTGCCACCTGTTGCTGAGGCCTTAAATAGGGTTGATGATGGTGATTTAAATCAATTTCAGCCTGAAAAAACGTTAAATGTCCATTTTGTCAGGTTGCGCGAAAAAACGCATTACGGTTGGCATACGGATTACATACACAACATTACATGCGCAAAATACACGACCACACCTTGCCAACGGATTACATACGGATCACCATTTTTGGATTTTTGTGGCGTATTACGGCCGTAAAATACGGACCGTATTTTCATACGCTGAGTGTGACGCCGGCCTAAAGGTGTTGTCTAGGACAAAGATAACCGATAGATCATGAAATCAGATGGGTGTGGATCCGACACCTGACAACCCATTGTGGTAGTGTCAGTGGGTTGACAGAGGTAATGCTTTGTCTCGATTGACATTTGCATATGAGGGGTTAAAGTGATGGGATCAATGCAAGCTCAATTGCCAGCACATGCAGCAGGAGCACAGTTGTGTGTAAGAATGGGCTCAGGCCCAACTCCATTAACTTTGCCATCCTGGTGACTAAACCATGGCTCCTAACAGTTCTGGATTCAGCCGGACTGCCCGATTTGAGGGCTCAGTCCCACATCCCATCACACTTTTGTCCTGGCTTCTGATACTCCCCTCTCACCAATGTCTTCATCTCCTACTCCTGAGCACTTCAGTCTGCTCAGAGAATAAATTAAATTACCGTATATATTTACTGCTTCTCCTGTATTCAGATCTCACCAGGACTCAAACTCACCATGTCCATGTTTTCAAGCTGCAACTTTACCAATAAGCCACAGCTCATAATAATGTAGATAGGAGAATTTGGTAATCTTGACCTCTATTGCCGGCAGTGACCCCAAGAGCAGGCTATACATATACTAGATGGTGGCCCAATTCTAACGCATCGGGTATTCTAGAACAGTGTTCCCCAACTCCTGTCCTCAAGGCCCACCAACAGATCATGTTTTCAGGATTTCCTTTGTGTTGCACAGGTGTTGCAATTACCACCTGGGCAGGACTAAGGAAATCCTGAAAACATGACCTGTTGGTGGGCCTTGAGGACTGGAGTTGGGGACCTCTGTTCTAGAATATGTATGTCCACGTAGTATATTGCACAGCCCACATGGCTGACGTCATGGCAGGTCCTTCTCGCATACCATCCTTGCCACCGTAACCTGCCGCTTGCATGGAGCGGTCACCGGAGCGTCGCGAGAAGCGGGAAAGGCGGCAGAAGGTGAGTATATAATGATTTTTTATTTTTTTAATTATTTTTAACATTAGATGTTTTTACTATTAACACTGCATAGGCAGCATCAATAGTAAAAACTTGGTCACACAGGGTTAATAGCGGCGGTAACGGAGTGAGTTACCCGTGGCGTAACGCGGTCCGTTACCGCTGGCATTAACCCTGTGTGAGCGGTGACTGCGGGGAGTATGGAGCGGGAGCCGGGCACTGACTGCAGGGGAGTAGGGAGGGACTAATCGGACTGTGGCCATCACTGATTGGTCGCGGAAGCCATGACAGGCAGCTGGCGAGACCAATCAGCGACTTGGAATCCATGACAGACAGAGGCCGCGACCAATGAATATCCGTGACAGACAGACAGAAAGACGGAAGTACCCCTTAGACAGTTATATAGTAGATATAGAAATACTTTTTATTTATGTATTTATTTATTTTACTCATTTATATAGCACCA
This sequence comes from Ranitomeya variabilis, assembly GCF_051348905.1. Taxonomy (NCBI): domain Eukaryota; kingdom Metazoa; phylum Chordata; class Amphibia; order Anura; family Dendrobatidae; genus Ranitomeya; species Ranitomeya variabilis. The sequence continues at coordinate 1,080,924,237 of NC_135232.1, read as the reverse complement.
TTAACTCCACAGCGCTTTACAGACATCACCATCACTGTCCCCATTGGGGCTCACACTCTAAATTCCCTATCAGTATGTCTTTGGAGTGTGGGAGGAAACCGGAGAACTCGGAGAAAACCCACGCAAACACGGGGAGAACATACAAACTCCTTGCAGATGTTCACCTTGGTGGGATTTGAACCCAGGACCCCAGCGCTACATACATGTGTATATATGTGCATACGTGTATATGTGTGTATAATACATATATATATATATATATATATATTTGTTACAGATGCATGGAAACTTAGATTATGATAATGTCTGTAAAAAGATAAATACACGTACACACATACATGCCGTTGAGAGACACACACAGGAACTACAAAAAAAATTAAGCGCTGTGGTAGGGGCGATAAGCAGAAATCAGTTTTAGGCCATGTTCACACTTTGTGGGTTTTACCGCGGATCCGCGGCGATTTTACATGTAAACCCTATGGAAACCGCAAACCGCTGTGCACATGCTGCGGGAAAAACCGCGCAGAAACGCAGCGGTTTACAACCCGCAGCATGTCACTTCTTTGTGCAGAATCACAGCGATTCTGCACACATAGAAATGCATTGATCCGCTTACGTAAGCGGATAATGTGCGGTTGCTACCCAGGGGGGAAACTCTCCTCCAGGCCCTGGTAACCATATTTGTGGTAAAAAAAAAAGAATAAAAATAAAAAATAATGCTATACTCACCTCTCAGCGCTGCACGCGGCAGTCTGGTCTCAGGTTTGCTGTGCGAGCAGGACCTGCGGTGACGTCGCGGTCACATGACCGTGATGACGCCGCGGTCACATGACTGTGACGTCACGAAGGTCCTTCTCACACAGCATCTTTGGAAACGGACCGAAACGAAGGAGATCGGGACGTCAGAGTGGGTGAGTATAAACCATTTTTTTTTATTTTTAACATTACTATTGATGTTGCATATGCAGCATCAATAGTAAAACGAAAGCCCGCAGCGGAAACCGCAAGACAAAACGTGATAAATCTGCAGGGATAACCGCAGCGGTTTTGCCCTGCAGATTTATCAAATCCGCTGCGGGAGAACCTGCAGGGACCCGAACCTACATGTGCACATAGCCTTAGGGCTCATACTCACTTGCGTGAGACTCGGATGAATCTTGCACGGCAATACCCGGCACTGTTGCCGGCACTCAGATTGAAGCGTGCAGCCGCATAGGAATACATGCAGCCTCATGCTCCGCTCCTGAGTGCCGGGTGCAGTGCCGGGTATTGCCGTGCGAGACTCATCCGAGTCTCACGCAAGTGAGTATGAGCCCTTACCCTGGGTATGTCCCTATTCCACCTTGTTTATGTAAGGATGTATTACTATGGTCTTTGTATGCTGAGGTGAAGAAAAAGATTTTTTTTTTTCTTCCTATAAATATAGTAAAAATAATAAGCAGCAATTACAAAAATTTCATTTTCTTCTTAGTCTCGCCAGGTTTGGAACCCATAAACTGAACATTACAGACAGGAACCTAAGCTACTGAGCCACAAACTCTGATGTGCTGGGGGGAATTCTGTGCACTTGATCTGTACTGCAGGCTCTGTTTCCTCAATCAGATTATACTGAGACATAGAGATACATTGTGCACAGCAGTGAACTCATATGTATTTTTATTTTTGAGAGAGAATTAGAGATTTTTTTAATCTTATAAAATTATTAAAAAATAATAATGAAAAAAGTTGATAATGAAAAAAATTGTTATTTTTAATGCGTTAAAAAAATAAAAAATAAAGAGAGTTAGAACTCTAGTGCCACCTATTGGAAGGTAGCAATCCTACAAGACCTGCGTTTTACCACCTGCAGATTCCTATAAAGGAACAGGTGTAAAACGCTGCGGAATCCATACAAAGAATTGACATGCTGCAGAAAATACAACGCAGCGTTTCCGCGTGGTATTTTCAGCATCATGTGCACTGCGGATTTTGTTTTCCATAGGTTTACATGGTACTGTAAACCGGATGGAAAGCTGCTGCGAATTCGCAGCGTCAAATCCACTGCAGATCCGCAGGCAAATCCGCAATGTGTGCATATAGCCTTATTCTTCTCTTAAAAATGCAGTGGCTTTTTTTTTTTTTTTTCAGAAGAAGCCTATAGAGAAAAAATGCACCAAAACTGCAGAGTTCAGCAGCATCTTTTCATGCACCGAGGGCATGGAATCACATTTGCTTAACAATTTAGACCTTGTTCACATGTAAGATAAATGTTGCATATTTTCTGCAGCTTTTCTTTCACAGAGATTCTGCTGTTTAACTGTCCAAGCAAAGTGGATGTGATTTCATGAAAACTGGGTCCCCTGTGCGTCAAAAGTCATGGCTGCATCATGCAGTTTGGGTGGGTTTTTTTCTCTCTCGTCTTTTCTGTGGTGTAAAAAAAAAAAACATGTGAAAAACTGCAGATACTTTGTAAAGTGCAGACTCATAGCTTTTCTGTGCTATAAAAAACACATCAAATAAGGGGGAGAAGATTGTTTTTGAGTAGTTTGATGCTGATCCTGCAGAAAGCAAAAAACACAGTATTTCTGCAATGTGTGTACATGGCCTACAGATACAAAAAAAGCTGGTTGTCGCATAGTGAAGCTACATAAAGATGAGAACGCTCTGGCTGCTCCGACTGTGAATAAATGAACAAAAAAAAATCCACAGGTCCTAATTAGAGATGAGCAGGAGGCACAAATGACGTCTCACCAGACCAGGCTAATCAAAAGCCGCTTTGGGGACTCCAGAAGGTAAGAGATTCTCGGCCTCACGTCCAGCAGCCAGGTACCACTGACATGGACACTGGACCGGGGTTCCCTGGATAGAGTGGACAGTCCCGGATTTGGGTCTATTCTCTGCAGTCTCAGGCGTTTGCTGAATGTCCCTCACTGCCACTGCTCCTCTGACATCTCCTTTTGCCAGCGGAGAAAGAAATGATAAATGGGCTTGGTTTGGGGTGTGGCCAGGGGCTTGACCAAAATTTGCCATGGCACGCGTATTGCGCCTCATGATTTATACCTCTTTTTTTTCTTAAAAAGTTGGGAGGTATGACTTAAATGTACTTTCTGATGCCACATTATGGCCACACAGTTACAGGACGTCATATAATGTTAAAGAAGAGGTATTGATGAGGTAAAAAAAATCCCTAAAAATAACATAGATGAATGGTCAACACACCACCACTTTTGAACATGTATGTAGGAAGGAGTGCGGAGTCAGTGGTCCCTCCTGTGTATCTGGGCCAGAACTGTCGGGACTGTCACCAATATTCCAGGGGAAAGAGGTTTCTGTCTGCCACAGTTCTGAACACCTGACTGGTGGAGGCAGGTCCGACTTATATAGCGGTGTGAATGGGAAGACGTGACACTTGGCGGAGAACAAGCTTGTGAGCAGTGAGATGGTTGACTCCATCTCGATGGACCCATGCCAGCTAGCTGTGCATGTACAAGACTGCTGACACCTGCTACCCTCAGCCCAGAGAGACATCCGTACTAGGTAGTGACCAAGAAAGAGTGCATACCTTGGCTTCGCTCACCACCGTGGACGCACCATTTACTGTAGTCCCATCCTCGTGGTGCCTGTTAAGGACCGGCCCGTGCCTGTGGCTGTGTCTGCTGGACTGTGTGCATCTACTGCAGCCTTGTCTACTGAACTTTCCGCTTCTTCCACTTCGCTGCCAACCTTCATATTTACCCCACCATGTGCCCGGATCAGGAGAACACGTGCCGAAGGACCAGAGGATTCATCTTCGCAAGGAGACAGTGCATCGCACTTCTGCGGGACCGGATCAGAGACATCTCAAGCCACCTGCGGCGCCGCCGAGGGATCTTCCAGCCATCTTCCTCCAGTGCACAGAGACTGATAAGTTAACCTGTTATATTCGTCTGCATTTGACTTTCCCCATCCTCAAGTTCCCATCCTTTACCCCCCTGCTTTTACCATCACTGTTTATATACATAAAGACCCTGTTAACCCTTGCTCTGCCTCCTTTGTGTCACTGCGTCCTAAGTACCTGCTAGCATCCTACACTTGGCGTAGCTGGGAGGATGCAGTCCAATAGCATGCAGGTGGCAGACCAAGCAGTTGGGGGTGGCCCCAGGACTAGCCTTTCACTGGGAGCCATGCTGAGCAATTTGCCCAAATTCACGGGGAGCAACACTATGCTGTGGAGCTGGACTGAGCGCCTTAGAGGCATGATGAGAATGCATCCCATGACCCCTGCACTGGAGGCTGAGGTGGCCATTATGGCACTGGACAGAGAAGCCAGGGATTCAGTAATGTTATGGACCCCACAAAACCGGGATACCTTAAACAAGGTGTTGCAGATCTTGGAGAAGACTCACAGGGACTCCACAGACGTAGGGGAGCTGAGAACACATCTTTTTAGTAGAATGCAGAGGGGAGGGGAAGACCGTGACTCAATATTTGAATGCATTGCAAGAGCTACACACTGCAATTATTAGAAAAGATGATAGGGAAGTAGGACCCAGAGACATAATGTTACGAGACCTCCTAGTGACAGGTTTGTGAGACGTGCTGACAAAACAAGCCCTGTGAGAACGTGTACAGGTGAACTCCCAAATGACTTTCCCTGAAGTAGGGACTGAGGCACGTGAACAGGAGTAGTCCAGGTGGGGAAGGTCCAGAGCATAGGGGTGTCTGTAAATACCATTGCTAAACCCCAATGGGTGTAAGAACTGAGGAGAGAGCTTCTGAGTGTGAAAGTAGAACTGGCTGACATAAAGAAGAAAATGGAAGCTACCAATAATTCTCCAGAGGACAGGGAAGGTCCAGAGCCCCGCCGTGACTCCAGAATGCTTCGCCGGCTTAGGCTCCTCACTTGTTACAACTGCGGAGAGAGCGGGCACATTGCACTGGACTGCACTCGCCGAGGAAGAGTGACATCTCGCCACCCATTAAACTAGAGGGTTCTAGAGGGGGACGCCGCCTAGAGCCAGAACAGGTGAGAAAGAGTAGTGGAAGTCCCGCAAGTTTAGTGTCAACATGCCCCCTGAAATGGGCAGAAATGGACGGATGTGCAGTGCAATGCTTGGTGGACACAGGCTCGCAGGTGACAATGATGCCAGAGGCTTAATGGGGCTCTGAGATAAAGTTAATGGTCGCCAACCAACTACCCATCCCAGTCGCAGGGGTGGTATGGATGTAAGTGTCTATCTGTGGGAAACACCTGGGAAAGAAAGGCGTGGTACTGACACAGGAAGAGGTGAATTATGGACCTGCTGTCACCTTGGGAATGAATGTGCTGAAGGAGTTTGGAAGCCTTCTTCTCAGAGACCCCTCTAACGAGACTCTGAATCAGTGGGGCCCACATACACCACAGAGAAGAATTTTCCAACAACTAGCACGAGTGGCAAGAGTACAGGAGTCTAACTGTGAGGGAGGAGTGTTAGGAAAAGTAATTGTCCCGGCCTCCACCAAAATTGTTCTTCCACCAGGACAAACAGTACTGTCCCTGCCTGTTCGTGCTTGTGTCCCCTTGGAGGGGGTTGAGGTCCTATTTGAACCATCCTCTTCTGAACAACTACCCACGGGACTCCTAGTGGTGCATACATTAACCATTGTATGAGAAGGGACTGTTCCAGTGCGGTGCATTAACTTATGAGATCAGGATATTACTGTCGTTCCCAGAAGTGTGGTGGCCCGAATAATGAACCTAACTGAAGAAATAATGCCCCCTCAAACAGTGTAATTGGAGGTATAACCTGGAGACCCTTGGACTGTGTCAGTGAACTCCATTTCAGTTTCAGAACCTCGTTACACCAAGGAGAGCTGACCCATATTGGAACAAATGCGGGCTGAGCTGGCCAAACTCAAACCCGCTCAGGTGCAACAGGTAGAAGCTCTGCTGGGAAAGTATAAAGAAGTTTTCGCCATCCACGAAGATGATTTTGGCTGCACCATGGCCATTACGCACGAAATACCAACTGAGAGCACCGTGCCCATAAGAGAGCGTTTCTGGCAAATTCCCCCAAAGTTGTACCAGGAAGTGAAGAGCATGCTGAATCCGATGATGCAGGCTGGCATGATCAGGGAGAGCCAGAGTCCATGGGCTGCCCTAATTGTGTTGGTACGGAAGAAAGATGGCACCTTGCGTTTTTGTGTGGATTACCAAAAACTCAACGCCTGTACGGTGAGGGATTCGTACACGTTACCCTGGATTGAGGAGTCCCTGTCTGCTCTGGGGAAAGCCAGGTTCTTCTCTACACTGGACCTCGCCAGCTGCTACTAGCAAGTCCCCATGTCTGAACAAGATCAAGCAAAGACTGTCTTTATTCTTCCCATGGGTCTGTATGAGTTCAACCACATGCCATTCGGCTTTGCCAATACTCCCGGAACTTTTCAATATCTCATGGAGAGGTGCTTAGGGGATTTGAACTTTGAATCAATGCTAATTTACCTGGACAACATTATCGTCTTTGTAGCTTCATTCGAGGAACATTTGCAATGCCTTGAACAAGTGTTGGCCCACCTTCAGAAACACGGACTAAAGGTGAAGCCCCAGAAGTGCCATTTGTTCTGCATACAAATTGAATACCTGGTCCATGTCATTTCTGCCGAAGGGGTAGAACCCTCCAGAGAGAAGGTCGCCATGATTCAGACTGACCCACTCCAGAGACCGTGAAAGATGTGCGGACGTTCCTGGGACTGACTGGTTATTACAGGCGGTTTGTGAAGAATTTTGTTCGATGTGCAAAGCCCTTACAAGAACTGTTGAAAAAGGTACACTCTGGTGCTAAGAACTGGAAATCTGTTGGAAGGAGCCCCAAGAAGAGGCCTTTCAAGATCTCAAAAAGGCACTCACTGAAGCTCCAATCCTAGCTTACGCAGATTTCTCTCCACTGTTCATTCTCCACACTGACGGGAGTCTGCTGTGACTTGGGGCTGTGTTGTTGCAGATGCAGGATGGAAGAGAGAGGGTGATCGCTTATGCAAGTCGGTCCCTTCACGATTCCGAATGCAATCCGGACAATTACAGATCTTTCAAGTTGGAGCTGCTGGTGTTGGTGTGGGCTATGACGGAGAGATTTGCGGAATATTTGTCCGGCTTCGAAGTGTTGGTGCATACTGATAACAACCCGCTGGCTCACCTGGATAATGCGAGACTGGGGGCCTTGGAACAGCAATGAGTAGCCAGAATGGCGAAATGCCGCTATAAAGATTGCCTACAAAAGGGGGGCAGAAAATACCAATGCCGATGCCCTGTCCAGGAGGAGGAGTACCAGACATGAGTGGGACAGAGACGAAGAACTAGAAGGTGATGAGGTCCCTCGGTTTCGGAGGTCCACAAGGACGGTGGTGGGAGTGCAGGGACAGATACATTCCTCAGTCCAAGACGGCATACTGGGACGAACTCGAGATTAGTGGGTTCAGCTTCAGCAGGAAGATAGCTAACTGGCTTTGTTGAGACAGTGTGTGGCTTCTTAGAGACTCCCCAGCCCAACAGAAAGAGGTACTTTATTCCCGGAGGTGTTGCGGATCCTACGATAATGGGAACAACTACAGATTAAAAACAGCTTATATCAGAAAATGCAACGGTGGACTGAGACGAATGTGACCTGGCAAGTCCTCATTCCAATAACATCATTGTCTGAAATTGCTGTCGCTGCTCACAAACAAGGAGCACACTTTGGTGCAGAGAAAACATTCCAATGGCTTCAGTGGTTCATCTTCCACCCCCAGTTGAGGACGAAAATGGACGAGGCCTGTAGAATGTGCCGGACATGTGAACTGGCTAATCCGCCAGAGCAGAAAGCCCCCATTGTAACCTGTACTCCTCTGGAACTCTTGACAATAGACTATCTGACCATTGGCCCAACCCATCAGGGCTATGAACATTCCCTGGTAATGGTGGATCACTTCACGATGTTTGCCGTGGTGACTCCGACTTGGGACCAGACTGCACAATCCGCTCCATACGCAATTTGTAAGAACTTCTTCCTGCCCTATGGGTGTCCAAAGAGAATTCACTCCTATCAGGGAGCTTGTTTCTTGGGTAGAGTAATGGATGAGTTGCATCGTCTGTACCAGATTGACAAGTCCCGCACCACACCGTACCATCCTCAAGGTAATGGTGCTTGTGAACGATTTAGCTATACACTGATTCAAATGCTAAGAACTCTAGAGGAAGATCGGAAGGCCCAGTGGCCAGAGTACGTTCCTGAACTGGTGTGGGTATAAACCATGTTCCAAATTATTATGCAAATGATATTTTTCTCAGATTTTCCTAAATGGTCTGTGCAAATGACAGTCAGTCTAATAAACGTCATCGCCCGTTAGATTATACATCGAATTTTATTGAAGAAATCTCCCAATGATTACAGTATAATCTCCAAAATGAATAAAAACTCAAAATGCACTGTTCCAAATTATTAGGCATAGTAGAATTTCTAAACATTTGATATGTTTTAAAGAACTGAAAATGCTCATTTGTGGAATTTGCAGCATTAGGAGGTCACATTCACTGAACAAAAAAACTATTAAACTCCAAAACATCCTAACAGGCCAAGTTACATGTTAACATAGGAACCCTTCTTTGATATCACTTTCACAATTCTTGCATCCATTGAACTTTTGAGTTTTTGGAGAGTTTCTGCTTGTATTTCTTTTCAGGAAGTCAGAATAGCCTCCCAGAGCTGTTGTTTTGATGTGAACTGCCTCCCACCCTTATAGACCTTTTGCTTGATGATACTCCAAAGGTTCTCTATAGGGTTGAGGTCAGGGGAAGATGGTGGCCACACCATGAGTTTATCTCCTTTTATGCCCATAGCAGCCAATGACTCAGAGATATTCTTTGCAGCATGAGATGGTGCATTGTCATGCATGAACATGATTTTGCTCCTGAAGGCACGTTTCTGCTTTTTATGCCATAGAAGAAAGTTGTCAGTCAGAAACTCTATATACTTTGCAGAGGTCATTTTCATACCTACAGGAACCTTAAAGGGCCCTACCAGCTGTTTCCCTATGATTCCAGCCCAAAACACGATTCCTCCACCTCCTTGCTGATGTTGCAGCCTTGTTGGGACATGGTGGCCATCCACCAAGCATCCACTACTCCATCCATCTGGACCATCCAGGGTTGCTTGACACTCATCAGCAAACAAGACTATTTGGAAATTAGTCTTCATGTATGTCTGGGCCCACTGCAACCGTTTCTGCTTGTGAACACTGTTTAGGGGTGGCCGAATAGTAGGTTTATGCACCACAGCAAGCCTTTGAATGATCCTACACCTTGAGGTTCGAGGGACTCCAGAGGCACCAGCAGCTTCAAATAACTGTTTGCTGCTTTGTAATGGTATTTTGGCAGCTGCTCTCTTAATCCAATGAATTTGTCTGGCAAAAACCTTCCACATTATGCCTTTATCTGCATGAACTCTGTGTGTTCTCTGTTTCAGTCACAAATCTCTTCACAGTATGATGATCACTCTTAAGTGTTTGTGAAATATCTAATGTTTTCATCCCTTGACCAAGGCATTGCACTATTTGATGCTTTTCGGCAGCAGAGAGATCCTTTTTCTTTCCCATGTTACTTGAAAACTGTGGCCTGCTTAATAATGTGGAACATCATTTTTAAGTAGTTTTCCTTTAATTATAATCACCTGGAAAACTAATTATCACATGTTTTTAAGATTGATTTCAGTGATTCATTGAGCCATGAGACACAATACCATCCATGAGTTTATTTGAAAAACATAACAATTAAATCTTTATGACACTTAAATCCAACTTGCATAATAATTTGGAACACGGTGTATAATAATCGAGTACATCGAACCACGGGACATACGCCTTACTCCCTTCTGTTCAGCCGAGAAGGAAAAGGAATTACCGAGTTGGCATTGGACACAGAAGAGGACTACCCATGGACGGGGGTGTCCACCTGGGTTTGGGAGCATCGACTTTGTCTGCAAACTTTACATCGGTTGGTCCAGACTAGATTACGGGAGTTGAGACATACAGAAAAGACCCCTCCCAGAGCGACGGAGTTTCAGACTGGAGACCGTGTCTTAGTATGGGAGAAGCATCCACGGGACAAACTGGATAATCATTGGGAGAAAGACCTGTATCGGATGAAGAGAAAAATTAGTCCTGAGGGGCCTTTGTATGAAGTCAAGCTTGAGGGATAAGATGATGCTCCTCCTTGAACTCTTCACTGGAATATGCTCCGACCTTGCCTATCCAAAAGCCCGGTTCGAACAGATGAAAAGCCCAAGGCCGCTGAGGAGAGCCATATGCCAATGGAAGAAGGCGATAAAAGATTAAGTTCCGAAGGAATGGAATCAGAGGGTACAGGCTCACCCAGAGTTCTTTCTTTACAGCCGGATTCTGCCCCACAGGAGAACTCCACTACTTCTCCTGATATGAGACGCTCAGAACGAAGAACGGCCAGCAAACCCCCAATTGTTATGACCAAGAGAATTTTGTCTGGCAACACATCACACAGGAAAAGAAACAGTCACACTCTCCTCTAAGAGTCTCAGCCCTGGAATGGTGAGCGAAAAGAGTGGGGGAGTGTAGGGTGGAGTGCGGAGTCAGCGGTCCCTCCTACATATCTGGGCCGGAACTGTCGGGACTGTCACCAATATTCCACTGGGAAGAGGTTTCTGTCTGCCACAGTTCAGAACACCTCACTGATGGGGGCGGGTCCGACTTATATAGTGGTGTGAGTGGGAAGGCAGGACACTTGGCGGGGAACGAGCTTGTGAGCAGTGTGTAATAATTATAGGGGATAACTCAGGAGACTCTGCGTCGAACAAGACAACTACAGGACACAGTTTTATAAGTGGTAAAGTCTATATTATCACACGGTGATTCAAACAGGTGCAGAGAGAAGCTCAAGTCCACAACACTTGGTGCAAATATCAAATGCAGCTCAGCTGTCTATAGGAAACTTCAGAGGAAAATGCAATCACGCAGAAAGTCTATGAAGCACAATTATTCTTGAGGATACTTGACACGAATAAGTCCTTGCTTAGTCCAAAACACAGATAGATATGCTTATAAGGCAGTTCAAACAATATCTTAGCTCAACCAGGGACGTCTGGGTAACAGTCTCAGGTTCTTGCAAAGCAGCAACAGCTTACATGTCCAGCAAATGCAGATGGAAGCAAACATGAGCAGCAGATGAAGGAGGATTACTGGAACTGGTGTATGCAGCAGGAACTCAGAACAGAGTAGCAGGATAACCCCACAGGTTCACAGGAGCAGGTATATAGCCAGGGAGTCACCAGAGGTCAGGAGCTGGATGCAAGGCAGAATACTATAGCACAGACTGAAGGCTGGGGTGGAGTTTTATAGCAGGAAGACATGGATCAACATGTTAGGGCATGTTAGGTTAGGCTATGGGTTGAACTAGATGGACTTACAGTCTTCCTTCAACCTTAATAACTATGTAACTATGTAATATGTAACAGTGCACATGAGACCAAATACGCCATCTTGGAAAAGGGCAGTAATGCACAAAAAGGTAATAAAAAATGTTCAGAGTCCTGACATTACTCCCTCCTTAGAAGCGGCCTCCGGACGATCCTGGACCTGGTTTCTCAGGGAATCTCTGATGAAAATGAGAAATCTTCTGTTGGACATTGATGTTTTCCACAGGTTCCCAAGAGTCTTCCTCAGGGGGATATCCCTGCCATCTTATCAGATATTGGAGCCGATTCCTGCGAATCCTGGAATCAACAATTTCCTCCACCACAAATTGTTCTTGCCCATCAATCACCACAGGCTGCGGAGGTGGCACAACACGTCCCTGGAAGGTATTAGGAAATACAGGCTTTAGTAAAGATACATGCTCACAATACCGTTGATCTTGAAAGGGCCAATGAATTTCTGTCCAAGTTTTGTGAAGGAACGTTTAACTTCAGATTCTTAGTTGCTAACCACACTGAATCTCCTACCTTGAACATGGGTGCAGGTTTACGGAATCTATCAGCCGATCTCTTATAATGTTCTTGAGCTGTGGTCAGGGATTCCTTCAGAACCTCCAGATTTTGTCTCATCGCAGTCAGCCTTTCCTCCACTGCCGGAACCGGAGAATTAATTGGAGACCTAGGTAAGATACACGGATGATAACCCAGATTGGCAAAGAAAGGTGTAAATTAAGTGGAGGCGCTCTGAGAATTGTTATATGAAAATTCGGCTAACGGCAGCAACTCCAACCAAACATCCTGGAGATGGCTGACATAGCATCTTAGATATTGTTCCAGCGTCTGGTTGGTACGCTCAGTCTGACCATTTGTCTGGGGATGATAAGCGGAAGAGAGACAGACATTAATATTGAGTGCAGAGCAAAACCCTTTCCAGAATCTTGAAATGAACTGCACTCCACGGTCAGAGATGATCTCATCCGGAACCCCATGCAACCGAAAGACATTCTGTATAACCAAGTTCACCATATCTTTAGCTGAGGGGAGGCCGGTGAACGGAACAAAATGAGCAGCTTTAGTCAGGCGATCAACTACCACCATGATTGTATTCATGCCCCCCGATGTAGGCAACTCCACAATAAAGTCCATTGATATAGACCCCCAAGGGTGGGACGGAACAAGTAATGGTTGTAGAAGACCCGTAGGTGCCACATGAGGAGTCTTGTAACGAGCACATACCTCGCAAGAGAGAAAATAGTCCTTGGTATCCTTCAGGCAAGTTGGCCACCAGAAGAATCGGCTCAGGAACTCTTGTGTCTTCTGTACCCCCCTGTGACCAGCCAACTTGGAGTCATGTACCAACTTGAGGATCTGCAGACGGACGACCTCAGGGACGTAGATACGTCGATATCTGAACCACATGCCACCCTTAAAGACAAGATTAATATCCACAGGTGGGTTGGCCAGAAATACATCACTGTCATAGGCCTCCCTGCACTCCTTCCACAAGTCCTGATCGTTGCTAACTCCGATGAAATTAGCATCAGATAGAATGGTCTTGGATGGGGCTCCAGGTACAGAATCCGCAGCATGGATTCGGGATAAAGCATCAGCCTTCCCATTACGAGAACCTGGATGGTACGAGATAACAAAGTTAAATTGATTTAAAAATAAGTTCCAAGGAGCCTGACGAGGAGAAAGACATCTAGCGGATCTAAGGAACTCTAAATTGCGATGGTCAGTTAGCACTATGATCTGTTGTGCAGCTCCTTGCAGATGATGCCTCCATTCTTTGAAAGCCGCAATAATAGCCAGCAATTCCTTGTCTCCCACGTTGTAATTCTTCTCTGCTGAGGTTAGTCTACGGGAAAAGAAAGCACAAGGATGTAGCAGACCCTTCTCTCCAGTTCTTTGGGAGAGAATAGCCCCGAAAGCATTATCAGAAGCGTCCACCTCCACAATGAAAGAAAGTGTTGGATCTGGGTGTATCAACAGCGGTGCTGATGTGAAACAGATCTTAAGCCGATCAAAAGCTTCTTGAGCCTGTGATGACCACTTAAATGGCTTTTCCTTCTTTGTCAAGGAAGTAATGGGACGGACAATATCAAAAAAATTTCGAATGAAGCGTCTGTAGAAATTTGTAAAACCAATAAAACGTTGGACCTCCTTAACGTTCTTGGGTACCGGCCAGTCAAGGATAGCCTGAATCTTACCAGATTCCATGTTCAGCCCCTGGGGAGAGATGATATAACCTAAGAACTGTATCTCAGAAGGATGGAACTCGCATTTCTCCGGCTTAATATACAGATGGTTCTCTTTCAGACGTCTTAAAACAGTTTTGACATGTTCTTCATGTTCCTGTAGAGAGTCAGAAAAGATTAGTATATCGTCCAAATAGATCACTACAAACTGGTCCAACAAATCTCTGAAAATGTCATTAGCAAGGTGTTGAAACATTGCAGGGGCGTTACAAAACCCGAAGGGCATCACAAGAGATTCAAAGTGTCCATACCGGCATCTGAATGCTGTCTTCCACTCATCCCCTGGACGAATACGCACCAAATTATAAGCCCCATGAAGATCCAGTTTAGAGAACACCTTGGCATGGCGGACTCTTTGCAGTAATTCGGGAATCAGAGGCAAAGGGTAACGGTTTCGTACGGTTACCTTATTGAGTTCCCGATAGTCAACACAGGGTCTCAGGGTTCCATCCTTCTTCTTTACAAAAAAGATAGGTGCCCCTGCTGGTGAGGAAGAAGGACGTATGAAGCCTTTGGCCAGATTTTCATCAATATACTCCTTTAAGGCTTGAAGCTCAGATGCCGCCAAAGGGTATACATTACCAAAAGGAATAGCTGCCCCAGGAAGCAACTCAATGGGACAGTCATAATGCCTGTGTGGAGGAAGCTGATCTGCATTCTTCTTGTCACAGATGTCAGAGAACTCTTTATATGCTGGAGGTAAAGAAAATACTTGTACATGTGGTTCCATAGCCGTGGACTCAGGGACAGCTTCTGTTAACGCTGAGTTGCTCCTTGTTGGAAAGATAATCTCCTTGGTCTCCCAGTTGATAATTGGGTTCTGAGAACGCAACCAAGGAGTGCCTAAAATCACAGGAAAATGAGGAGAAGAAATTAGTAAGGAAGAAAGTTGCTCCTGATGATTAGGCTCCAACAAAATTTCAAGGGGTACGGTCTCCTGATCCACAGGCCCAGAGATTAAAGGTGACCCATCCATTGTTTCCATGGTAATTGGAGAGGCTCTTTGCTGAATTTCAATACCATGTTCCTTGGCAAATGCGATATCCATGAAATTGCCACCTGCACCAGAGTCAATCATAGCTGCAATGGAAATCCACTGTCCTGAACACAGGATCTTAATAGGGAGAGAACAGTGAGAGTTCTTTTCCTTAAAGGGAACCTGTCACCTGAATTTGGCGGGACCAGTTTTGGATCATATGGGCAGGGTTTTCAGGTGTTTGATTCACCCTTTCCTTACCCGCTGGCTCCATGCTGGCCGCAATATTGGATTGAAGTTCATGCTGTGTCCTCCGTAGTACACACCTGCACAAGGCAATATTGCCTTGCGCTGGCGTGTACTCCGGAGGACAGGGAATGAACTTCAATCCAATATTCCAGCCAGCATGGAGCCAGCGGGTAAGGAAAGGGTGAATCAAACACCCGAAAACCCCGCCCATATGACCCAAAACTGGTCCCGCCAAATTCAGGTGACAGGTTCCCTTTAAGCTCCTTGGGGGGTGAAGTCATAGAAAGTGAATGGAATACAGCGTTTAAAGGCATGCTACATTCAGAGATGTCAGATTCATCATCACAGTTGTCATACTCCCCTACTGCTGCTAGCACCTTGTTAGGCCGCCTAGGACACTTAGGACAATTGATCAAGAAGTGGTCAGACTGGCCGCAGTAGAAACATAGACTTTCAAGAAGGCGATGCTCCTGGCGCTCATTGATCTCGCGCCTCTGAACGGAATCAATTTGCATGGGCACCTCCTCCACCTCCCGAGATGTTTTACCTGCAGGCTCTTTGGAAGGAAGGGAAAAGTTAGAAATACGGTTATATGCAGCAAACTTCTCCTGCCTACGCTCAGTAAGGCGAATGTGTTGTGAATTTGGATTCTGGGCTCCCCCGGTGGCTACTGGTGGAATTGAACTGGTGTCTTCATCTTCTCTGTTCACCTGTTCCCATCAAGATGTGGGAGTCGCTATATAACCTTGCTGCTCTGTTAGTTGCTTGCCGGTCAACAATGTTATCAGAAGCCTCTCTGTGCTTGTTCCTGCTCCTAGACAACTACTAGATAAGTTGGACTCTTGTCCATGTTTGTTTTTGCATTTTGTTCCAGTTCACAGCTGTAGTTTCGTTACTGTGTCTGGAAAGCTCTTGTGAACGGGAATTGCCACTCTGGTGTTATGAGTTAATGCCAGAGTTTTTAAAGTAATTTCTGGATGGTGTTTTTTGATAGGGTTTTCAGCTGACCATGAAAGTGTCCTTTCTGTCTTCTGCTATGTAGTAAGTGGACCTCAAATTTGCTAAACCTATTTTCATACTACGTTTGTTATTTCATCTCAACTCACCGCCAATACATGTGGGGGGCCTCTGTCTCCTTTCGGGGTATTTCTCTAGAGGTGAGCTAGGACTAATATTTTCCTCTGCTAGCTTTATTTAGTCCTCCGGCTGGGCTGGGCATCTAGAATCAACGTAGGCATGCTACCCGGCCACTGCTAGTTGTGCGTTAGGTTTAGTTCATGGTCAGCTCAGTTCCCATCTTCCAAGAGCTAGTTCCTATATATGCTTATGCTATGTTCTCTTGCCATTGAGATCATGACAGTTTGACCGGCCCGCAAAGTGTTAATTGTTTGGGCTGAAGCAGGAGAAAAAGAAGTGTTGAAGGGAAATTTTTTTTTTTTCCCCTCAGAGTTTGGCTGCCTAGCCCTTAATTGCTGTCTAGCTGCTTCTTACCTCCTCTTAACCCTTGAATGGCTCTGTGTCCACCTGTTTGTAATGGATCTTCAGAGTATAACTGCAGGTTTGAATAATCTCGCCACGAAGGTACAAAATTTGCAAGATTTTGTTTGTCATGCACCTGTATCTGAGCCGAGAATTCCTTTGCCGGAATTTTTCTCGGGGAATAGATCCGGGTTTCAGAATTTTCGAAATAATTGCAAATTATTTTTGTCTCTGAAATCTCGCTCTGCCGGAGACCCTGCACAGCAGGTCAGGATTGTGATTTCCTTGCTCCGGGGCGACCCTCAAGACTGGGCTTTTTCATTGACACCAGGGGATCCTGCGTTGCTCAATGTGGATGCGTTTTTTCTGGCCTTGGGGTTGCTTTATGACGAACCTCATTTGGAGCTTCAGGCAGAAAAAACTTTGATGTCCCTATCTCAGGGGCAAGATGAAGCGGAAATTTACTGCCAAAGATTCCGTAAATGGTCTGTGCTTACTCAGTGGAATGAGTGCGCCCTGGCGGCGACTTTCAGAGAGGGTCTCTCTGATGCCATTAAGGATGTTATGGTGGGGTTCCCTGTGCCTGCGGGTCTGAATGAGTCCATGACAATGGCTATTCAGATCGATAGGCGTTTGCGGGAGCGCAAACCAGTGCACCATCTGGCGGTGTCCACTGAGAAGTCGCCAGAGAGTATGCAGTGTGATAGAATTCTGTCCCGAAGCGAGCGGCAGAATTTTAGACGGAAAAATGGGTTGTGTTTCTATTGTGGTGATTCTACTCATGTTATATCAGCATGCTCTAAGCGCACTAAAAAGCTTGGTAAATCTGTTTCCATTTGCACCTTACCGTCTAAATTTATTCTATCTGTGACCCTGATTTGCTCTTTGTCATCTATTACCACGGACGCCTATGTCGACTCTGGCGCCGCTTTGAGTCTTATGGATTGGTCCTTTGCCAAACGCTGTGGGTATGATTTAGAGCCTTTGGAGACTTCTATTCCTCTGAAGGGGATTGACTCCACCCCATTGGCTAATAATAAACCACAATACTGGACACAAGTAACTATGCGTATTAATCCGGATCACCAGGAGATTATTCGCTTTCTGGTGCTGTATAATCTACATGATGATTTGGTGCTAGGATTGCCTTGGCTGCAATCTCACAACCCAGTCCTCGACTGGAGAGCTATGTCTGTGTTGAGCTGGGGATGTAAGGGGGCTCATGGGGATGTACCTGTGGTTTCCATTTCATCATCCATTCCCTCTGAAATTCCTGAGTTCCTGTCTGACTATCGTGACGTCTTTGAAGAATCCAAGCTTGGTTCGTTACCTCCGCACCGAGAGTGCGATTGTGCCATAGATTTAATCCCGGGTAGTAAATACCCAAAGGGTCGTTTATTTAATCTGTCTGTGCCTGAACATGCTGCTATGCGAGAATATATAAAGGAGTCCTTGGAAAAGGGACATATTCGTCCATCGTCATCTCCCTTAGGAGCCGGTTTTTTCTTTGTGTCAAAAAAAGACGGCTCTTTGAGACCATGTATTGATTATCGGCTTTTGAATAAAATCACTGTTAAATATCAATACCCATTGCCGTTGCTGACTGATTTGTTTGCTCGCATAAAGGGGGCCAAGTGGTTCTCTAAGATTGACCTTCGTGGGGCGTATAATTTGGTGCGAATCAGGCAGGGGGATGAGTGGAAAACCGCATTTAATACGCCCGAGGGCCACTTTGAGTATTTAGTGATGCCTTTTGGTCTTTCTAATGCTCCGTCAGTTTTCCAGTCCTTTATGCATGATATTTTTCGCGATTATTTGGATAAATTTATGATTGTGTATCTGGATGATATTCTGATTTTTTCGGATGACTGGGACTCTCATGTCCAGCAAGTCAGGAGGGTTTTTCAGGTTTTGCGGTCTAATTCTTTGTGTGTGAAGGGTTCTAAGTGTGTTTTTGGGGTACAGAGGATTTCCTTTTTGGGATATATTTTTTCCCCCTCTTCCATTGAAATGGATCCTGTCAAGGTTCAAGCTATTTGTGATTGGACGCAGCCCTCTTCTCTTAAGAGTCTTCAGAAATTTTTGGGCTTTGCTAACTTTTATCGTCGATTTATTGCTGGTTTTTCGGATATTGCTAAGCCATTGACCGATTTGACTAAGAAGGGTGCTGATGTTGCTGATTGGTCCCCTGATGCTGTGGAGGCCTTTCGGGAGCTTAAGCGCCGTTTTTCCTCTGCCCCTGTGTTGCGTCAGCCTGATGTTGCTCTACCTTTTCAGGTTGAGGTCGACGCTTCTGAGATCGGAGCTGGGGCAGTGTTGTCGCAGAAAAGTTCTGACTGCTCCGTGATGAGGCCTTGTGCCTTCTTTTCCCGTAAATTTTCGCCCGCTGAGCGGAATTATGATGTTGGGAATCGGGAGCTTTTGGCCATGAAGTGGGCTTTTGAGGAGTGGCGCCATTGGCTCGAGGGGGCCAGACATCAGGTGGTGGTATTGACTGACCACAAAAATTTGATTTATCTTGAGACCGCCAGGCGCCTGAATCCTAGACAGGCGCGCTGGTCATTATTTTTCTCTCGGTTTAATTTTGTGGTGTCATACCTACCGGGTTCTAAGAATGTTAAGGCGGATGCCCTTTCTAGGAGTTTTGAGCCTGACTCGCCTGGTAACTCTGAGCCCACAGGTATCCTTAAGGATGGAGTGGTATTGTCAGCCGTTTCTCCAGACCTGCGGCGGGCCTTGCAGGAGTTTCAGGCGGAGAGACCTGATCGTTGCCCACCTGATAAACTGTTTGTTCCTGATGATTGGACCAGTAGAGTCATCTCTGAGGTTCATTCTTCTGCGTTGGCAGGTCATCCTGGCATTTTTGGTACCAGGGATTTGGTGGCAAGGTCCTTCTGGTGGCCTTCCCTGTCACGAGATGTGCGAGGCTTTGTGCAGTCTTGTGACGTTTGTGCTCGGGCCAAGCCTTGTTGTTCTCGGGCTAGTGGATTATTGTTGCCCTTGCCTATTCCTAAGAGGCCTTGGACGCACATCTCGATGGATTTTATTTCAGATCTGCCTGTTTCTCAGAAGATGTCTGTCATCTGGGTGGTGTGTGACCGTTTTTCTAAGATGGTCCATTTGGTTCCTCTGCCCAAGTTACCTTCTTCTTCCGAGTTGGTTCCTCTGTTTTTTCAAAATGTTGTTCGTTTGCATGGTATTCCTGAGAATATCGTTTCTGACAGAGGGACCCAATTCGTGTCTAGATTTTGGCGGGCATTCTGTGCTAGGATGGGCATAGATTTATCTTTTTCGTCCGCTTTCCATCCTCAGACGAATGGCCAGACCG
This sequence comes from Ranitomeya variabilis, assembly GCF_051348905.1. Lineage (NCBI taxonomy): Eukaryota > Metazoa > Chordata > Amphibia > Anura > Dendrobatidae > Ranitomeya > Ranitomeya variabilis. The sequence goes on along the minus strand of NC_135232.1, from coordinate 1,080,904,536 downwards.
AGCGGATTAATCAGACCCTGGAGACATATCTGAGGTGTTTTGTGTCTGCTGACCAGGATGATTGGGTTGCTTTTTTGCCATTGGCGGAGTTCGCTCTCAATAATCGGGCCAGCTCTGCCACTTTGGTGTCCCCGTTTTTCTGTAATTCGGGGTTTCATCCTCGATTTTCCTCTGGTCAGGTGGAATCTTCGGATTGTCCTGGAGTGGATGCTCTGGTGGAGAGATTGCATCAGATCTGGGGGCAGGTGGTGGACAATTTGAGGTTGTCCCAGGAGAAGACTCAGCTTTTTGCCAACCGCCACCGTCGTGTTGGTCCTCGGCTTTCTGTTGGGGATTTGGTGTGGTTGTCTTCTCGTTTTGTCCCTATGAGGGTCTCTTCTCCTAAGTTTAAGCCTCGGTTTATCGGCCCGTATAAGATATTGGAGATTCTTAACCCTGTTTCCTTCCGTTTGGACCTCCCTGCATCCTTTTCTATTCATAACGTTTTTCATCGGTCATTATTGCGCAGGTATGAGGTACCGGTTGTGCCTTCCGTTGAGCCTCCTGCTCCGGTGTTGGTTGAGGGTGAGTTGGAGTACGTTGTGGAGAAAATCTTGGACTCTCGTGTTTCCAGACGGAGACTCCAGTATCTGGTCAAGTGGAAGGGATACGGCCAGGAGGATAATTCTTGGGTGAATGCATCTGATGTTCATGCCTCCGATCTGGTTCGTGCCTTTCATAGGGCCCATCCTGATCGCCCTGGTGGTTCTGGTGAGGGTTCGGTGCCCCCTCCTTGAGGGGGGGGTACTGTTGTGAATTTGGATTCTGGGCTCCCCCGGTGGCTACTGGTGGAATTGAACTGGTGTCTTCATCTTCTCTGTTCACCTGTTCCCATCAAGATGTGGGAGTCGCTATATAACCTTGCTGCTCTGTTAGTTGCTTGCCGGTCAACAATGTTATCAGAAGCCTCTCTGTGCTTGTTCCTGCTCCTAGACAACTACTAGATAAGTTGGACTCTTGTCCATGTTTGTTTTTGCATTTTGTTCCAGTTCACAGCTGTAGTTTCGTTACTGTGTCTGGAAAGCTCTTGTGAACGGGAATTGCCACTCTGGTGTTATGAGTTAATGCCAGAGTTTTAAAGTAATTTCTGGATGGTGTTTTTTGATAGGGTTTTCAGCTGACCATGAAAGTGTCCTTTCTGTCTTCTGCTATGTAGTAAGTGGACCTCAAATTTGCTAAACCTATTTTCATACTACGTTTGTTATTTCATCTCAACTCACCGCCAATACATGTGGGGGGCCTCTGTCTCCTTTCGGGGTATTTCTCTAGAGGTGAGCTAGGACTAATATTTTCCTCTGCTAGCTTTATTTAGTCCTCCGGCTGGGCTGGGCATCTAGAATCAACGTAGGCATGCTACCCGGCCACTGCTAGTTGTGCGTTAGGTTTAGTTCATGGTCAGCTCAGTTCCCATCTTCCAAGAGCTAGTTCCTATATATGCTTATGCTATGTTCTCTTGCCATTGAGATCATGACACGAATGTCAATGTGCACACAATGCTATATAAATGTCTCTAGTTCTTGTGGTGACTCAGAGCGAGCTAGTTCATCTTTTACAATACTAAACAGACTCCTTTTAAAAATAGGCAATTGTGTATAACTGTCCCAATTGGTATCTACCGCTAATCTCCTGAATTCAGTAGCATACTCAATAACAGAAAGTTTTGCCTGGCGTAAAGACAATAAAGCAGATTCAGCGGTTGCACGGCGATTAGGATCATCAAACATTAATGCCATAGCGGCCAAGAAATCATCCAAGTTATTTAACTGTGGGTCACGAGACTCAATCATCGGATTCGTCCAGGCAAGCGCTCGTGCGGTCAGCAGCATTATTACACACAATAGTTTGGATCTATCATTAGGAAAACGGTCAGCATGCACATCAAAATATAGCATACATTGATTCACAAAGCCACGAAATTTGTCGCGATCACCATTAAATCTGAATGGGGGAAACTTAGGTGGGCTAGCTGGTGGCGGTTGCCCAGAGGGAAAAGTCGCTTGTGCAGCTATTTACGTGCTTATGTCCTGAAAAGCCCGTCCATACTGGGACTCTATGCCAGCAAGTTTGTTTTCCTGGGCTGCCATGCGGGTGCTTAAGTCCTGCAAAGTCTGTCCAAACACTTGTTGATTGTGTTCAAAGCTTCCGAACTTCTTTTGCAGACCTTCTACATCTTTCTGCAGTGATCTAATTATGGAAAACACCTGCTCTAGTCTGCTTTCTGCAGTCATTGTTCCAGCAGTCTCCTTTTTTTTTTTAGGCTCGAGTATCCTGTAATAATTATAGGGGATAACTCAGGAGACTCTTTGCGTGGAACAAGACAACTACAGGACACAGTTTTATAAGTGGTAAAGTCTATATTATCACACGGTGATTCAAACAGGTGCAGAGAGAAACTCAAGTCCACAACACTTGGTGCAAATATCAAATGCAGCTCAGCAGTCTATAGGAAACTTCAGAGGAAAATGCAATCACGCAGAAAGTCTATGAAGCACAATTTTTCTTGAGGATACTTGACATGAATAAGTCCTTGCTTGTCCAAAACACAGATAGATATGCTTATAAGGCAGTTCAAACAATATCTTAGCTCAACCAGGGAGGTCTGGGGAACAGTCTCAGGTTCTTGCAAAGCAGCAACAGCTTACATGTCCAGCAAATGCAGATGGAAGTAAACACGAGCAGCAGATGAAGGCGGATTACTGGAACTGGTGTATGCAGCAGGAACTCAGAGCAGAGTAACAGGATAACCCCACAGGTTCACAGGAGCAGGTATATAGCCAGGGATTCACCAGAGGCCAGGAGCTGGATGCAAGGCAGAATACTCTAGCACAGACTGAAGGCTGGGTGGAGTTTTATAGCAGGAAGACACAGTGCACATGAGACCAAATACGCCATCTTGGAAAAGGGCAGTAATGCACAAAAAGGTAATAAAAAATGTTCAGATTCCTGACACAGTGAGATGGTTGACTCCCTCTCGACAGACCCACGCCAGTTGCTGTGCCTGTACTCCCAGCTAGCAAGACTGCTGACACGTGATACCCTCAGCCCACAGAGACATCCGTACCGGGTAGTGACCAATAAAGAATGCATACCTTGGCTCCGCTCACCACTGCGGGGACACCGCTTAGTCCCATCCTCACGGTGCCTGCTAAGGACCGGCACGTGCCTGTGGCTTTGACGCTGGACTGTGTGCTTCTACTGCAGCCTTGTCTACTGAACTTTCCGCTTCTTCCACTGTGCCTCCAACCTTCATCTTTACCCCACTGTATGCCCGGATCAGGATTCATCTTTGCAAGGAGACAGTGCATCGCCCTTCTGCGGGACCGAATCGGAGACATCTCATGCCGCCTGCGGCACCGCCGAGGGATCTTCCAGCCACTTTCCTCCAGTGCACAGAGATGATAAGTTAACCTGTTATATTCTTCTTCATTTGACTTCCCCCCATCCTCAAGTTCTCATCCTTTACCCCCCTGCTTGTACCGTCACTGTTTATATACATAAAGAACCTGTTAACCCTTGCTCTGCCTCCTTTGTGTCACTGCATCCTAAATAACTGCTAGAATCCTAAATGTGCATGAACCAACCTACAATAGATGAGTTGTAATCTGCTGGTGGACCTGGCAGACAATGTTTCATTCCTCTGCAGTCTGCTCAGGTAAAATTAAGTACTAAATTATACCAATGGAAATTAAAGGATGTGTCCATAACTAAGATATTAATAGCCTATACTTAATAATAATAATCTTTATATAGCGCTAACATATTCCGCAGCGCTTTACAGGTTGCACACACATTATCGTCACTGTCCCTGTTGGGGCTCACAATCTAAATTCCCTATCAGTATGTCTTTGGAATGTGGGAGGAAACCGGAGTACCCGGAGGAAACCCACACAAACACGGAGAGAACATACAAACTCTTTGCAGATGTTGTCCTTAATGGGGCTTGAACCCTGGACTCCAGTGCTGCAAGGCTGCAGTGCTATCCACTGCACCACCGTGCTGCCCCTATATGCCTAAGTATATGCCTATACTTAGGATAGATGAGGATACAGCACTCGGCACCCTCACCAATCACCGATCAGCTGTTCCCAAGATCCACACTGTCTGGCATCAGGACACCATAACTCCGTATACTGTACAGTGGCTATTCTCAGGTACTGCAACTCACCTACTATTGAAGTGAATAGGAGCCGAGAATGGCAACTACTGTGCAGAACTGTCTTGCTTTCTAGCTCTGTACGCTATTTCCAGCAGCTGCAGGACCCGGTGACAGCTGATCATTGAGGCTGCCAACTGTTGTACCCCTATTTTTTATATATATGCATGTATTTTTTTTTAATAATCATGATTGCAATTGATTTTCATAAAAAAAATGTTGCACCGTTTGCCTTTTATGGCCTCTGTGTTGAAATGTCTGCTGACTGTTTAATGAGTTAACTGAGAACTGTCAGTGAGCTTGTTTTATCTGGTCGATTATGCAAATGACATCATATGATCACACTCTGATGAGTTTCAGCATAACATGATCACAGAGTGATCCGATTCTCTCAAATGAGGAAAGATGTGAAAAAAATTGAGTGGGCTTCATTATCTATAATTGTCTAAATTGCAGTCCTCTGAAATCTCCTACATTAGGGTTTAATGTATTTGCAGAATATCATCAGTAAGATTGTGAACTATGATCCATTGTCACATTGTCATCTCCCTCTATATCTAGTGCATAACAGCCAGGTATGAGTAAGGTCAGGTCAGATAGCTGATCTCTCTACTTTCTATTCTTCCTTTACCCTGACTCATTTCTCGGGTTCACTTTTTTATTCCATGTATTTCAGCTAATCACAATTTTCAGCTAATCTTCATGTGGTCAGGTATACAGGGAAAGCGAAAACTCTTATATGACTGTAAATTACTATATCTGGAGATATTTCAATATGATCGCAACCTTGTAGTAGGCAGAGGGGATACAGGGACTTTACAGACATCATTTACAGATATCATTACAGACATCATACAGATACCATAATTTCCCTCGGGATCAATAAGTGTGTCGTATCGTATCGTATTTGAACAAAAGTTCAAATTAAAAAGGCACACTCCGTAGTGAAGAAAACCTCTCCTGAGTCCTCACCATAACATTCAGCATCAGAAGTATGCAAAAGAACATCTAAACAAACCTAATGTACTTTGGAAACAAGTCCTGTGGACCGATGAGGTGACAATAGAACTCTTTGGCCACAATGATCAGGCGTGTGTGGAGAAAAAAGGGCACAGAATTTCAGGAAAAGAACATGACGCCAACTATTAAGCATTGCAGTGGATCAATCATGCTCTTGGGTTGTGCTGCAGCCAATGGCACAGGGAACATTTCACGGGTAGAGGGAAGAATGGATTCAATTACATTTCTACAAATTCTTGATGAAAACATAAAATCATCTGTAAAAAAAAAAGCTGAAGTTGAAAAAGTGATGGCTTCTAGAACTGGATAATGATCCTAAACACATGTCAAAATCTACAATATACGACCAAAAGGAGCAAGCTGAAGGTTTTACAATGGCCCTTACAGTCCCCTGATCTGAACATCATTGAAAATCTGTGGCTAGACTTCAAAATAGCAGTGCACTAGAAGACGACCCAGGAATCTCACAGAACTGGAAGAATTTTCCAAGAAAGAAATGGATGAAAATCCCTCAAACAACAATTGAAAGTATCCTGTCTGGCGGAAAAAAATTGTTTACAAGCTGTAATTCTTTCAAAAGTGAGTGCTGCTTTGTACTAACCATGCAGGGTGCCCAAACTTTTGCATTGGCCCATTTTTCTTTTTGTAATTTTTAAAATCTAAAAGATGAAAATATATAAATATATATTTTTTTGCCTAAAATACAAAGGAAATCTTTAACTTTAGGGCTTTTAGAGATAATTTAGTCTTCAATTTGCTTAACTGTTCACAATAACAGTAATTTTGACCAGGGGTGCCCAAAATTTTATTTGCTACTGTATGTCTTTTCCAGCACCATACTCTACTAATGATCATTAGGTACGATCTACTGCTATATCTTTGTCGTTGGGACCGGGATTCATAACACACACACTAGAAAACCTTGGGCCCAGTTTAACAGGTTTGATTTTACTGTACAGTTCAGATACATTCAGCTGCGGCATACAGTATGTTGCAGAACAACCTTCTGTTGATGCTCTCTTAAAACAGTACAGTTCAAGGTCTTGACTCCGGCCTGTCCGAATTGTCCCCACCTCAGCAGCTCTTTTTGTCACTAGGTACTTCCTATACAGCAACCCAGTTTTCTTGAGGCCCACCACCCTTTCCTCTTGCTCTTGCTCGATCGGCCTCTACCTTTTAGGAGAGAATGAGACATGGACTCCAATGCCTCTTTTGGGCCGTAGGCCCTGGACCATCAAGGGATCTACACAATAGTCTCTGTGCACACTCCTGCTGTTTGGAAATTTGGTATTGTTAGTGCTCATCGCAGTTTGTACATAAACTTGAACCTTGCACTGACACTTAGACGACCAACCCCATTTAGGAAGTGCTTCCCATTTTTGTTTGCTATAACCCCTCCCAGTATGTGGGCTATTCCCAAACCACTTAACTATATCTTACCCAGTGTGTAATAACTATATCCCTTGAAAACTACAATGGTTCCCCTATTTGACAGTCCTCCCCAATCCGTGGGGACGGTTTTGAGGTTAACCCTCCAGGAACCTGAACACAAACAGGCCATAAGGATAAAATACATTTTATATGTAAATAGCATATGCAAAACAAAGAACACTATCATCAAACTTAACCCACTTGCGACAACGTCTTTTCTGCACACCTGGGAATACTGTCTAGCTTTTCAGTTCCAGCATGTAAGAGGGTGAGCTTTGGATGGGATCGAAGGGGCAGGGGTCTAAGTAATAAAATTTCTGTTCTGGGCAGGTGTAGAAATCTGATAGATATTCTAGAGACAGGTAAGTTTAAAGTCAATCCTAAGGGTTTTCTGACTTTAACTCTTATTCACAAAATTTGGTGGTCCTGCAAGAAGTGTTTGGGAATGGGAGAATACTTTACTTTAATTAGTGACGGAGCCAAATTTTTTAAATCTGACCAGTGTCGCTCTATGTGGTAATAACTCTGCAACGCTTCAACAAATCCCAGTGATTTTGAGACTGTTTTTTCGTGACACATTATACTTTATGATAATGGTAAATTTAGGTCAATATGTTTTGTGCTTATTTATAAAAAATAACAAAAATTTGAGAAAAATGTTAAAAAATTAGCAATTTACTAAATTTGAATGATTATCCCTTTAATCCAGATGGTCATACCACGGCAAACCATTAATAAATAACATTTCCCACATGTCGGCTTTACATCAGCACCCTTTTTAAAATGTTCTTTTATTTTGTTAGCATTTTAGGAGGTTTAAAAATGTAGCAGCAATTTTTCATTTTTTCAAGGAAATTTACAAAATTTATTTTTTTAGGGACCTATCCATGTTTGAAGTGACTTTAGGGGTCTCATATATTGGGAAACCCCCAAACGTGATACAATTTTAAAAACAGCACCCCTAGACATATTGAAAACTGCTGTCAGATAGTTTATTAACCCTTCAGGTGCTTTACAGGAATTAATGCAAAGTGGTATAATAGAAATGAAAATGTGTATTTTTACCACCTAAATGCCTCTAACTTCTGAACAGATTACTACAGCAGTCTGACTCTAAGGCCACTATTTGGTCATGAATTGCCACGGCAAACATCAGGACCACAAAATCATGATCTGAGGGCACCAGTTTGGATAAAGAGGAAGCCCCCACACTCCATTAACCATTTATAATGATGTAGTCACTATTGACAGCAGCATCTAAGGGGTTAAACAGATATGGACGGTGCAAACAGTGATCATGGCTGATACAGCAAGTTGTCAACTACGGTGTACAGCCAACAGCTGCTGGATTGTCACCTGTATGGGGAGAGTATTCTCTTATATCTCAGGTCAGTTAAAAGACGTATTGGCTGTCACTAAGGGGTTAAATATACTCCTATTTGAAAACGGGAAAGGATTGAAGAACTTGAATCATAGAATGTTAGAGTTGAAAGGGACCTCCTGGATCATCTGGTCCAACCCCCTGCTCAAAGCAGGATTCACTAAATCACCCCAGTCAGATGTCTGTCTAGCCTTTTCCACTCACTGATCACCCTAACTGTCAAAAAGTTTTTTCTAATATCTAATCTGTGTCTCCTCCCATTCAGTTTCATCCCATTGCTTCTAGTCTTTCCTTGTGCAAATGAGAATAAAGATGATCCTTCTACAATGTGACAGCCCTTGAGATATTTGTAGACAGCTATTCAGTCTCCTCTCAATCTTCTTTTGGCAAGCTAAACATTCCCAAATCCTGTAAACTATCCTCACTGGACACGGTTTGCAGACCGGTCACCATTCTGGTCGCTCTTCTCTGAACTTGCTCCAGTTTGTTGATGTCTTTTTTTAATGTGGTGCCCAAAACTGGACACAGTATTCCAGATGAGGTCTGACCAAAGAGGAGTAGAGGGCAATAATGACATCATGTGATTTAGACTGTATGCTTCTGCTAATACATCCCAGAATTGTATTTGCCCTTTTTGCTGCTGTATCACATTGTTGACTCATGTCACGTCTGTGATCTATTAGTATACCCAAGTCTTTTTCACATGTGCTGTTGCTTAGCCCTATTCCTCCCATTCTGTATATGTTTTTTTCATTTTTATTGCCCCGTTGTAGTACTTTGCATTTTTCCCTGTTAAAAATCATTCTGTTAGTTGCTGCCCACTGCTCCAGTTTATTTATATCTTTTTGAATCCTCTCTCTCTCTTCTCTAGTATTAGCTATCCCTCCTAGCTTTGTGTAATCAGCAAATTTAATCAATTTACCCTCAATTCCTTCATCTAAATCATTGATAAAGATGTTGAACAATACATGGCCCTGGACAGAGCCCTGTTGTACTCCACTTGAGACATTCTTCCAACTGGATGTGCAGCCATTTACGACCACTCTTTGGGTCCGATCACTAAGCCAGTTATGAATCCACCTAACAGTTGCTTTGTCCATTCCATACTTAGTCGTTTTTTCAATAAGGATTGTGTGAGATACTTTGTCAAATGCTTTGCTGAAGTCAAGATATACTATATCTACACCATTTTGTTTAATAATTTGTTCAAAGATCTTTCCTGGTATAGACGTCAGACTCACCGGCCTATAGTTCCTTGGGTCCACCCTCTTCCCCTTTTTGAAGATAGGAACAACATTTGCTCTTCTCCAGTCTTCTGGGACTTCTCCTGTTCTCCAAGAATTTTCAAAGATTATGGAGAGTGGTTCAAAAATTTCTTCTTCAGTACTCTGGGGTGTAATTCATCTGGACCCAGAGACTTGAATTCATTTATGTTAGCTAAGTGTTTCCTCACTATCTTTCTGTTTATAGATATCCTGGATTCTTCTATTCCCTTAATAGGACAGTGAAAATCAGTTGATGTTAGATTTTCTTTCTGAGAGAAAACAGATGCAAAATAGGAATTTAAAAGTTTGGCCTTCTCAACATCCTTTCTTACCATTTCATCATTTTCATCCTGTAAAAATCCTATAGCATTTTTGACTTTTCTTTAACTTTTGACATATCCCCTAAATCCTTTTTTATTGCTTTTGATGTCTCTTGCAAAAAAAATAGCAAAAAGGGCAGGAGATGCTTACTTGCCTGGGCCTCCAAACAAATGCATCAGGATGCAGTGGACCCATGTGGTTAAGATGGCGGCACCTGTGTTGCATCCTGATAGTGCATTTGTTTGGAGGCCCAGGCAGGTAGGCATCTCCTGCCCTTTTTGCTATTTTTCAGAATTTTTGGAGATCTCTGAATCCTCTTTTTGTGCTAGCATTGCTTTTGATGTCTCTTGCAAGCCTTAGTTCATTGTCAGCTTTAGATAATCTGATTTGTGCCCTGCAGGTTTAACAGACAGCATTATATTCTTCTTTAGATATGCCTCCCTCTTTCCATTTGATAAACATTTCTTTCTTCCTTTTTAGCATCAATTATAAGTGGAATTTCACTTCTGCTCATTTGAAAATTTAAAATATACTTTCCGTTTGGGTAAACTTGAAATTTTCAAATATTTACAATTGTGGTATGCTGTAAGATCCCAGGAATCCTTCTCATATTTGTCTCTTTCACTTAATGGGATACTGGACTTGATGGTGACTGCTAAAACTACAAAGTGCCTTATCTCTCTTATGTATAATTCTTTGTTACTAAAAATCCCAGGAGACCCTATGGCTACCATTAAATCTATATAATAGAACAACCTCAAGCACTCTCAAAGTAAAAATTACATCCAAGTCTTGAATCAATAGTGAAATTTTATTCTGGGAGTTCACAGCCATGAAGAATAAACGAAACAGAAGAATTTTTTATCCCACAAACAGGTCTTTTTCAAGGGTTCATTCTATACAAACAAAATATAACATGATATAATGAAAATACATCAAATGACATAGATGATCAAAAATAAATAAGCTGCTATATAATATATATATATATATATATATACAAAAAACCAAAGCAAATACATGACCATACAAATTAAATATCTTGTGAATCCTTTTACAAAGAAGGAAAAAAACGCATCTTATTAATTCATATGCCTATCAAACTATTTATTACATACCTTTGGCCTCCATTTGGTCGAAAAGTTGGGGATAAAAAATTCTTCTGTTTCGTTTATTCTTCATGGCTGTGAACTCCCAGAATAAAATTTCACTATTGATTCAAGACTTGGATGTAATTTTTACTTTGAGAGTGCTTGAGGTTGTTCTATTATATTGACTTTGGCTTTCCTCTAAAAGCACCAATTTTTCTATAGTGTGCAGACAACCCTGATCTTTTTATACCATTAAATCTAAATTGGAGAGAGATGTGGGGCCAATTACTTAAGAGGTGTGGGAGGATATCCTGGAGTCACCAGGAAAAGTATTGCTAAATACAACTCAAAGAAGCTCTCAATTATTTCTTATGCATAGAGTATACAGAATTCCTAAAATATTATAAAAAATGGACCTTAGGACAGATGATTGTGGCCCACTTTGTGGGGAAGATGGGGAAAATTTAGTCCATATGTTTTGGTCCTGCACCCATTTGGCTGGGCTGTGGGAAGATGTGGCCAGACTGTTCTCAGAGGCCTTTAACATTCATATTTCTCTTGATCCCAATGTGTCTTTGCTACACTATATGGGGAAGATTAGTGGTTCACCAACTGATCAACTGTCAATAGCCACATTTTTTTATCAATCAGAAAGACTATAGCTAGCTACTGGCTGGCAAATGCTGCTCGCTTAATAGAAGAGCTGCTTGAATAATACTGTTCTAGTGGAAAAAAAGGGTTTATATCAAAAGTGTGGCTACTGCTAAATTTGTGAAACCGTGGGAGGATTGGAGTAAATGGCCAATAGTAGTGTCTAGGGATGAGCAAGCACTAAAATGCTCAGTTACTCGTTTCGAGTAACGAGTATAATGAGAGTCAATGGGAAATCCAAGCATTTTTCAGCATTCCCTACAAGGACGTCTGGGTAGTGAAAATGTTGAAATGGATGGAAAAAGTGCTGAATGGAAGGAAAACAGCACGAGGAAGACCCCTGGAAGCAAATCTGACTCCCAGATCGCTGCTGAGAAAAATGGGGTCACTTTTTTACTCTACTTTAAGGATTGACAATAAAACATTCAAAATCGACGAGACATTGTAGTTTACAGGGGAAAAAAAATGTTCAGAAACATTCTTTCCTGTATAATGACTTGTATAAAAGGCAATATTTAAAATAGATTTAAAAAAATAATAATTAAAGTAAACCAAAATTGAAATATTTATTAAAACAATGGGCATTTCAGTGTAATTTATGAAGGAAGCAAGAGCTGCCAAAATATCATGAAAGAGGAACCCAAATACACCCTATATTAGACATAAAGGAGTTCCTCATATACATTCTGTTCAAATTGTCATGTAGTGGTACTCCTAGACTCATAAAGGCTATGCAAGAATGCAAAGCTTGCAAAAAATGACAAGCAAGTTAATTTATACACCCTTGAAGGCACCAACTGTACAGCTTTATTAAAATATTGTGAACAAAGTGTTGTTGTGGTACTCCTATACTCATAAAAGCTCTGCAAACAGTGCAAATCCTGAAAAAAATCACAAGCAGGGTCATCCATATACCCTTGAAGGCACCAACTGTAATACCTCATTCAAATATTGTGAACAAAGTGTCTTTGTGGTACTCCTACACTCATAAAAGCTCTGCATACAGTGCAAAGCCAGGCTTTTTTTTTACCGATGATCATCCTTGAAGGCTCCAAATGGAGTGCCTAATAAAAACAAATTAAGAAAGTGTGGTTGTGGCACTTCTACACTTAAACTTATTAGGAGGGTCATCCATAGACTCTTGAAGGCAACAACTGACAGGTCTCTTTCAAATATTTTGAAAGTGTAGTTCATGTTCTACTACCCTCATACAGGCTATTCACAAAGTGCAAAGCCAGGAGAAAATGATAAGGGGGTTAATACTCTTCAGATGTCTGCTTTTTCTTTTCCTTTCTCGGCAGGCTAGGGGGACTGTCTCCACCTGCTTCCTGGAGACTGATTCCCAAGTGCCTGGGTTGTGAGTGACTCGGCTTCAGGTAGTGCTGGAGCCCCCACATGTAGAAGTGGGTGACAGCCCCCTGTGTCACCTGATCCATTGTCTGCTCCTGCATAAGAGGTGTGGAACCCCAAGGACAGACCGATCTCTCGAGGGTGGTAGCCCTGTCTCAAGTCATCATGAGGAGCCTCTCCCAGGCCAGTTCATTTTGCAAGAAGGATTCATCCTGCTCCCTTCCTTCTTGATCACACCCACCACATACAAGTTATGTTGTCCCTCCCTTTTGAGGCATGTGACCCAGGTATCAGGAATAAGCTCTAGCAGCATTCGAGTAAAGTGTTCCGTTTCTACTACCCGCTGGTTGAACAAGATGTGATGACAGATTTCAAACTCTTCTATGGAACCCCAATTCCACTGCCGGTCATATGTAATGACCTTACCCCGAGATGCCAACTCTCGGTACTTTGTGGTTAGCAGGCTGCTAGCATGTTTCCAGCCCTGATCTTCAATTGCCTACTTCTCTCTGCAGACTAGCCTATGCCCTGCAGTTCGCTCACCAGTGGCTGGATCCTGGCTCTCCTATCCGCAGTTCGCAATAATCCCAGCGGTGAAGGCTGCAGCCTGGGTTCAGGCCTTGTTGGTTCTGGGAAAGCATCTGGTTCGGGACCACAGGCTTCTGCCATCTTTGCTGTTGCGCTGTTACACCTGGTCAAGGTCACTGTACCTTTGCAGGGTCCCCATCGGGGCTCCCGCTCTGTGCTGGCTCCACGCTGTCAGGATGCAGCTTCTGCCTCTCATTCCTCTCCTGCTTCCTGGCGTGCGGTCAGCAGATTCTCAGGCAGAGTGCTTAGGCCACGCGCACGCATTTTTAAAAATATTCTTCTGGTCAGTGGCGTGTAGTTCAATGCTATTTCAAGCTCCTCCACCATAGGGAGGGAGCCGGAGCAACAAGTATCTATGGTTGCTTCTTCCGGTTCCTGTCAGCATGCGCTTCTGTTTCTGAAAGTTCTCTGCCAGTGCTCTGCTAATACTCTCTGTTTCCACAGATTATCAGCTATCAGTTACCCGGCTATCTTGGACGACGTTCGCTCTGTCTACGCCAGTTCCATCTCGTCCCACCAATCTGCCATTCTCATCTCCAGTACCACTGGAACCAGCTTCTACCTGTACACCCGGTTCCACCTGATTAGCTCCACGTCTTCTGCTAACCCTGCTTGTCCGTGTGTCCCACTGGGACAGCTACCACGAGTACGGGGTCTAACTGGAGGTAGCACCCATGTCCCCCAGGCATACCATTCTGACCCTGTTCGAGGGGACTTACCACGGGTGTCTGGGATTCACGTAGTCACGCCCCCTTCGGAGCCCCCCAGACTGTGGCCCAGAGGTTCCACGTTAAACCTTAATAAAAATTAATGTGAACTTCAACTTCTGTGCCTCTGTTTCCATTCGTTACATGTGCCAGCTTACTCTGGCTCTGATATTCCTCTGGTCGCGCCCTCAAGAGTCCTGAGGGATTCTGTCATCTTTGTCGCCTTGTTGCCCACTAAGCACATTACACTATATAGATTACTAATTTGATCCAGAAATTTGTTTTTGAAAGTTTATTTGGAGTGTTATATAACACCAAAATGTAACACAAAGCAAATAATACTCTATAGATGACTAATTGAGTCCAGAAAAATTTTTGAATGCTATTTGGAGTTTTATATACCACCAGAATGTAACAAAAATTTAATTGACAGAAGTATGTCACGTCCCCCTGGAAGACCTGAAGGTAGATGGTCACGGATTTAGTTTCTTCTGGTGCTGTGGAGGTTAATGACCTTTTCTATGCTGGTCAGAAACATGCAGTTCCATTTCAGATTATTCTGATCTGGTCATTACCTGTTCCTATATAAACTGGGTAGAACTTCGTGTCACTGCTGGTGAAAGATTCATCTTCCTGTGCTGTGTGCTAAAGCTAAGTGGTTGGAGAAGAGTTGTTGTAGAAGTGTTCTGTGGTTTGCTGTTGTACATGTATGTTTATCTCCTGGTCCATGTTCTCATTTGGTTTATTCAACCCATGTCCCTATTTTCCTCCCTTTTGTTGGATAGTGCTTTTGTATTATAGAGGTTTTCTGTTATCCATGTTTTGTCTTTGTGTCTTGTTTAGATGAAATTTCTGTCCCATGCTTCGTGGTGTGGGGAGGGGACAGATCAGAGTCTAACAGGAGCATAGTAAGGTCAGAGACTCGGGCCTCTCTACCTTGAAAAGTATCCCTGGGACAAGGATATTTAGGTTTCCAGGAACTGTTTTAGTCCCCTCTTCCTTAGCGAAGACCATCACAGCATGACAATAATAATCTATGGATGACAAATTCACTCCAGAAAAATATTTGAATCCTTTTTGGCTATTTATATACCACCAAAATGTTACAGAAACCACGTTATACTCTATGGATAACTAATTGAATCCACAAGTTTTGAACTCTATTTTTGAGTAGTATACACCACTAAAATGTAACAAAACCCACGTAATACTTTATGGATGACTAATTGAATCCAGAAAATGTTTTCAACTCTTTTTTGGAGTTTTATATACCACTAAGATGTAACACAAAGTACATAATACACTATGGATGACTAATTGAATCCAGAAAAAGTTTTGAACTTTTTTTTAGTGTTATATGCTGCCATAATGTAGCACAAAGTACATAATACTCTATGGATGACAATATACTCAATTTCTTCACCCCTCAAAAAAGAGTGTGGTCACATGCAGGAGCTGTCACGGGAAGCCTAGGTAGGCAAGAGCTAATAACCCAGGCCCCTGCGATTTCCCTCAACTCTGGGAAACCCTGACTGACCCTCTACCCAGAGTTTACACTGAAGGTGTGCATGTCTGGGCCTCCACCCTCTCCCTGTCTCCTGTTTCAACCCTAGGCTGAAACCTCCACCCGCCACCCAGTGAAGAGACCTCTAACCAGCACCCACAGTTAGCACAGACAAGGATAACGGAAAATATACACCACGCCGCAGTCACTCAGGAATTCACAATAAATGCACAGGGCAAAACAAATACAAATATAGGAGTGAGGAAAATATGACAAAGGGAAATATACACCACCAGATACGATACTCCTTTTGCTAGACCACCACACCAGACCAAGATAACCAAGCACAAGACAGAAGCTATAATCGGCGATGCCCAATGTTCAGGAGAACTATTTAAAGGCAGTGGGCATGGCCCAGCTTCCAATCCGAGCACCAGGTAAATTAACCCCGAACCAGCTAGATAAAATCTAGCCGACGCCAATGAGCGCATAGTGGACAAAAGCGGAATTACCGCTGTCTGTCGGACGACCTGGTCTGAACAGCGTCCAACATGACAGCAGCACTATATTTAGCAACGGACTGCAAAGCCCTGAGTCCTGCCTAGAGGCTATATTCTGCCACACTGACTACTGCTAAAACTGTCCCTAGGCTAAATGCAGAATGTATCTGATACAATCAGCAAAGCACAGGATTAGCTTTTAGAAGGGCTGTTAGTATGTTGGTTCAGAATGAGCAATGCTAGAGGACTCTGATTAGTTAAACTGTGCACACAGGCATGAATAACCACACTCTCCCTCCAATCAGAACTGCCCCTGAGCTGAACAATGATGTCAGTGAGACAAGCATGATGGCGCCTGTCCTTTTATAACCTCTGACGAGGTAATGCGGCTAGCCAATCATAGTAATGCCACTACCAAGATGGCTACAACATTACAGTGACTGGCAGACAATCCCTGCATGGTTATTGGCTGGTAACAGGCGGTGCGGGCAGGGGATGTGGCGAGCACATTTGAGCACCCAAATACTGATCCGAGTATCACCAACCACGTTCGCTCATCCCTAGTAGTGTTGGAAGAACTGGCCAGAGATGTTATTTTCAATACACTTGCGCTTTAATATTAGTATACAATGTTATTTGTAATAAATGTCACCGTTTCTCTGTTTTTGATATGTATGTAGTCCATGTACTATATTTGTAAGATGCTTTTATGCAAATTCAGATGAGCAAGGGAGGGGCGGTGGGAGTTTAAAAAAGGGGGGAAAAAATTCTGGAATCCTGTAATTGTTATTGTTGGACTTATTACTTTGCCACAATTTCTGTATCAAACAATCTGTAAAAAAAAAGGTTTCTGATTAATAAATACGCTTTGATTAAAAAAAAATAGATAAATTAAAGGGGTATTGCCTTTTGTGACATTATGGCATATCGAAAGTATATTCTACAAATGTCTGATAGGTACAAATTCTACTTATAGGACTATTAACCCCGCCAATCTACACTCTCATGGTACATTCAGAGGATTTAGAAATAGATTCTGCTCCTAAATCCACATCAAAACTTCACGAAAAGCTTTTTAATTTAATTTCCAACTGATTATAATGCTAAAAGCTCCTATAGTGCACACAATGCTGTTGTTTTTAAGTTATTTTGAAAAAAAAATAACCAATATAAGGCTATGTGCACACGTCAGGATTTCTTGCGGAAATTTCCTGAGCAAAACCGGACATTTTCTGCAAGAAATCCGCATGAGTTTTTAGCGCTTTTTTGGGGGATTTTTTACGTTTTTTTCCGGATATTTCCCAATGCAATAGTATAGTGGGAAATCCGCAAAAAATCCGCAAGTTAATGATCATGCTGCGTTTTTTACCGCCATGCATTTTTTTGTGGAAAAAAACGCAACATGTGCACAAAAATTGCGGAATGCATTCTAAATAATGGGATGCATTTGTATGTGTTTTTATCATGTTTTTATAGCGAAAAAAAAGCGAAAAATCCACAACGTGTGCACACAGCCTTAAGCTTATTCAGAGTACGTGAAGCAATTTTTAATGGGAAATTTGCTGAAAAATCTACTTTAAAATCCTTTTAAAAAAACCTGTCTGTAATGTTTTTTTCCATTGGCCACACCACATGATGCATGTCAGCTTAGATCAACTTCCTACCAAGATGTAAGCAGCAACATATCTGCTCGCCAAGGGCCTTTTTCAACCCAACTACAAAACGACAAAAATAATTTTTTGTGATTTTGCAATTGCTTTGAAAAAAGCCCTGGCGAAACGTCGCTGCTGAACTTTTTAATGCATTTTTGGCAATAAAGAATTGGACCAGTGATTCTCGTGCCTTGGACATACTTGCTTTTACCATACCATGAATAAGGCTTCTAGCTGAAACGCGTCGGTTATGTATTGTGGCCTTTCATGGCGACCAGTGCGTTTTTCATTTTTTACTACTGTATTTTCCGACGTATAAGACGACTTTTTAACCCCTGAAAATCGTCTCAAAAGTCAGGGGTCGTCTTATACACCAGGTACGGCGTGTGCAGGGAGCGATCCTGGATGGTTCCCAGGGTCTGAAGGAGAGGAGACTCTCCTTCAGGCCTTGGGATCCATATTCATGTTAAAAAAAAAGAATAAAAATAAAAATGTGGATATACTCACCTTCCGACGGCCCCTGGCTCTCAGCGGTGCAAGCGGCGGCCTCTGTTCCTAAGAATGCATTGAGCGTAGGACCTGCGATGATGTCGTGGTCACGTGAGCGGTCACACGACCTCAACATCATCGCAGGTCCTACGCTCAATGCATTCTTAGGAACGGAGGCTGCCGTTTGCACCGCTGAGAGCCAGGGGCCGTTGGAGGGGGAGTATATCCATATTTTTTATTTTTATTCTTCTTTTTTTACATGAATATGGATCCCAGGGCCTGAAGGAGAGTCTCCTCTCCTCCAGACCCTGGGAACCATACGCACCGCACACGCCGTATAAGATGACTGGGCGTATAAGATGACCCCCGTCTTATACGGTGAGTATATCCCAAATTCCATATTTTATATGGAAAAGTTGGGGGTCGTCTTATACGCCCAGTCATCTTATACGGCAGAAAATAATTTAATAAAGATGTTTTTTTTCCACTTTTAATTGAATTTGTCGCTGGAGAACCACCCCCTTTCTTTTCTATTTGCTTTTTTGGATCCTTGTAAAATACTGTCTCAATTTACCCTAAAGAGGAAGAGGTCATACATCGACATGTCTCTCCACGATAGGTTATGGGTTTTGTACTTACTGCCTAATGTTTCACAACTCCCATAAACTACAGTGGAGTGAGTCGCAGACATGGAGGCCACCTGTCTAATCCACATACTCTTTTCTGAAGTACAAAAGTGGTCTAGAGACCCCACTCTCCGGATGTGTGAGGCATCCAGAAATGTCCATACGGTGCGCCATTAGTCTTGGCGGTCTCTGCTCCTCAGCTGTCAACCTTTACTCTTCTGTATGGCTGCTCACATATAGTTAATCTGTCAGGCAAGCATTTTTCACAGAATGGAATCTTGGGGTGCATGTGGCGCTCGGGCCGCAGGTTGTGCACCCTTCTGGGGCATGTTTAAAAAGGACTGTTCTACTGACTTTACATTTGTTGCACATTGCCCTAAGAGTGCATATGCTAGGCTTTGCCTGCAGGAAGCACTGGTTGCCACTGCCCATTCATAGAGTGAGCTCGTTGTATTGAAAACCTGTTGTTCGGTAATAACTCCGGAATGAATTCTAACTTTCTCGCTCTAATTTACAGGTCACTCATCACAGCAGTGTAATGTTGTCACTAGGGTTGAGCGAAACGGGTCGATCATTTTCAAAAGTCGCCGACTTTTGGCTAAGTCGGCGTCTCATGAAACCCGATCCGACCCCTGTGCTTGTCGGCCATGCGGTACGCGACTTTCGCGCCAAAGTCGCGTTTCAATGACGCGAAAAGCGCCATTTCTCAGCCAATGAAGGTGAACGCAGAGTGTGGGCAGCGTGATGACATAGATCCTGGTCCCCACCATCTTAGAGAAGGGCATTGCAGTGATTGGCTTGCTGTCTGCGGCGTCACAGGGGCTATAAAGGGGCGTTCCCGCCGACCGCCATCTTACTGCTGCTGATCTGAGCTTAGGGACAGGTTGCTGCCGCTTCGTCAGAAGCAGGGAGAGCGTTAGGCAGGGTCCACTAACCACCAAACCGCTTGTGCTGCAGCGATTTCCACTGTCCAACACCACCTTCGGTGTGCAGGGACTGTGGAAGCTATTTTTTTTTTTTTCCCCTCAGCGCTGTAGCTCATTGGGCTGCCCTAGAAGGCTCCGTGATAGCTGTATTGCTGTGTGTACGCCACTGTGGAAACCAACTGCTTTTTTCAAAGCACATATCCTCTTGTTCCTTCCTTTCTGCACAGCTATCTTTTTTGTTTGTCCACACTTTTTATTTAATTTGTGCATCAGTCCACTCCTATTGCTGCCTGCCATACCTGGCTTACATTACTGCAGGGAGATAGTAATTGTAGGACAGTCCCTGTTTTTTTTTTGTTTTTTTTGTGGGAGATTAAGATTGGCATTTCTGCTACAGTGCCATCCCTGTGTGTGCCATCTCTCACTGAGTGGGCCATAGAAAGCCTATTTATTTTTTCCGTGATTTGTGTTCTAAATTCTACCTCAACACAAAAACACTACATCAATCAGTGGGAGAAAAATATTGGCCTCAGTCAGGGCTTGTGTGCCACTGCTGTGTGTGCTATCTCTCATTCAGTGGGCTATAGCAAGCCTATTTTTTTTTTTTTTTTTTTTTAATATTATTTGGTTTCTAAAGTCTCCCTGAAAAAAAAAAAATACCTAAAAAAACAGTGGGAGAGTAATATTGCCCTTTCAGCTTGTGTGCCAGTCTTGACTCCTGGGTGTGCCACCTCTCTCCCTCTCATTCAGTGGGCCATAGAAAGCCTATTTATTTTTTTTTTTAAATATTATTGGGTTTCTAAAGTCTCCCTTAAAAAACAAAAAATACATAAAAAAACAGTGGGAGAGTAATATTGCCCTTTCAGCTTGTGTGCCAGGCTTGACTCCTGGGTGTGCCACCTCTCTCCCTCTCATTCAGTGGGCCATAGAAAGCCTATTTATTTTTTTTTTAAAATATTATTGGGTTTCTAAAGTCTCCCTTAAAAAACAAAAAATACATAAAAAAACAGTGGGAGAGTAATATTGCCCTTTCAGCTTGTGTGCCAGTCTTGACTCCTGGGTGTGCCACCTCTCTCCCTCTCATTCAGTGGGCCATAGAAAGCCTATTTATTTTTTTTTTAAAATATTATTGGGTTTCTAAAGTCTCCCTTAAAAAACAAAAAATACATAAAAAAACAGTGGGAGAGTAATATTGCCCTTTCAGCTTGTGTGCCAGTCTTGACTCCTGGGTGTGCCACCTCTCTCCCTCTCATTCAGTGGGCCATAGAAAGCCTATTTATTTTTTTTTTTAAATATTATTGGGTTTCTAAAGTCTCCCTTAAAAAAAAAAAAAAAACATAAAAAAACAGTGGGAGAGTAATATTGCCCTTTCAGCTTGTGTGCCAGTCTTGACTCCTGGGTGTGCCACCTCTCTCTCATTCAGTGGGCCATAGAAAGCATATTTTTTTTTTTTTCCTTGATTTGTGTTCTAAAATCTACCTCAACACAAAAACACTACATCAATCAGTGGGAGAAAAATATTGGCCTCAGTCAGGGCTTGTGTGCCACTGCTGTGTGTGCTATCTCTCATTCAGTGGGCTATAGAAAGCCTATTTATTTATTTATTTTTTTTCTTATTATTTGGTTTCTAAAGTCTCCCTGAAAAAAAAAAAAAAAAACATAAAAAAACAGTGGGAGAGTAATATTGCCCTTTCAGCTTGTGTGCCAGTCTTGACTCCTGGGTGTGCCACCTCTCTCCCTCTCATTCAGTGGGCCATAGAAAGCCTATTTATTTTTTTTTTTAAATATTATTGGGTTTCTAAAGTCTCCCTTAAAAAAAAAAAAATACCTAAAAAAACAGTGGGAGAGTAATATTGCCCTTTCAGCTTGTGTGCCAGTCTTGACTCCTGGGTGTGCCACCTCTCTCCCTCTCATTCAGTGGGCCATAGAAAGCCTATTTAATTTTTTTTAAAAATATTATTGGGTTTCTAAAGTCTCCCTTAAAAAACAAAAAATACATAAAAAAACAGTGGGAGAGTAATATTGCCCTTTCAGCTTGTGTGCCAGGCTTGACTCCTGGGTGTGCCACCTCTCTCCCTCTCATTCAGTGGGCCATAGAAAGCCTATTTATTTTTTTTTTTAAATATTATTGGGTTTCTAAAGTCTCCCTTAAAAAACAAAAAATACATAAAAAAACAGTGGGAGAGTAATATTGCCCTTTCAGCTTGTGTGCCAGTCTTGACTCCTGGGTGTGCCACCTCTCTCCCTCTCATTCAGTGGGCCATAGAAAGCCTATTTATTTTTTTTAAAAAATATTATTGGGTTTCTAAAGTCTCCCTTAAAAAACAAAAAATACATAAAAAAACAGTGGGAGAGTAATATTGCCCTTTCAGCTTGTGTGCCAGTCTTGACTCCTGGGTGTGCCACCTCTCTCCCTCTCATTCAGTGGGCCATAGAAAGCCTATTTATTTTTTTTTTAAAATATTATTGGGTTTCTAAAGTCTCCCTGAAAAAAAAAAAAATACATAAAAAAACAGTGGGAGAGTAATATTGCCCTTTCAGCTTGTGTGCCAGTCTTGACTCCTGGGTGTGCCACCTCTCTCCCTCTCATTCAGTGGGCCATAGAAAGCCTATTTATTTTTTTTTTTTAAATATTATTGGGTTTCTAAAGTCTCCCTTAAAAAACAAAAAATACATAAAAAAACAGTGGGAGAGTAATATTGCCCTTTCAGCTTGTGTGCCAGTCTTGACTCCTGGGTGTGCCACCTCTCTCCCTCTCATTCAGTGGGCCATAGAAAGCCTATTTATTTTTTTTTTTAAATATTATTGGGTTTCTAAAGTCTCCCTGAAAAAAAAAAAATACATAAAAAAACAGTGGGAGAGTAATATTGCCCTTTCAGCTTGTGTGCCAGTCTTGACTCCTGGGTGTGCCACCTCTCTCCCTCTCATTCAGTGGGCCATAGAAAGCCTATTTATTTTTTTTTTTAAATATTATTGGGTTTCTAAAGTCTCCCTGAAAAAAAAAAAAATACATAAAAAAACAGTGGGAGAGTAATATTGCCCTTTCAGCTTGTGTGCCAGTCTTGACTCCTGGGTGTGCCACCTCTCTCCCTCTCATTCAGTGGGCCATAGAAAGCCTATTTATTTATTTTTTTAAATATTATTGGGTTTCTAAAGTCTCCCTTAAAAAACAAAAAATACATAAAAAAACAGTGGGAGAGTAATATTGCCCTTTCAGCTTGTGTGCCAGGCTTGACTCCTGGGTGTGCCACCTCTCTCTCATTCAGTGGGCCATAGAAAGCATTTTTTTTTTTTTTTCCTTGATTTGTGTTCTAAAATCTACCTCAACACAAAAACACTACATCAATCAGTGGGAGAAAAATATTGGCCTCAGTCAGGGCTTGTGTGCCACTGCTGTGTGTGCTATCTCTCATTCAGTGGGCTATAGAAAGCCTATTTATTTATTTATTTTTTTTCTTATTATTTGGTTTCTAAAGTCTCCCTGAAAAAAAAAAAACAAAACATAAAAATAACAGTGGGAGAGTAATATTGCCCTTTCAGCTTGTGTGCCAGTCTTGACTCCTGGGTGTGCCACCTCTCTCCCTCTCATTCAGTGGGCCATAGAAAGCCTATTTATTTTTTTTTTTAAATATTATTGGGTTTCTAAAGTCTCCCTTAAAAAAAAAAAATACCTAAAAAAACAGTGGGAGAGTAATATTGCCCTTTCAGCTTGTGTGCCAGTCTTGACTCCTGGGTGTGCCACCTCTCTCCCTCTCATTCAGTGGGCCATAGAAAGCCTATTTATTTTTTTTTTTTAAATATTATTGGGTTTCTAAAGTCTCCCTTAAAAAACAAAAAATACATAAAAAAACAGTGGGAGAGTAATATTGCCCTTTCAGCTTGTGTGCCAGGCTTGACTCCTGGGTGTGCCACCTCTCTCCCTCTCATTCAGTGGGCCATAGAAAGCCTATTTATTTTTTTTTTTAAATATTATTGGGTTTCTAAAGTCTCCCTTAAAAAACAAAAAATACATAAAAAAACAGTGGGAGAGTAATATTGCCCTTTCAGCTTGTGTGCCAGTCTTGACTCCTGGGTGTGCCACCTCTCTCCCTCTCATTCAGTGGGCCATAGAAAGCCTATTTATTTTTTTTTTTAAATATTATTGGGTTTCTAAAGTCTCCCTTAAAAAACAAAAAATACATAAAAAAACAGTGGGAGAGTAATATTGCCCTTTCAGCTTGTGTGCCAGTCTTGACTCCTGGGTGTGCCACCTCTCTCCCTCTCATTCAGTGGGCCATAGAAAGCCTATTTATTTATTTTTTTAAATATTATTGGGTTTCTAAAGTCTCCCTGAAAAAAAAAAAAAAACATAAAAAAACAGTGGGAGAGTAATATTGCCCTTTCAGCTTGTGTGCCAGTCTTGACTCCTGGGTGTGCCACCTCTCTCCCTCTCATTCAGTGGGCCATAGAAAGCCTATTTATTTTTTTTTTTAAATATTATTGGGTTTCTAAAGTCTCCCTTAAAAAACAAAAAATACATAAAAAAACAGTGGGAGAGTAATATTGCCCTTTCAGCTTGTGTGCCAGTCTTGACTCCTGGGTGTGCCACCTCTCTCCCTCTCATTCAGTGGGCCATAGAAAGCCTATTTATTTTTTTTTTTAAATATTATTGGGTTTCTAAAGTCTCCCTGAAAAAAAAAAAATACATAAAAAAACAGTGGGAGAGTAATATTGCCCTTTCAGCTTGTGTGCCAGTCTTGACTCCTGGGTGTGCCACCTCTCTCCCTCTCATTCAGTGGGCCATAGAAAGCCTATTTATTTTTTTTTTTAAATATTATTGGGTTTCTAAAGTCTCCCTTAAAAAACAAAAAATACATAAAAAAACAGTGGGAGAGTAATATTGCCCTTTCAGCTTGTGTGCCAGGCTTGACTCCTGGGTGTGCCACCTCTCTCTCATTCAGTGGGCCATAGAAAGCATTTTTTTTTTTTTCCTTGATTTGTGTTCTAAAATCTACCTCAACACAAAAACACTACATCAATCAGTGGGAGAAAAATATTGGCCTCAGTCAGGGCTTGTGTGCCACTGCTGTGTGTGCTATCTCTCATTCAGTGGGCTATAGAAAGCCTATTTATTTATTTATTTTTTTTCTTATTATTTGGTTTCTAAAGTCTCCCTGAAAAAAAAAAAAAAAACATAAAAAAACAGTGGGAGAGTAATATTGCCCTTTCAGCTTGTGTGCCAGTCTTGACTCCTGGGTGTGCCACCTCTCTCCCTCTCATTCAGTGGGCCATAGAAAGCCTATTTATTTTTTTTTTTAAATATTATTGGGTTTCTAAAGTCTCCCTTAAAAAACAAAAAATACATAAAAAAACAGTGGGAGAGTAATATTGCCCTTTCAGCTTGTGTGCAGTCTTGAGTCCTGGGTGTGCCACCTCTCTCCCTCTCATTCAGTGGGCCATAGAAAGCCTATTTATTTTTTTTTTTAAATATTATTGGGTTTCTAAAGTCTCCCTTAAAAAACAAAAAATACATAAAAAAACAGTGGGAGAGTAATATTGCCCTTTCAGCTTGTGTGCCAGTCTTGAGTCCTGGGTGTGCCACCTCTCTCCCTCTCATTCAGTGGGCCATAGAAAGCCTATTTATTTTTTTTTTTAAATATTATTGGGTTTCTAAAGTCTCCCTTAAAAAACAAAAAATACATAAAAAAACAGTGGGAGAGTAATATTGCCCTTTCAGCTTGTGTGCCAGGCTTGACTCCTGGGTGTGCCACCTCTCTCCCTCTCATTCAGTGGGCCATAGAAAGCCTATTTATTTATTTTTTTAAATATTATTGGGTTTCTAAAGTCTCCCTGAAAAAAAAAAAATACATAAAAAAACAGTGGGAGAGTAATATTGCCCTTTCAGCTTGTGTGCCAGTCTTGACTCCTGGGTGTGCCACCTCTCTCCCTCTCATTCAGTGGGCCATAGAAAGCCTATTTTTTTTTTTTTTTAAATATTATTGGGTTTCTAAAGTCTCCCTGAAAAAAAAAAAAATACATAAAAAAACAGTGGGAGAGTAATATTGCCCTTTCAGCTTGTGTGCCAGTCTTGACTCCTGGGTGTGCCACCTCTCTCTCATTCAGTGGGCCATAGAAAGCATTTTTTTTTTTTTCCTTGATTTGTGTTCTAAAATCTACCTCAACACAAAAACACTACATCAATCAGTGGGAGAAAAATATTGGCCTCAGTCAGGGCTTGTGTGCCACTGCTGTGTGTGCTATCTCTCATTCAGTGGGCTATAGAAAGCCTATTTATTTATTTATTTTTTTTCTTATTATTTGGTTTCTAAAGTCTCCCTGAAAAAAAAAAAAAAAACATAAAAAAACAGTGGGAGAGTAATATTGCCCTTTCAGCTTGTGTGCCAGTCTTGACTCCTGGGTGTGCCACCTCTCTCTCTCATTCAGTGGGCTATAGAAAGCCTATTTTTTTTTTTTTTTTTTTTTTTTTATATTATTTGGTTTCTAAAGTCTCCCTGAAATAAAAAAAAAACTTAAAAAAACAGTGGGAGAGTAATATTGCCCTTTCAGCTTGTGCGCCAGTCTTGACTCCTGGGTGTGCCACCTCTCTCTCTCTAATTGTGGGCCATAGAAAGCCTTTTTTTTTTTTTTTTTTTTAATATTATTTGGTTTCTAAAGTCTCCCTGAGAAAAAAAAAAAAAAAAATTAGGTGGGAGATTAATATTGACATTAGTGCTTGAGTGACAGTCCTGCGTGTGTGTCATCTCTGTGATTTTGTGCCACAGAAAACAGAGTGTGTAACATTGTGCCTGATTTTCCTTGTGGTCTCACCAACCTGTTAAGGGATATTGAAATCATACTGAAGTTATAGCTCACCGTGTAAGTTGTTTGACAGCAACAAATAAAGTTACTTTGGTTAAGATTTTAAAACAATGAGGAAGTCTGGTGCAAGAGGTCGTCGTGGGCGTTCATTGTCAGCTGGTAATGATGGTAGTGGTAGTGGAGCATCAGGTGGTCGTGGGGATAAAAATATTCCACCTAAGTCTGGAGCTGTGGAGCCAGTTTCGTCGTCAGGCTACACAAGGCCTCGAACGCTCTCTTTTCTGGGAGTAGGAAAACCGCTTTTAAAGGCGGAGCAGCAACAGCAAGTTTTGGCTTACATTGCAGACTCAGCCTCTAGCTCTTTTGCCTCCTCTTCCGAAACTGGTAAATGTAAAAGCAGCGCGTCGCTTGTGGATGTTCACGGTCAGGGACAAGTCGCTTCCTTGTCCTCCTCAGCAAAAACTACAACAAGAGAGAAGGATGCAGCAGGCGACACAACGGGTCACTCCATGGAGCTCTTTACACATACCGTCCCTGGCTTAGAAAGTGAAACATTTAACAGGCCATGCCCATTACAAGTATATTCTGACATGGAGTGCACTGATGCACAGCCACAGCCAGAGTACTATGCTGCTCCTTTGACTCAGACCACCACATTGCCCTCTCAGGGTACAGATCCACAATCAGACCCTGATGAGACTATGTTGCCCCGCCACGAACGCTATACCACCGACCGACACAGTGACACAGACGAAGTTGCACACGAGCTCGAAGAGGAGGTAATAGATGACCCAGTTATTGACCCCGATTGGCAGCCATTGGGGGAACAGGGTGCAGGCGGCAGTAGTTCAGAAGCGGAGGTGGAGGAGGGGCCGCAGCAGGCATCAACATCGCAACAGGTTCCATCTGCCGGGCCCGTATCTGGCCCAAAACGCGTGTCAAAGCCAAAACCTGTTGGAGCACAGCGTTGCCATCCGGTTAAAGCTCAGTCTGCAATCCCTGAAAAGGGATCCGAGTCTAGGAAGAGTGCAGTCTGGCATTTTTTTAAACAACATCCAACTGATCAGCGCAAAGTCATCTGTCAAAAATGTTCAACTAGCTTAAGCAGAGGTCATAATCTGAAAAGTCTAAATACTAGTTGCATGCATAGACACTTAACCACCATGCATTTTCAAGCCTGGACTAACTACCAAACGTCCCTCAAGGTTGTAGCACCCTCGGCCAATGAAGCTAGTCAGCAACGCAACATCCCTTCCGTCACTGTAAGGCCACCATTTTCCGCACCACCGGCAGTATCTGTGCAGGTTTCTTTGCCAGCCAAAAGCAGTCAGGGTCAGGGAATCACCAGTTTTGTAGGAGGAAATATTGCATCTAGGGCACCGGCGGAAACAATACCGTCTCCAACCGTCTCTCAGTCTGCCATGTACACCGGCACACCCGAAAGTTCCACGATCTCCAGCTCTCCAGTCCAGCTCACCCTACATGAGACTCTGGTTAGAAAAAGGAAGTACTTATCCTCGCATCCGCGTACACAGTGTTTTAACGCCCACATAGCTAGACTAATCTCGTTAGAGATGATGCCCTACCGGTTAGTTGAAAGCGAAGCTTTCAAAGCCCTGATGGAGTACGCTGAACCACGATACGAGCTACCCAGTCGACACTTTTTTTCCAGAAAAGCCATCCCAGCCCTGCACCAGCATGTTAAACAGCGCATCGTCCATGCACTCAGGCAATCTGTGAGTACAAAGGTGCACCTGACTACAGATGCATGGACCAGTAGGCATGGCCAGGGACGTTATGTGTCCATCACGGCACACTGGGTGAATGTGGTGGATGCAGGGTCCACAGGCGACATCAATTTAGGGACAGTTGTGCCTAGCCCACGGTCTAGGAAACAGTTGGCTGTAGGCGTTCGCACCCCCTCCTCCTCCTCCTCCTCGTCCTCCTGCAGAAGCTACAGCTCTTCCACAGAACGCAGTCTGCCAACCACTCCATCGGCAGATGACACTGTTGCACACCAGTTGTCCCATTATGGGCCAGCTACTGCCAAGCGTCAGCAGGCTGTATTGGCTATGAAGTGCTTGGGCGACAACAGACACACCGCGGAAGTTCTGTCCGAGTTCTTGCAACAAGAAACACAGTCGTGGCTGGGCACAGTAGATCTTGAGGCAGGCAAGGTAGTGAGTGATAACGGAAGGAATTTCATGGCTGCCATCTCCCTTTCCCAACTGAAACACATTCCTTGCCTGGCTCACACCTTAAACCTGGTGGTGCAGTGCTTATTGAAAACTTATCCTGGGTTCTCCGACCTGCTCCTCAAAGTGCGTGCACTTTGCTCACATATCCGACGTTCGCCTGTACACGCCAGCCGTATGCAGACCTATCAGCGGTCTTTGAACCTTCCCCAGCATCGCCTAATCATAGACGTTGCAACAAGGTGGAACTCAACACTGCACATGCTTCAGAGACTGTGCGAACAGAGGCGTGCTGTTATTTATTTGTGGGAGGATACACGGGCAGGCAGTAGGATGGCAGACATGGAGTTGTCAGGTGTGCAGTGGTCTAAGATACAAGACATGTGTCAAGTCCTTCAGTGTTTTGAGGAATGCACACGGCTGGTTAGTGCAGACAACGCCGTAATAAGCATGAGCATCCCCCTAATGCGTCTGCTGATGCAAAGTTTGACGCACATAAAGGAGCAGGCGTCTGCACCAGAGGAAGAGGAAAGCCTTGATGACAGTCAGCCATTGTCTGGTCAGGGCAGTGTACAGGACGAGGTAGCGGGCGAAGAGGAGGTGGAGGACGAGGAGGATGATGGGGATGAGTATATTTTTAATGCCGAACCTTTCCCGGGGGCACAGGAAATTGGTTGCGTGTCACGGCCGGGTTCTGGTTTTTTGAGGGACACAAGTGACGTAGATTTGCCTGCAACTGCCCCTCAACCAATCACAACCGGAGATTTTACAACTGGAACTTTGGCCCACATGGCGGATTATGCCTTACGTATCCTAAAAAGGGACACACGCATTACGAAAATGATGAACGATGACGATTACTGGTTGGCCTGCCTCCTTGATCCACGCTATAAAGGCAAATTGCAAAATATTATGCCACATGAGAACTTGGAACTAATATTAGCAACCAAACAATCAACTCTTGTTGACCGTTTGCTTCAGGCATTCCCAGCACACAGCGCACGTGATCGTTCTCACACGAGCTCCAGGGGGCAGCAGACTAGGAGTGTTAGGGGTGCACACATCAGAAGTGGCGTTGGACAGAGGGGTTTTCTGACCAGGTTGTGGAGTGATTTTGCTATGACCGCAGACAGGACAGGTACTGCTGCATCAATTGAAAGTGACAGGAGACAACATTTGTCCAGTATGGTTACTAACTATTTTTCATCCCTTATCGATGTTCTCCCTCAACCGTCATTCCCATTTGATTACTGGGCCTCCAAATTAGACACCTGGCCAGAATTGGCAGAATATGCATTGCAGGAGCTTGCTTGCCCGGCAGCAAGTGTCCTATCAGAAAGAGTATTCAGTGCTGCAGGTTCAATATTAACCGAAAAAAGGACTCGTCTGGCTACCCAAAATGTTGACGATCTAACATTCATTAAAATGAACCACAACTGGATTTCGAAATCTTTTGCCCCACCTTGCCCGGCCGACACCTAGCTTTCCTATGAAAGGCTCTTGCCTGTGAATTACTTTTCTAATGTCTAATTTGCTGCAGCTGATTGTACAGCATACGACATGTTTACACCTCCCTAAATGGCCAAACTCCCCACACGGGGCCGTGGTATCGCGACTTGGCGCAAGCACCCGTGAGACTGCTGTTTGTCTGAAGAGGTGGGTGTGCTCGCTTTTGGTTGATGGCATTGCTACTGGGTCCCTCATAGTACAATGTAGTGTCTCTGGCGGTGGTGGTGCACACCCAACGTCAGACACACCGTTGTAACATGAGGGGCCCTGGGGCGGTCCCGCCGGCCTCTAGAGAGTTCCCCCCTACCCCAGCTCAAAATGTGCTCTACCACATGCAAAATTATGTCGCACAGCTCCACCAATCTTTAGTCTATTCGCTGACATCATTCAATGTCTGGCACTGACAATACAAATTTGTAGACATCTACGATGCAACTTAAAGTAGTCTGTGTCTGTGTCCTATATTGGCACCATTAAATAGTTACTGCCAAATTACTATGTCAGAAACTCAGCAGATGAGCCCACCCCTGTACCTAAGTATGCCACCTTTTTTTTTGTTTTGGTTGTTTTGCGAGACATTAACATCTATTTATATTTTGGGAGTACTGGGACAGACACTCCTTGCACTACTCCTCCACTCACCACCAAGCTGCCCGTGTATCCATGTAACCGCTGTAAAACTGCCATGAGCCTATTGTTTGTTATTTTAGGCCTTTGAAGCCTGTCTGCGGTCCCTCCTTCCACTAGTCCTCCACTGACCAGACCACTGCTGCCCGTGTACCCCTGGAACCAATTATAAAGTGCCTACAGCCAGCCCATTTTTTTATGTTAGGCCTTTGAAGCCTGTCTGCGGTCCCTCCTTCCACTAGTCCTCCACTGGCCAGACCACTGCTGCCCGTGTACCCCTGGAACCAATTATAAAGTGCCTACAGCCAGCCCATTTTTTTATGTTAGGCCTTTGAAGCCTGTCTGCGGTCCCTCCTTCCACTAGTCCTCCACTGACCAGACCACTGCTGCCCGTGTACCCCTGGAACCAATTATAAAGTGCCTACAGCCAGCCCATTTTCTTATGTTAGGCCTTTGAAGCCTGTCTGCGGTCCCTACTTTAAATACTCCTCCACTGACCACCAAGCTGCCTGCCCGTGTATCCATGTAACCGCTGTAAAACTGCCATGAGCCTATTGTTTGTTATTTTAGGCCTTTGAAGCCTGTCTGCGGTCCCTCCTTCCACTAGTCCTCCACTGACCAGACCACTGCTGCCCGTGTACCCCTGGAACCAATTATAAAGTGCCTACAGCCAGCCCATTTTTTTATGTTAGGCCTTTGAAGCCTGTCTGCGGTCCCTCCTTCCACTAGTCCTCCACTGGCCAGACCACTGCTGCCCGTGTACCCCTGGAACCAATTATAAAGTGCCTACAGCCAGCCCATTTTCTTATGTTAGGCCTTTGAAGCCTGTCTGCGGTCCCTACTTTAAATACTCCTCCACTGACCAGACCACTGCTGCCCGTGTACCCCTGGAACCAATTATAAAGTGCCTACAGCCAGCCCATTTTCTTATGTTAGGCCTTTGAAGCCTGTCTGCGGTCCCTACTTTAAATACTCCTCCACTGACCACCAAGCTGCCTGCCCGTGTATCCATGTAACCGCTGTAAAACTGCCATGAGCCTATTGTTTGTTATTTTAGGCCTTTGAAGCCTGTCTGCGGTCCCTCCTTCCACTAGTCCTCCACTGACCAGACCACTGCTGCCCGTGTACCCCTGGAACCAATTATAAAGTGCCTACAGCCAGCCCATTTTTTTATGTTAGGCCTTTGAAGCCTGTCTGCGGTCCCTCCTTCCACTAGTCCTCCACTGGCCAGACCACTGCTGCCCGTGTACCCCTGGAACCAATTATAAAGTGCCTACAGCCAGCCCATTTTCTTATGTTAGGCCTTTGAAGCCTGTCTGCGGTCCCTACTTTAAATACTCCTCCACTGACCAGACCACTGCTGCCCGTGTACCCCTGGAACCAATTATAAAGTGCCTACAGCCAGCCCATTTTCTTATGTTAGGCCTTTGAAGCCTGTCTGCGGTCCCTACTTTAAATACTCCTCCACTGACCACCAAGCTGCCTGCCCGTGTATCCATGTAACCGCTGTAAAACTGCCATGAGCCTATTGTTTGTTATTTTAGGCCTTTGAAGCCTGTCTGCGGTCCCTCTTTCCACTAGTCCTCCACTGACCAGACCACTGCTGCCCGTGTACCCCTGGAACCAATTATAAAGTGCCTACAGCCAGCCCATTTTTTTATGTTAGGCCTTTGAAGCCTGTCTGCGGTCCCTACTTTAAATACTCCTCCACTGACCAGACCACTGCTGCCCGTGTACCCCTGGAACCAATTATAAAGTGCCTACAGCCAGCCCATTTTCTTATGTTAGGCCTTTGAAGCCTGTCTGCGGTCCCTACTTTAAATACTCCTCCACTGACCAGACCACTGCTGCCCGTGTACCCCTGGAACCAATTATAAAGTGCCTACAGCCAGCCCATTTTCTTATGTTAGGCCTTTGAAGCCTGTCTGCGGTCCCTACTTTAAATACTCCTCCACTGACCACCAAGCTGCCTGCCCGTGTATCCATGTAACCGCTGTAAAACTGCCATGAGCCTATTGTTTGTTATTTTAGGCCTTTGAAGCCTGTCTGCGGTCCCTCCTTCCACTAGTCCTCCACTGACCAGACCACTGCTGCCCGTGTACCCCTGGAACCAATTATAAAGTGCCTACAGCCAGCCCATTTTTTTATGTTAGGCCTTTGAAGCCTGTCTGCGGTCCCTCCTTCCACTAGTCCTCCACTGGCCAGACCACTGCTGCCCGTGTACCCCTGGAACCAATTATAAAGTGCCTACAGCCAGCCCATTTTCTTATGTTAGGCCTTTGAAGCCTGTCTGCGGTCCCTACTTTAAATACTCCTCCACTGACCACCAAGCTGCCTGCCCGTGTATCCATGTAACCGCTGTAAAACTGCCATGAGCCTATTGTTTGTTATGTTAGGCCTTTGAAGCCTGTCTGCGGTCCCTACTTTAAATACTCCTCCACTGACCACCAAGCTGCCTGCCCGTGTATCCATGTAACCGCTGTAAAACTGCCATGAGCCTATTGTTTGTTATTTTAGGCCTTTGAAGCCTGTCTGCGGTCCCTCCTTCCACTAGTCCTCCACTGACCAGACCACTGCTGCCCGTGTACCCCTGGAACCAATTATAAAGTGCCTACAGCCAGCCCATTTTTTTATGTTAGGCCTTTGAAGCCTGTCTGCGGTCCCTCCTTCCACTAGTCCTCCACTGACCAGACCACTGCTGCCCGTGTACCCCTGGAACCAATTATAAAGTGCCTACAGCCAGCCCATTTTCTTATGTTAGGCCTTTGAAGCCTGTCTGCGGTCCCTACTTTAAATACTCCTCCACTGACCACCAAGCTGCCTGCCCGTGTATCCATGTAACCGCTGTAAAACTGCCATGAGCCTATTGTTTGTTATTTTAGGCCTTTGAAGCCTGTCTGCGGTCCCTCCTTCCACTAGTCCTCCACTGACCAGACCACTGCTGCCCGTGTACCCCTGGAACCAATTATAAAGTGCCTACAGCCAGCCCATTTTCTTATGTTAGGCCTTTGAAGCCTGTCTGCGGTCCCTACTTTAAATACTCCTCCACTGACCACCAAGCTGCCTGCCCGTGTATCCATGTAACCGCTGTAAAACTGCCATGAGCCTATTGTTTGTTATGTTAGGCCTTTGATAGCCTGTCTGCGGTCCCTACTTTAAATACTCCTCCACTCACCACCAAGCTGCCTGCCCGTCTATCCATGTAACCGCTGTAAAACTGCAATGAGCCTATTGTTTGTTATTTTAGGCCTTTGATAGCCTGTCTGCGGCCCCTACTTGCAATACTCCTCCACTGACCACAATGCTGCCTGGAGTGCCTGCCTGTGTATCCATGTAACCGATGTAAAACTGCCATGACTGCCTACTGTTTGTTATTTTAGGCCTTTGATAGCCTGTCTGCAGCCCCTACTTGCAATACTCCTCCACTGACCACACCAATGCTGCCCGTGTACCCCTGGAACCTATTTAAAAGTTCATAGAGCCTAGTTATATATTTTATTTACTATTAATAAGGCCATGATGGACTACGCTGTACCACGCTACAAGCTAACCAGTCGACACTTCTTTTGCGAGAAAAGCCATCCCAACCCTCCACCAGCATGTAGAAGACCGCATTGTCCATGCACTCTGGCAATCTGTGAGTACAAAGGTGCACCTGACAACAGACGCATGGACCTGTAGGCATGGCCACGGAAGATTACGTGTCCATTACGGCGCAATGGGTTAATGTGGTGGATGCATGGTCCACAGGGGACAGCCTACTAAGTCTGTCTGCAGTCCCTAATTCAAATTGTCCTCCACTGTCTAAATCGGAGCTTCCACCTTCTGGCTTTCGGCCTATAGTATCAGAAATTAAACTGCATTTGGCCTTCAACTTTGGTTAGGGCCTACTAACGGCTTCTGCCCCTCCCTGGTGTTGCCCTCAACTAAATAAAGCTGAGCTTCAACCTTCCGGCTCTCATTAAGTGGTTTTAAAAAAAAAAAATGGTGGTTAGGGCCTACTAACGGCTTCTGCCCCTCCCTGGTGTTGCCCTCAACTAAATAAAGCTGAGCTTCAACCTTCTGCTCCAAATTACCATTTTAAAAAATGCAATAGGCTTTTCCGGCCTACTAAAGGTGTCTGTCTGTGTGCCCCTGCCTGGTGTTGTCCTCAACTAAATAAAGCTGAGCTTCAACCTTCCGGCTCTCATTAAGTGGTTTTAAAAAAAAAAAATGGTGGTTAGGGCCTACTAACGGCTTCTGCCCCTCCCTGGTGTTGCCCTCAACTAAATAAAGCTGAGCTTCAACCTTCTGCTCCAAATTACCATTTTAAAAAATGCAATAGGCTTTTCCGGCCTACTAAAGGTGTCTGTCTGTGTGCCCCTGCCTGGTGTTGTCCTCAACTAAATAAAGCTGAGCTTCAACCTTCTGCTCCAAATTACCATTTTAAAAAATGCAATAGGCTTTTCCGGCCTACTAAAGGTGTCTGTCTGTGTGCCCCTGCCTGGTGTTGTCCTCAACTAAATAAAGCTGAGCTTCAACCTTCTGCTCCAAATTACCATTTTAAAAAATGCAATAGGCTTTTCCGGCCTACTAAAGGTGTCTGTCTGTGTGCCCCTGCCTGGTGTTGTCCTCAACTAAATAAAGCTGAGCTTCAACCTTCTGCTCCAAATTACCATTTTAAAAAATGCAATAGGCTTTTCCGGCCTACTAAAGGTGTCTGTCTGTGTGCCCCTGCCTGGTGTTGTCCTCAACTAAATAAAGCTGAGCTTCAACCTTCCGGCTCTCATTAAGTGGTTTTTAAAAAAAAAAATGGTGGTTAGGGCCTACTAACGGCTTCTGCCCCTCCCTGGTGTTGCCCTCAACTAAATAAAGCTGAGCTTCAACCTTCTGCTCCAAATTACCATTTTAAAAAATGCAATAGGCTTTTCCGGCCTACTAAAGGTGTCTGTCTGTGTGCCCCTGCCTGGTGTTGTCCTCAACTAAATAAAGCTGAGCTTCAACCTTCTGCTCCAAATTACCATTTTAAAAAATGCAATAGGCTTTTCCGGCCTACTAAAGGTGTCTGTCTGTGTGCCCCTGCCTGGTGTTGTCCTCAACTAAATAAAGCTGAGCTTCAACCTTCCGGCTCTCATTAAGTGGTTTTAAAAAAAAAAAATGGTGGTTAGGGCCTACTAACGGCTTCTGCCCCTCCCTGGTGTTGCCCTCAACTAAATAAAGCTGAGCTTCAACCTTCTGCTCCAAATTACCATTTTAAAAAATGCAATAGGCTTTTCCGGCCTACTAAAGGTGTCTGTCTGTGTGCCCCTGCCTGGTGTTGTCCTCAACTAAATAAAGCTGAGCTTCAACCTTCTGCTCCAAATTACCATTTTAAAAAATGCAATAGGCTTTTCCGGCCTACTAAAGGTGTCTGTCTGTGTGCCCCTGCCTGGTGTTGTCCTCAACTAAATAAAGCTGAGCTTCAACCTTCTGCTCCAAATTACCATTTTAAAAAATGCAATAGGCTTTTCCGGCCTACTAAAGGTGTCTGTCTGTGTGCCCCTGCCTGGTGTTGTCCTCAACTAAATAAAGCTGAGCTTCAACCTTCCGGCTCTCATTAAGTGGTTTTAAAAAAAAAAAATGGTGGTTAGGGCCTACTAACGGCTTCTGCCCCTCCCTGGTGTTGCCCTCAACTAAATAAAGCTGAGCTTCAACCTTCTGCTCCAAATTACCATTTTAAAAAATGCAATAGGCTTTTCCGGCCTACTAAAGGTGTCTGTCTGTGTGCCCCTGCCTGGTGTTGTCCTCAACTAAATAAAGCTGAGCTTCAACCTTCCGGCTCTCATTAAGTGGTTTTAAAAAAAAAAAATGGTGGTTAGGGCCTACTAACGGCTTCTGCCCCTCCCTGGTGTTGCCCTCAACTAAATAAAGCTGAGCTTCAACCTTCTGCTCCAAATTACCATTTTAAAAAATGCAATAGGCTTTTCCGGCCTACTAAAGGTGTCTGTCTGTGTGCCCCTGCCTGGTGTTGTCCTCAACTAAATAAAGCTGAGCTTCAACCTTCTGCTCCAAATTACCATTTTAAAAAATGCAATAGGCTTTTCCGGCCTACTAAAGGTGTCTGTCTGTGTGCCCCTGCCTGGTGTTGTCCTCAACTAAATAAAGCTGAGCTTCAACCTTCCGGCTCTCATTAAGTGGTTTTAAAAAAAAAAAATGGTGGTTAGGGCCTACTAACGGCTTCTGCCCCTCCCTGGTGTTGCCCTCAACTAAATAAAGCTGAGCTTCAACCTTCTGCTCCAAATTACCATTTTAAAAAATGCAATAGGCTTTTCCGGCCTACTAAAGGTGTCTGTCTGTGTGCCCCTGCCTGGTGTTGTCCTCAACTAAATAAAGCTGAGCTTCAACCTTCCGGCTCTCATTAAGTGGTTTTAAAAAAAAAAATGGTGGTTAGGGCCTACTAACGGCTTCTGCCCCTCCCTGGTGTTGCCCTCAACTAAATAAAGCTGAGCTTCAACCTTCTGCTCCAAATTACCATTTTAAAAAATGCAATAGGCTTTTCCGGCCTACTAAAGGTGTCTGCCCCTCCCTGGTGTTGTCCTCAACTGAACAAAGCTGAGCTTCAACCTTCTGCTCCAAATTACCATTTTAAAAAATGCAATAGGCTTTTCCGGCCTACTAAAGGTGTCTGTCTGTGTGCCCCTGCCTGGTGTTGTCCTCAACTAAATAAAGCTGAGCTTCAACCTTCTGCTCCAAATTACCATTTTAAAAAATGCAATAGGCTTTTCCGGCCTACTAAAGGTGTCTGTCTGTGTGCCCCTGCCTGGTGTTGTCCTCAACTAAATAAAGCTGAGCTTCAACCTTCTGCTCCAAATTACCATTTTAAAAAATGCAATAGGCTTTTCCGGCCTACTAAAGGTGTCTGTCTGTGTGCCCCTGCCTGGTGTTGTCCTCAACTAAATAAAGCTGAGCTTCAACCTTCTGCTCCAAATTACCATTTTAAAAAATGCAATAGGCTTTTCCGGCCTACTAAAGGTGTCTGTCTGTGTGCCCCTGCCTGGTGTTGTCCTCAACTAAATAAAGCTGAGCTTCAACCTTCTGCTCCAAATTACCATTTTAAAAAATGCAATAGGCTTTTCCGGCCTACTAAAGGTGTCTGTCTGTGTGCCCCTGCCTGGTGTTGTCCTCAACTAAATAAAGCTGAGCTTCAACCTTCTGCTCCAAATTACCATTTTAAAAAATGCAATAGGCTTTTCCGGCCTACTAAAGGTGTCTGTCTGTGTGCCCCTGCCTGGTGTTGTCCTCAACTAAATAAAGCTGAGCTTCAACCTTCCGGCTCTCATTAAGTGGTTTAAAAAAAAAAAAAAATGGTGGTTAGGGCCTACTAACGGCTTCTGCCCCTCCCTGGTGTTGCCCTCAACTAAATAAAGCTGAGCTTCAACCTTCTGCTCCAAATTACCATTTTAAAAAATGCAATAGGCTTTTCCGGCCTACTAAAGGTGTCTGTCTGTGTGCCCCTGCCTGGTGTTGTCCTCAACTAAATAAAGCTGAGCTTCAACCTTCTGCTCCAAATTACCATTTTAAAAAATGCAATAGGCTTTTCCGGCCTACTAAAGGTGTCTGTCTGTGTGCCCCTGCCTGGTGTTGTCCTCAACTAAATAAAGCTGAGCTTCAACCTTCTGCTCCAAATTACCATTTTAAAAAATGCAATAGGCTTTTCCGGCCTACTAAAGGTGTCTGTCTGTGTGCCCCTGCCTGGTGTTGTCCTCAACTAAATAAAGCTGAGCTTCAACCTTCTGCTCCAAATTACCATTTTAAAAAATGCAATAGGCTTTTCCGGCCTACTAAAGGTGTCTGTCTGTGTGCCCCTGCCTGGTGTTGTCCTCAACTAAATAAAGCTGAGCTTCAACCTTCCGGCTCTCATTAAGTGGTTTTAAAAAAAAAAAATGGTGGTTAGGGCCTACTAACGGCTTCTGCCCCTCCCTGGTGTTGCCCTCAACTAAATAAAGCTGAGCTTCAACCTTCTGCTCCAAATTACCATTTTAAAAAATGCAATAGGCTTTTCCGGCCTACTAAAGGTGTCTGTCTGTGTGCCCCTGCCTGGTGTTGTCCTCAACTAAATAAAGCTGAGCTTCAACCTTCTGCTCCAAATTACCATTTTAAAAAATGCAATAGGCTTTTCCGGCCTACTAAAGGTGTCTGTCTGTGTGCCCCTGCCTGGTGTTGTCCTCAACTAAATAAAGCTGAGCTTCAACCTTCTGCTCCAAATTACCATTTTAAAAAATGCAATAGGCTTTTCCGGCCTACTAAAGGTGTCTGTCTGTGTGCCCCTGCCTGGTGTTGTCCTCAACTAAATAAAGCTGAGCTTCAACCTTCTGCTCCAAATTACCATTTTAAAAAATGCAATAGGCTTTTCCGGCCTACTAAAGGTGTCTGTCTGTGTGCCCCTGCCTGGTGTTGTCCTCAACTAAATAAAGCTGAGCTTCAACCTTCCGGCTCTCATTAAGTGGTTTTAAAAAAAAAAAATGGTGGTTAGGGCCTACTAACGGCTTCTGCCCCTCCCTGGTGTTGCCCTCAACTAAATAAAGCTGAGCTTCAACCTTCTGCTCCAAATTACCATTTTAAAAAATGCAATAGGCTTTTCCGGCCTACTAAAGGTGTCTGTCTGTGTGCCCCTGCCTGGTGTTGTCCTCAACTAAATAAAGCTGAGCTTCAACCTTCCGGCTCTCATTAAGTGGTTTTAAAAAAAAAAAATGGTGGTTAGGGCCTACTAACGGCTTCTGCCCCTCCCTGGTGTTGCCCTCAACTAAATAAAGCTGAGCTTCAACCTTCTGCTCCAAATTACCATTTTAAAAAATGCAATAGGCTTTTCCGGCCTACTAAAGGTGTCTGTCTGTGTGCCCCTGCCTGGTGTTGTCCTCAACTAAATAAAGCTGAGCTTCAACCTTCTGCTCCAAATTACCATTTTAAAAAATGCAATAGGCTTTTCCGGCCTACTAAAGGTGTCTGTCTGTGTGCCCCTGCCTGGTGTTGTCCTCAACTAAATAAAGCTGAGCTTCAACCTTCTGCTCCAAATTACCATTTTAAAAAATGCAATAGGCTTTTCCGGCCTACTAAAGGTGTCTGTCTGTGTGCCCCTGCCTGGTGTTGTCCTCAACTAAATAAAGCTGAGCTTCAACCTTCTGCTCCAAATTACCATTTTAAAAAATGCAATAGGCTTTTCCGGCCTACTAAAGGTGTCTGTCTGTGTGCCCCTGCCTGGTGTTGTCCTCAACTAAATAAAGCTG
This sequence comes from Ranitomeya variabilis, assembly GCF_051348905.1. Lineage (NCBI taxonomy): Eukaryota > Metazoa > Chordata > Amphibia > Anura > Dendrobatidae > Ranitomeya > Ranitomeya variabilis. The sequence goes on along the minus strand of NC_135232.1, from coordinate 1,080,864,471 downwards.
AGCTTCAACCTTCTGCTCCAAATTACCATTTTAAAAAATGCAATAGGCTTTTCCGGCCTACTAAAGGTGTCTGTCTGTGTGCCCCTGCCTGGTGTTGTCCTCAACTAAATAAAGCTGAGCTTCAACCTTCTGCTCCAAATTACCATTTTAAAAAATGCAATAGGCTTTTCCGGCCTACTAAAGGTGTCTGTCTGTGTGCCCCTGCCTGGTGTTGTCCTCAACTAAATAAAGCTGAGCTTCAACCTTCCGGCTCTCATTAAGTGGTTTAAAAAAAAAAAAATGGTGGTTAGGGCCTACTAACGGCTTCTGCCCCTCCCTGGTGTTGCCCTCAACTAAATAAAGCTGAGCTTCAACCTTCTGCTCCAAATTACCATTTTAAAAAATGCAATAGGCTTTTCCGGCCTACTAAAGGTGTCTGCCCCTCCCTGGTGTTGTCCTCAACTGAACAAAGCTGAGCTTCCACATTCTGGCTTTCGCCCTATACTATCAGATATTAAACTGCATTTGGCCTACTAGTGTGGTTAGGCCCTTGAAACAGTGTCTGCTGCTCTTGGGTTTGCTACTCCACTGAACAAAGCAATGCCGCCTGTTTAGTCCTGTTACCAATTTTGAACTGCATGTAGCCTACTTTATTCTTTGGCCCTATATCTGTTTCCTCCTCATCCTGCCCATTGCCCAGCCACTGCTAAATGAGTCTGCTGGTACATTGACCTAGACCACTACATTCCCCTTGTACTCTACACAGCCAGAATCTGACCCTGCTGAAAGTAAGGTTCCCCTTCCCGCATGTTATACCACCTTACACAGGGACAAAGAGGAAGGTGCAGATGAAAGTGCAGGTTCCTTCATCAGGTGGGGGGGCATACTCGTTGGCGACGTCACTGGCACAGGGCCCCTCAGAGTACGCAAAAGTGTCGCTGCTGGTGGGAGGCGCCCCCGCCATGCAAACACACCGCCGTACTTTGAGGGGCCCTGTGCCAGTGGCAATGCGAACGAGTGGGCCCCCCCCCTGCTTGCTCAGGATCACAGCACTTGCAACTTTTAAATACTTACCTTTCCCTGCAACACCGCCGTGACGTAGTCCGCATTTCCTGGGCCCACGAAAAACTTGAGCCAGCCCTACTCCCCCCACAACTTTCCCCCAATTCCCTATGCCCAACTATTATTATACAGTTAATTAAGATTGGCAAGCTTCAGAAACAAGAATGGATGTTTTTGGCATTAAAATGGGCACTGTAGGTGTTTTCCTGGCCTCCACTCACTGCCGACTATGCTTCCCCATTGACTTGCATTGGGTTTCGTGTTTCGGTCGATCCCCGACTTTTAGCGATAATCGGCCGACTGCACTCGACTCGACTCTGGACAAAATCGGGTTTCCCAAAACCCTACTCGATCTTAAAAAAATGAAAGTCGCTCAACCCTAGTTGTCACAAGTCACACACCACATAAAAAGCCAAATATAACTGCTGGTAACCACTGTTGCACTAGTTTTGCAGCAACAAACAATAATCTAGGATTGGGTTCATGCTTAATTAGTTGGTACAATCACTTTCAGGAAATGATCACTATCAACGAGCATTATATTTAGGGTAATCTGTCACCGCTTTCATCAGCTAAAAGTTTGCAAAAGTTACAATTAGCTAGAAGAATGCCATGTGGTTTTGATTCCTGCTAAGATAACAATTACACTCGGCAAACTGTATTACACATATGGGTCTTCGTCACCTGTGCTTGTTGCTCTGCTGTGACTCAGAGCTTTTATGCTCCTTTATATGGATCCTCAAATTTCTTATGGTTTATAGAAGTCATTTTATGACACTATTAAACAGGTCTCTGCACGGTGCTCGTAATACCTACTGGAAGTCAACTCCAAGGAACTTGGCAGAAGGAGAGGAAAATAATAAATATTGTCTAGACAATTGCCCTCCTACACAATCATTTATCACACGTTCATTCTATTCGCTCCCACTTATTTTCAGCTCCCTCGCAACACCTCACTTGTGTCATAAAGTCAAATATATATATTTAGATCCAGAAATATTTGGAGAGTGACACAAGTTTTGTCATTTTAGCTGTTTACCAAAACATATTCCAGATATAGTTATATAATCAACATGGGATTAAAGTATAGACCGTCAGCTTTAGGGCTCGCTCACATGAGCATATATCATGGCTATCTTTTGTTATATCGGATAGCACTCTGACCAATGTTTTATTATGGGGCAGTGCAGATCTGCAATTTTTTTCTTATGCCGATTTGACATGGGAAAAACAATAGCAGCATGTTGCGAGTATATCCTATATTCAGATCATGCACACCCATACAAGTTTATGAGTGCGTGTGAAACATTGGACTGCACTTGGATGTCTTCCGAGTGCAGTTCAACATTGGTGGATGCATACAATGGGGAAGATGGACAAATTAAGTTCTCCATCTTCTCCACACCTGTGCTGCAATTCTCTCATGCAAGAGAATCGGATCACATTAAGGTGAGGCTGGGATCAAACTCTGACAGAGTTTGAGCCAAGTGCTATTAGCATATTCGGCACGATTCTCTTGCATGAGAGAAGTGATGGCCATGTGACCACAACCTAAATTTGAGAGTGTTCACATCCTGATTGCAGTTAGGAATTACAGCTCTTTAATATGTAGCTGTCTCATTTAAAAGGGACCAAAAGTGATTGGACAGTTATCTCAAAAGCTCTTCAATGGTCTGCATGTACTTTTTCCCCATTAACCCATCATCAATTAAGCAGGTAAAAGGTTTGGAGCTGATTCTAGGTGTGGCATTTGCATTTGGAAGCTGTTACTCTGAAATCACAACATGTGACTTCATATGAGCAAATACAGAGGGTTCACCACAAGGTGCAAACTATTAATCAGCCTAAAAAATAGAAAGCCTAGATTAGACTTTGTCAAAAAAACACCTAAAGAAGCTGCCCAGTTCTGGAAAAACATTCCTTGGACAGATGAAACTAAGATAAACCTGTACCCGAATGATGGGAAGAAGAAAGTATGGAGAAGGCCTGGAACGGCTTTGTGACATTTTTCTTTATCATGGACAGAACTTTTTTTTTTTAACTCAAAGTTTCAATTCCCCTGTATAGTATGAGAGATAAAAAATTATAATTGTCGTTGTCTGCAGCCACCACTGGAGGGAGCACAGACTACTACTGCATACTGATAGTCAATGAGCTGAATACAAAAATTAGTCTGCTGTAAATTCATAAGCTGCACCTATTGGTGACTGCAGGCAGCTAGAATCTTGTTATTTTATGGTTATCTCTATATAAGGGATTTAAAACTTCTTAACAGAAAAAAATACAAAGCGACAAACACAGAATTATGTTAACAGGCAGAAATGTGCTGTTTTTGTAAAATCATCTCTTATGTTTTTATTATATATATATTTATATATTACTTTTGAAAATAATGTCATCCCAGGTCAAAAATAAAGTTATGGTGGCATTTACAGGGTAGAAGCAATTACTGTTTTTCAAATATCAGATATCACGACAAATATTAGGGAGAAGTTGTGTTGATCGACATTAGATCACTATTATGCGTAAAAGAGGCTGACAAGAGCCAAAGTGCTAAACAAGGGACAGTGTGAACAAGACCCCGGATGATCCGATATGTTTTTATGTCTAATTGTCGAATTTTTTCCTTCACTTTGATGTTAATTGCCATATCTACACTCTTGTAATAAATAAAGAAGTTTGCATCTTGAAGCTAAGAGTGCAGTTATTTTCTCTAATATAGTATAATCGTAGGTCATTAGCGGAACAGGGTGCACGAGTAGGGTTATAGACAGAGATGAGGGAGGAGATGTAGAGTGGTTCAGAATTGTGGAGCGCTTTGTCGGTGAGAGTGATAAGTTTACATTGAACTCTGTAGTGGTTGGGCAACCAGTGTAATGGCTGGGACAGGGGATTGAGGCATCGGTGTAGTGGCTGGAAAGGAATATGATCCTGGCTGCGGCATTCAGAATGGATTGGAGAAGAGAGAGTTTAGTAACAGGAAGACCGATTTGTAGAGAGTTGCAATAGTCCAGATGAGAATGAATAAGAGCTACAGTTTCAGTTAAAATAAGTTTAACAATGGAGGTCAGTGATTGGATGCAGGAGTCACGTGGGACATGCTAGACAGCACTATTGGCAGTCAACGTAGACAGAAGACCAGTAAGGACCAAGAGCTGGAACACAGGGGATTATATGGATAAGTATACTTGCTTTAGTTATTGGGGTCTGTGGGTATCTTTCTAAATATGTTGGAAAACCCTTAACACAAAATGGAAAGCATTGGTGAGATAATATTTTAGTTTTTTTTATGTCTGAACCTCCTACTTGTGTCCCTCAAATAATCAGCAACATTAATGTAGAGTCTAGTTGGAAACCGAGCTATTTAAGGGACATACAATCTCCATAAAAGGGGATTTTTAAGGAATTGTAAAATAAGATTTAGAAAGTTTCTGCTGACTGGTTTGTTACCATTGAAGTGAATGATTTTCAGAACTGTTAAGGCCCCGTCTCACACAGCGATGCTGCAGCGATACAGACAACGATGCTGATCGCTGCAGCGTCGCTGTGTGGTCGCCGTGTGGTCGCTGGGGAGCTGTCACACAGACAGCTCTCTCCAGCAACCAACGATCAGGGGAATGACTTCGGCATCGTTGAAACTGTCTTCAACGATGCCGAAGTCCCCCTGCAGCACCCGGGTAACCAGGGTAAACATCGGGTTACTAAGCGCAGGGCCGCGCTTAGTAACCCGATGTTTACCCTGGTTACCAGCGTAAATGTAAAAAAAAAAAACAGTACATACTCACCATCTGTTGCCCGTCAGGTCCCTTGGCGTCTGCTTCCTGTTCTGACTGAGCCGCCGTACAGTGAGAGCAGAGCGCAGCGGTGACGTCACTGCTGTGCTCTCACTTTACGGCGGCTCAGTCAGAGCAGGAAGCAGACGCCAAGGGACCTGACGGGCAACAGATGGTGAGTATGTACTGTTTTTTTTTTTTTACATTTACGCTGGTAACCAGGGTAAACATCGGGTTACTAAGCGCGGCCCTGCGCTTAGTAACCCGATGTTTACCCTGGTTACCAGTGAAGACATCGCTGGATCGGTGTCACACACACCGATTCAGCGATGTCAGCGGGACCTCAACGACCAAAAAAAGGTCCAGGCCATTCCGACACGACCAGCGATCTCACAGCAGGGGCCTGATCGCTGGTACGTGTCACACATAGCGAGATCGCTATGGAGGTCGCTGTTGCGTCACAAAACTTGTGACTCAGCAGCGATCTCGCTATGTGAGACGGGGCCTTTAGATGTCCTTTCATAAAATGTGTCTTGGAGAAGGTAGGTGGCGCTATTATTCTGTTGCCTTTTGAGTTGAGGTCCAACAATGTCTGAAAATGAAAAACAAAGTAAACGATTTTCTAAATAAATGAAACAGGAAAGAAAAATAATTTTAAACACATGAAACAAAAAAGACATAAAAAGATGAATAAACTTAAGCTCCTGTACCTTTAAAAATATTATAAGCAAATACTACAAATAGTTCCCTGATATAATGTTCTCTATTTTTACAGAAAGTCTTATTGTGGTCTGTAGAATTATCAAAAGACTGGTAAATGCACCCAAAATACTATTAAATACACTATAAGGACACCTGTCAGGGCATTTTTATTGAAGTAGTAATATGGAAGTAGTACTATGCTAGTTCGGAGGTCTTGTCGATCTGTGGGATTTGTCTGGAAGTGAAGATTCTTAGACCATGAGAATGTGATGGCTGCAGCCAATCAATGGCCTTAATGGTCACTGGCTACTTGAGTGGTTGGCTGCAGCGGTAATGTGCACACATATTGCCACGATCCATGTTTGGATCTGTGGCAGATCTGGTTTTCCTGTGATTAAAACCTTTTTTTCCTTTCTGATCATCGGGGTTAATGCAGTTTTTTCCCCCCCCGGTGGCCGCTGGTGTTATTGCATTGTTTTGCTGCTGGGTCAGCTGATGTTAGTGGTGATCACTCCCACTATCCTTCATAAGGTCACCTGGTGCATCAGCTGACTGTTGGTTATACAGGTCCTTTGGATACCAACCTTGCTGGAAAAGGAGCTTGCTGAGTGCTGTTGTTCTTCAGCTGAATTCTTATCTGGTGCCTTACTCTGCTGTCTGGTGCATTGCAGCAGAAAAAGCTAAGTGTGGTGTTATTGTTTCTTTGTCCCTTTGTTGTGTAACTTCCTCTGTGTTGTATTAGTGCAGCGGTGGGACCAGTGCTCTCACCTGCCAATTCCCTACTTAGGGATAGGTGCAGGGCGAGTAAGGGCAGAGGTTTCCTGCTCGGCGACAGGTTGAAAGAACCTGTATAGGGACGTCAGGAAGATTAGGGCACATCCTTAGGAGGGTTCAGGAGGTGTCCATTTCCCCGTTCCCTATCGCAGGGCCCACAATTGTTAAAGTTTCCCCTTGTGTGTGTTTTGCCGTTTTGTGAGCGATCATCCGTTGGGTCGTGTCACGCTTGGACAGTCACTTCTTGACACATATGGAGCATGTCTCGGTGATTCTGCACGGAGCACTCGATCGGGGGAAACAAATCAGATATGTGAACAACCTCATAGATTGTCATATGTACAGTATGCATGAGTGTTATCTTAAGACACCACCACTAGAACAAAAGGGTGAGACGTAAGCATGGTCAGGATGTAGCAAAAGGTCGGGGAGCTGAAGATAGCAGTGCAGTACAAACGGGGCAGACAGGAGGGAAGTTAGAGTACCAAGCCGAAGGTCAGAGCCAGAAACAGACATTAAGCACAGAGTCACAAGGCAAAGCCCAGAACGAGAGAACAAGCACACCAGGGGGTCAGGCACTCAGCCAAGACAGATGTATCACAGACAAGGATCCCCAGATGAAGGTGGGTAAATATAGCCCTCCCCAAGCCAGAAGGAGGCTATACAAATTAACCCCGAGAGGACAGGGAAGGAACCCTGTCCACAACCATGACAAAGAATATGCCATAAAAGTGTGTTTTTTGTTTTGTTTTTTTTGTCTTTTTTAACCTGATCGAAATTTCAGTGTTTTGCTGAATTTGGTATTGCTTTCTTGTGTTCCTGCTCCTCTCCATTGCTGAGTTAGAGCCCCCTCTTCCCTGAAAATAGATCTAGTCTTCTTAGCCAAGTGTGCATGAACCTCAACACTTCTCTGTGCTTTTGTATGATAGAGGTTTTCTGTTATCCCTGTTTTGTCTTTGTGTCTTGTTTACCTTATATTTCTGTCTCATGCCTCATGGGGAGGGGATAGATTATTGTTTAACAGAATCACAGCAAGGTCAGAGACCCGGGCCTCTCTACCTTCAAGAGTACCCCCAGGACAGGGATAGTTAGGGTTCCAGGGACAGTTTGAGGCCCCTCTCCCTTACCGAAGACCGTCACAGCCAGTCCGAGCCTATAGTGGTTTGATAGGCTTGAAGGACCTAACAGATTTCTTTTCAATAGTCAAATCTCACAGTATTGCTCTTGGATCTTTGGTCTAAAATCATTACATGCTGGTAAATCATAAGTAGCACCTTGTAAGATGACAAGACGGAAAAATAATCAGCTGCTGTTCTGCAGTTATAGGAATATCCCGACTTGCATGTATTATCTAAATGGCACTGTAATTATAGCAATTAAATCAATTTAGTATAAATGCTCTGACTTGCATAATCCAACAGGTAGTTCATCCTCTATTACACACAGCCAGGACATACAGTAGTACCATTTCCACAAATAACAGTGATGAACACACGACACAGGAAGCGATCTGCTATATATTTTTTTTCATTATTACTGCACCCATATTGCACAATTGGTTTGGTTAGAAATTGTAAGAAACACCTCACTCAACATTTCCTGTATATGGTGCTGAAATACTGAAGGTGATGCTGAGTGAGAAATCTCAGTCTGACTCTTCACAGTCCCTTTTTGTTTTACTTAATGGTGCTTGATGCAAAGTGTCAACCTTAAATCGCATCTGTGCATGAATCTAATAATTAATTGTAAAAGTATACCATCACAAAATGACTGTTTAAACAAAGCACAAGAACTCTTTGCACCCTCGATGTGGTCAAAGAGTTCAGTCCAACTTCCCACCTACTTGTTTTCCATCTGTCTCCTCCCTACTCTTCCTTGATTGACAACGCTGTCCTTACAGTAACCAGCGGAGGGCAGAGAAAGCTGGAAAACAAGTAGGTGAGAAGGTGAACTGATCTATTTGGCCACTGCAAGGGTTAACCAATCACTTGTGCTTGTTTTGAACAGTCATTTTGTGCTAACAGACTCCATTCGATCTCTTCAGGCAGCTGCATTTAAACGACGTGATCATGCCCCTGTCACTGCCATGTTTCTACCTCTGTGAAGTCTAACCTCAGGCAGCTGTATAAAAGTATATAGTGCAAACGATTGCATGTTCGAGTCCCCGAAATGTGCTAAACATAAAAAAGTTTTAAAAAATAAAAACCCGTAAATTACTGCAACTTTTTTTTCCCCAGGTAAAAATAAAGAAAAAAATAAAAATATAAAGCTGGTATTATCGATTCCATAAAAGTTTGAACAAAATATATGTTTACAGAAAATGTTGGAAAGAAAAAGAATCAAAATGCTAAAATTGACGTTTTTGTTGCGGGACTCACACAAAATATACCGTATATACTTTCAGCCCATTTTTTTAGGCTGAAAGTGTCCCTCTCAGCTTATACTCGAGTCATTCCCAGGGGGTCAGTGGGGGAGGGGGAGCGGCGGCTGTTGCATCATACTCACCTGCTCCCGGCAAGGTCCCTGCTTCTCCGATGCGATGCGATGGACTCCGGGCGCCGGCAGCTCTTCCTGTGTTCACATGGTACCTGTGGTCACATGGTACCACTCATTAAAGTAATGAATATGGATGTGACTCCACTCCCATAGGGGTGGAGTGCATATTCATTACTTTAATGAGCGGCACCAGTGACCGCTGAACACAGGAACAAGCTGCCAGCCCGGGACGATGGAGAAGCAGGAGCTGCACTGGGAGAGTGAGTATAACGGGGGAGGGTGAGCCATGCGATATTCACTTGTCCCCGTTCCACCGCCAGGCTTCGTCTTCCGCTTCCTCTAGCTGTGACGTTCAAGTCAGAGGGCGCAATGACATTTTTAGTGCGCTCCCGCTGCCTGAACAGTTAGAGAGCCGGAAGACGGAGCCGCACACGGCGATGGAACGGGGACAAGTGAATATCGCAAGTGCGGGGACCTGAGCGACGAGAGGTGAGTATGTCTTTTTTTTTTCCATCCAAGCAGCAGCAGCATATGGGGCATAATCTATGGAGCATCTTATGGTGCCATCAATCTTTGTGCAGCAGCATATGGGGCATAATCTATGGAGCATCTTATGGGACCATCAACCTTTGTGCAGCATTATATGGGGCAAAATATTCTATGGAACATCTTAAGCGGCCATCATTAACCTTTCATGCAGCATTATATGGGGCATATTTTAATATGGAGCATCTTATGGGGCCCATCATGAACTTTCTGGAGCATTACATGGGTGTTATGACCCCAATGGCAGAGGGTCTCAGAAATAATTACTAAGTCTGCAAACACAAAAAACCAGCTCATAGGGCAGTGGTAACTGAGCTGACCATATATCTAATCCTAGCACCACAAATAGCAGCAGCCGGGGAACGTGCCTACGTTGGTTCTAGACGTCTCGCGCCAGCCGGAGAACTAACTAACCCTAGAAGGGAAAAGAAAGACTTTTCTTGCCTCCAGAGAAAAGACCCCAAAAGTTGGATACAAGCCCCCAACAAATAATAACGGTGAGGTAAGAGGAAAAGACAAACGTAAGAATGAGCTAGGTATTTAGCAAAGAGAGGCCCACTAGCTAATAGCAGAATATAGTAAGATGACTTATATGGTCAGCAAAAACCCTATCAAAATATCCACGCTGGATATTCAAGAACCCCCGAACCGACTAACTGCCCGGGGGGAGAACACCAGCCCCCTAGAGCTTCCAGCAAAGTCAGGAATCACATTTAGTACAAGCTGGACAAAAATAAGAGCAAAGCAAATAACCAAAAAACAAAGAAGCAGGACTTAGCTTAATTTTGCACGAACCAGGACCAGCAGACAGGAGCAAACAGAAAGGATCTGATTACAACGATGCCAGGCACTGGACTAAGGATCCAGGAAGTTTATATAGCAACACCCCTGGACTAACGACCCAGGTGGGTGCCAAACTGAGGAAAGACAATCCCAGAGTCATATCACTAGTAACCACAAGAGGGAGCCAAAAAGTCTAATTCACAACAGTACCCCCCCTTAAGGAGGGGTCACCAAACCCTCACCAAGACCACCAGGGCGATCAGGATGAGCAGCGTGAAAGGCACGAACTAAATCGGCCGCATGCACATCAGAAGCAACCACCCAGGAATTATCCTCCTGACCATAGCCCTTCCACTTGACCAGATACTGAAGCCTCCGTCTGGAGAGACGAGAATCCAAGATCTTCTCCACCACGTACTCCAACTCGCCCTCAACCAACACCGGAGCAGGAGGCTCAACAGAAGGAACCACAGGTACAACGTACCGCCGCAACAAAGACCTATGGAACACGTTGTGAATGGCAAACGACACCGGAAGATCCAAGCGAAAGGACACAGGATTAAGGATTTCCAATATCTTGTAAGGACCGATGAAGCGAGGCTTAAATTTAGGAGAGGAGACCTTCATAGGAACAAATCGAGAAGACAGCCATACCAAATCCCCAACACGAAGTCGGGGACCCACACCGCGGCGGCGGTTGGCAAAACGCTGAGCCTTCTCCTGTGACAACTTTAAGTTGTCCACCACATGATTCCAGATCTGCTGCAACCTATCCACCACAGAATCTACCCCAGGACAGTCAGAAGGCTCCACATGTCCCGAGGAAAAACGAGGATGGAAACCAGAGTTGCAGAAAAATGGCGAAACCAAACTAGCGGAACAAGCCCGATTATTAAGGGCAAACTCAGCCAACGGCAAGAAGGTCACCCAATCATCCTGATCTGCCGAAACAAAACACCTCAAATAAGCCTCCAGAGTCTGATTAGTTCGCTCCGTTTGTCCATTAGTCTGAGGATGAAAGGCAGACGAAAACGACAAATCAATGCCCATCCTAGCACAAAAGGATCGCCAGAACCTGGAAACAAACTGGGATCCTCTGTCAGACACAATATTCTCAGGAATGCCATGTAAACGAACCACATTCTGAAAGAACACAGGAACCAGATCGGAAGAGGAAGGCAGCTTAGGCAAAGGCACCAAATGGACCATTTTAGAAAAGCGATCACATACCACCCAGATGACAGACATGCCCTGAGACACCGGGAGATCTGAAATGAAATCCATGGAAATGTGTGTCCAAGGCCTCTTCGGGACAGGCAAGGGCAAGAGCAACCCGCTGGCGCGAGAACATCAAGGCTTAGCTCGAGCACAAGTCCCACAGGACTGCACAAATGACCGCACATCCCGTGACAAGGAAGGCCACCAAAAGGACCTAGCCACCAGATCTCTGGTGCCAAAAATTCCTGGATGCCCTGCCAACACCGAGGAATGAACCTCGGAAATGACTCTGCTGGTCCACTTATCAGGAACAAACAGTCTGTCAGGTGGACAAGAGTCAGGTCTACCAGCCTGAAATCTCTGCAACACACGTCGCAAATCAGGAGAAATGGCCGACAAGATAACTCCCTCTTTAAGAATACCAACTGGTTCTGCGACTCCAGGAGAGTCAGGCACAAAGCTCCTTGAAAGAGCATCAGCCTTCACATTCTTTGAACCTGGTAAATACGAGACCACAAAGTCAAAACGGGAGAAAAACAATGACCAGCGGGCCTGTCTAGGATTCAGGCGTTTAGCAGACTCGAGATACATCAAATTTTTGTGATCAGTCAAGACCACCACACGATGCTTAGCACCCTCGAGCCAATGACGCCACTCCTCAAATGCCCACTTCATGGCCAGCAACTCCCGATTGCCAACATCATAATTCCGCTCAGCAGGCGAAAACTTCCTAGAGAAGAAAGCACATGGTCTCATTACCGAGCAACCAGGGCCTCTCTGCGACAAAACGGCCCCTGCCCCAATCTCAGAAGCATCCACTTCGACCTGAAAGGGAAGTGAGACATCAGGCTGGCACAAAACAGGCGCCGAAGTAAACCGGCGCTTCAACTCTTGGAACGCCTCCACGGCTGCAGGAGCCCAGTTAGCAACATCAGAACCTTTCTTGGTCATATCCGTCAAAGGTTTAACAACGCTAGAAAAATTAGCGATAAAACGACGGTAGAAGTTAGCAAAACCCAAGAACTTCTGAAGACTCTTAACTGACGTGGGTTGAGTCCAATCATGAATAGCTCGGACCTTGACTGGGTCCATCTCCACAGCAGAAGGGGAAAAAATAAACCCCAAAAAGGGAACCTTCTGTACTCCAAAGAGACACTTTGAGCCCTTAACAAACAAAGCATTCTCACGCAAAACCTGAAACACCATCCTGACCTGCTCCACATGTGAGTCCCAATCTTCAGAGAAAACCGGAATATCATCCAGATAAACAATCATAAATTTATCCAGATACTTCCGGAAAATATCATGCATAAAGGACTGAAACACTGAGGGAGCATTAGAGAGCCCAAAAGGCATCACCAAGTACTCAAAATGACCTTCGGGCGTATTAAATGCTGTCTTCCATTCATCTCCTTGCTTAATGCGCACAAGGTTGTACGCACCACGAAGATCTATCTTGGTGAACCACTTGGCACCTTTAATCCGGGCAAACAAGTCCGACAACAGAGGCAAAGGATACTGAAATTTAACAGTGATTTTATTCAGAAGCCGATAGTCAATACAAGGTCTCAATGATCCGTCCTTCTTGGCCACAAAAAAGAATCCCGCACCAAGAGGGGAAGAGGATGGACGGATATGCCCCTTCTCCAGAGACTCCTTGATATACGAACGCATTGCGGCATGCTCAGGTACAGACAGATTAAATAGTCTTCCCTTAGGAAATTTACTACCTGGAATCAAATCTATGGCGCAGTCACAGTCCCTATGAGGAGGCAGAGCACTGGACCTGGACTCGCTGAATACATCCTGATAATCAGACAAATACTCAGGAACTTCCGAAGGAGTAGAGGAAGCAAAAGACACCGGCGGGGAATCAGCATGAATTCCCTGACAGCCCCAACTTGACACAGACATTGCCTTCCAATCCAAGACTGGATTGTGGGTCTGTAACCATGGCAGACCCAAAACAACCAAATCATGCATTTTATGCAGAACAAGAAAACGAATCACCTCCCGATGTTCAGGAGTCATGCACATGGTTACCTGCGTCCAAAACTGCGGTTTATTTTCCGCCAATGGCGTAGCATCAATACCTCTAAGAGGAATAGGATTTACCAACGGTTCAAGAACAAAACCACAGCGCTTGGCAAATGACAGATCCATAAGACTCAGGGCAGCACCTGAATCCACAAACGCCATAACAGGGTAAGAAGACAATGAGCAAATTAAAGTCACAGACAAAATAAATTTAGGTTGCAAATTACCAATGGCGACAGGACTAACAACCCTTGTTAGGCGTTTAGAGCATGCTGATATAACGTGTGGAATCACCACAGTAAAAACACAACCCATTCTGACGTCTATGATTTTTCCGCTCATTTCTAGTCTGAATTCTATCACCATTGCATTAAATCAGGTGTTAGTTCAGACAACACCACCAGAGGATTAGCGGTTTTGCGCTCCCGCAAACGCCGGTCAAGTTGAATAGCCAGCGCCATGGAATCATTCAGACTTGTAGGAATGGGGAAACCCACCATCACATTCTTAATGGCTTCAGAAAGGCCATTTCTGAAATTTGCGGCCAGAGCACACTCATTCCACTGAGTAAGCACGGACCATTTCCGAAACCTTTGGCAATACACTTCAGCTTCATCCTGGCCCTGAGAAATAGCCAGCAAGGCTTTTTCTGCCTGAACTTCAAGATTGGGTTCCTCGTAAAGCAATCCGAGCGCCAGAAAAAACGCATCAATATTTGCCAATGCCGGATCTCCTGGCGCTAGCGAGAAAGCCCAATCCTGAGGGTCGCCCCGTAAAAAAGAGATAACAATTTTAACTTGCTGAGCTGAATCTCCAGATGAACGGGGTCTCAGAGATAGAAACAATTTACAATTATTCCTGAAATTCCTAAACTTAAAAATCGGTCTCCAGAAAACAGTTCAGGAATAGGTATTTTGGGTTCAGACATTGGACTACTGGTAACAAAATCTTGTATGTCCTGCACACGAGCAGCAAGCTGGTCTACACTTGTAATCAAGGTCTGGACATTCATGTCTGCAGCAAGCACAAGCCACTCAGAGGTAAAGGGGAGGAAGAGAGGAAAAAAAAAAAAAAAAAAACCTCAGAATTTCCTTTCTTATTATCCCACTTCTGCAATGCATTAAACATTCAATGTGGGCCTGGCATACTGTTATGACCCCAATGGCAGAGGGTCTCAGGAATAATTACTAAGTCTGCAAACACAAAAAACCAGCTCATAGGGCAGTGGTAACTGAGCTGACCATATATCTAATCCTAGCACCACAAATAGCAGCAGCCGGGGAACGTGCCTACGTTGGTTCTAGACGTCTCGCGCCAGCCGGAGAACTAACTAACCCTAGAAGGGAAAAGGAAGACCTTTCTTGCCTCCAGAGAAAAGACCCCAAAAGTTGGATACAAGCCCCCAACAAATAATAACGGTGAGGTAAGAGGAAAAGACAAACGTAAGAATGAGCTAGGTATTTAGCAAAGAGAGGCCCACTAGCTAATAGCAGAATATAGTAAGATGACTTATATGGTCAGCAAAAACCCTATCAAAATATCCACGCTGGATATTCAAGAACCCCCGAACCGACTAACGGCCCGGGGGGAGAACACCAGCCCCCTAGAGCTTCCAGCAAAGTCAGGAATCACATTTAGTACAAGCTGGACAAAAATAAGAGCAAAGCAAATAACCAAAAAACAAAGAAGCAGGACTTAGCTTAATTTTGCACGAACCAGGACCAGCAGACAGGAGCAAACAGAAAGGATCTGATTACAACGATGCCAGGCACTGGACTAAGGATCCAGGAAGTTTATATAGCAACACCCCTGGACTAACGACCCAGGTGGGTGCCAAACTGAGGAAAGACAATCCCAGAGTCATATCACTAGTAACCACAAGAGGGAGCCAAAAAGTCTAATTCACAACACATGGGGCATATTTTGCATGGAGCATCTTATGGGGCCCATGATGAATTGTATGGCGAATTATATGGGGCTCCTGATTCAATATGGATATTCAAAAACACTTAACCTACTGATGTCTCAATCAATTTTACTTTTATTGGTATCTATTTTTATTTTTGAAATTGACCAGTAGCTGCTGCATTTCCCACCCTAGGCTTATACTTGAGTCATTAAGTTTTCCCAGTTTTTTGTGGCAAAATTAGGGGTCTTGGCTTATACTCCGGTCGGCTTATACTTGAGTATATACGGTAATTAAAAACTATGAAAACATTATATGTGCCATAAAAATGCCAGCTCATCACACAAAAAATCAAGGCTTCACAGGTCCATTGATGGAAAAATGAAAAGTTATATGTCATGGAAAAGGACAACACCAACCCAATTTTTTTTTTTTACAAACATCACAATTTCACAATTTTTTCACTAAAATAGAAAAAAAATCCTCCATGTTTGTTATTGCCGTAACCGTTCTGACCTTGGCATGTCATTTTTATTGCATCATTAAACCTGTAATGATGAAACCTAAAACGCAATGGCTGAATTGTGTTTTTTGGAGGTTTTTTCAACTCACATAGAAATTTTTCTATATTCCCGTAAACTATATGATAAAGTAAATGGTGCCATTCAAAACAACAACTCATTGCACATAAAATAAGCCCTCGACGGGAAAATAAAAAAAATTGTCTCTGTCCTTTAGGGGTTAAAGGAAGTTTTTAAACACTTGTATAAGCTGTGTCCAAGTTTCCATGCTCAGGAGCGCCGTACACAATTCAGGGGACAGCAAGTTCATTGTAACAAGCAAACATTTACTGGTAAGTTCAAGTTTGTCAGGTTGTGACATGTGAGATATGGCACAGCATTTCATGTTCCTTACTTCCTTGGTATAACGTATCTTCAGCCCTGCCATTTGTTCGTTCTGGACTATCCCTAAGCCCACTAACTGACAGCCTCAGAAACTTCCTCAGGAATTTCCTGTCCACTACAGCAGTTCACCTGGGACCAGCCACCTGCCTTTTAGGTGATTCAACATCCACCGATCTCAAGATGTCAGAAGAACAGGCCCTCTCCCTGGTACGTGGCCTGAGCCCTAGGCTCCTGACGTTGCAGGAATGTTCACAAGGGCTATCAATACAGCCTCCCACTGCCTCGAACAATGGGCCCTAGAAGCCTACAACACCTGAATTTGACCTTGACACTGCACTTTCCTATGTCCTGTCACTACCAGAAAGCTCCCACCTTTTATTAATATTAGTCCCCACCCACTGGGCTAATTCTATCCATTAACTATATGCTATACTAAAGACTGAACCTATTGTACTTACCTTATGTCCTATGCCACTGCTAAATGACTTAACTATATGAACAGTATTTACAGGACTGGGAGAACAGAGAGCATGACTATAAGGTTGTCCCACTTGATGTGAACCCAGAGACACGCAGCTAAGAAGCTCAGCAAGAGAGGTGGAGGAGGAAGACGAGAAGGTTATGTTGTGGATTGCCGCACAGCTATGGAGTGATGCAACCACGAAAAACACTGTGGTTTTGGTCAGCACCGTTCGTGAGTCTGCAGTTCGCAGGGGCGGCAAGTGTTGCCAAGCCTGGGCCTTTTTTGAGATGGCAAAGGATGACCCAACTGACGTTATCTGCCAAATTTGCAAAAAAAGACTTAGTGGAGGAAATAATTTGACTACTATATGCATGAACCAGCACATGTGCAATCAACATGCCTTAGTCTGAGTATGTCACTGTGTTAAAATGTGGACTAGCAGGCCTTGCCACTGGCTGTTCCATCAACCACATCTGCTGCTTTGTCCTCCTTCATCACTGTGCCAAGTGCTCTCACACAGGTCTCCACTTGTTTACCCCCTACAATCGGGCTGAGTGAGATCCAGTTAGCTGTTATGGAAGTAGAGATGGCTGCTGTTTTTGTTTTTGTTTAATCTAGCACAACACATCTTTCTAAATCCACCATCACATCTCCGCCTGCACCTCACTCACAGTCCAGCAGTTTGTCCTGTTCACCCTACTCCATCCTCTCTCAGCACAGCAGCCGCTCTTGGTCCTGCAGTTATGGTCATGTAATAGAATGTTTCCTCCTACGCATACCAAAGCTAAGAGCTTGAACTTCACCATCTCTTATCTGTTGGCCATGGAAATGCTGCCTTTCCGCCTGGTGGATGCAGACGGTTTCTGAAAGTTGATGGCCATCGCAGTCCCCCAGTACCAGTTGCTCAGGCACCATTACTTCTCTAAGAAAGCTGCACCTGCGCTAAACCAGCGTGTCGCAAACAACATCACCCCTTCCCTGAAAAATGCTATGTCTGTCAGGATGCATTTCACCACTGACACCTGGATAAGCAAACATGGGCAGGGGTGTTACATCTTGCTGACTGGGCACTGGGTGACTCTCGTGGCAGTGGGGGCAGGCAGTCAAGGGGCTGCTCCACAAGTCTTGTAATCCCCAATGCAGGTGGGACATAGGTCTGTATCTAACACTTCCTCCACTGCTTCTGTCTCCTCTACCTCCTCTAGGGCCTCCACCTGTGCCCTCAACCTCTCCCTTAATGAGAGAATCTCCACCACCTCTGTACTGCGCAGCCAGTGTTCACCACAATCATGCAGTGTTAAAATTAATATGCGTTGGAGATCGCAGTCACACAGCTCAAGAGTTGTAGACAGCTATCCAAGCCGAGTTAGAGCAACGGCTGTCTCCACTGAACCTGGAGCCAGGGAAGGCCATGTGCAATAATGGTGCAAACCTGCTGGCAGCCCTACACTGGGGCAACCTCACACATGTGTCTTGCAGGGCTCACGTCCTCAACCTGCTGGTACAGTAATTTATCCACCACTATCCCTGCCTGCATGCACTGCTGCATAAAACATGGTCGCTGTGTGCTCATGTCCAACAATCGCACCCCGCAGGTCATCGAATTGCATCGCTACAGAGGTCTTTCGGCCTACCGGTTAAGCATTTGATTTGAGATGTTCTACCACTGTGTAATTCAACTCTGCACTTGTTGCAGCGACTATGGCAGCATCAACCAGCACTGGTGCAGTATGTCCTTTTGCATAGCCTGGGCCAACACAGTTTGGACATGGTGTAAATTACGCTTGCAAAATGGGCACAGGTGAAGGACCTCTGCACCCTTCTGCACAGTTTTAAAATGGCTACTAAGGTGACGCTCTTTCTAAAGGTAGTTACCAGACTTCCCTTATGGAAATGTCTCTCAAAGTTCTCCATCGAACATACCAAGTCCCGAGTAGACTCCACGCCATTTACCCAAACATTACAGACAAATGTTTTAGAGGTTGTGGCCTTGTAGGAGACATGAAGCACATTTGGTGGGAATGTCCTGTTGTTTTAGCCCTATGGCAAAAGGTCAGATTTACAATAGAACGAATGTATGGCAAAGCAATACAACTTGAACCAACCGTTTTCCTAATGGGAGCTAAGTACCCTGGCTTCTCTAACAAGTTCCATAAATTGGTAGGACAACTTTGCATGGCCACTAAACTACACATAGCTGCCAATTGGAAATCGCCTTCACTCTCTATGTCGTTAGTTAGAGACAGGATGAATACAATCCTTTTATATGAATGTATACAAGCTACAAGAAACGACATGTGGAACGCTTTTTACCTAATCTGGGAACCATGGTTGGAGCTGGACTCTAATCTAAACCTCAACCAGGCTTTAACCTTGTCTATATGAGAATGCAAATAACTGATACCTCGATGAAGATATTAACATTAGAAATGGAGCTAGATTGGCTTCACGGACGGGAGGTGAACTGCTGCAACAGGAGAAGAGGATTGGTGAAATTTATTATAAAAAAAAACAAAAAAAACCCCTCCGCCTTGTCGTGCGACCTATTTGCATATCAATGTTAAGTACGGTTTAGCATCTCTTCTACTACCCCCTTTCCCCTTATGTATTTGACCCTCTGTCTATGTCTTGTCGTGTCTATGTTCGTGAAGTTATGTTTATATACGTATGACCTCTGTGAAATAAGTATAATATAATCCCCTGCATGGGAATCTGTTGTAAATTCACTTTGTTTATGAAAATAAAAATTTATTGAAACTAAAATGGCTACTAAGATGGTTAGTGATAACAATGCCATCATCAGCATCACTATTCCAGTAATCTACATGCTGGAGCACACTTTGAATAGTCTGTGTGAGGAGGTGATGGTCCCAGAGGAAAAGGTGAAAGTAGAGAAGGATGCGGAAGGGATAACAATATCTGTAAGTTCCAGACTGTCGTCGCACAGGCAGATGACATGGGAGGGTGGATTACAGTGATCGAGGGGGGCTCTGTTGTGAATTTGCGTTTTGCTCCCTCTAGTGGTTACTAGTTTTTTGACTCTGGTTTTTCTGTCATTCCTTTTATCCGCACCTGGGTCGTTAGTTAGGGGTGTTGCTATATAAGCTCCCTGGACCTTCAGTTCAATGCCTGGCAACGTAGTTATCAGAGCTAGTCTGCTGTGCTCTTGTCTACTGATCCTGGTTCCAGTTATATCAGCTAAGTCTGCCTTTTGCTTTTTGCTATTTGTTTTGTTTTTGTATTTTTGTCCAGCTTGTTCCAAATCTATATCCTGACCTTTGCTGGAAGCTCTAGGGGGCTGGTGTTCTCCCCCCGGACCGTTAGACGGTTCGGGGGTTCTTGAATTTCCAGTGTGGATTTTGATAGGGTTTTTGTTGACCATATAAGTTACCTTTCTTTATTCTGCTATCAGTAAGCGGGCCTCTCTGTGCTAAACCTGGTTCATTTCTGTGTTTGTCATTTCCTCTTACCTAACCGTCATTATTTGTGGGGGGCTTCTATCCAGCTTTGGGGTCCCCTTCTCTGGAGGCAAGAAAGGTCTTTGTTTTCCTCTACTAGGGGTAGCTAGATTCTCCGGCTGGCGCGTGTCATCTAGAATCAACGTAGGAATGATTCCCGGCTACTTCTAGTGTTGGCGTTAGGAGTAGATATATGGTCAACCCAGTTACCACTGCCCTATGAGCTGGATTTTTGTATTCTGCAGACTTCCACGTTCCTCTGAGACCCTCGCCATTGGGGTCATAACAGTTTGCCAGGCCAGTATTAAATGTTTAATGCATTGCAGAAGAGGGATTATAAGAAAGAAGATTCTGAGTTTTTTTTTTTTTTTTTTCTCTTCTTCCCCTTTACCTCAGAGTGGCTATGCTTGCTGCAGACATGAATGTCCAGACCTTGATTACAAGTGTGGACCAGCTGGCTACTCGTGTGCAGGGCATACAAGACTATGTTATCAGAAATCCTAGGTCAGAACCTAAAATACCGATTCCTGAACTGTTTTCCGGAGACAGGTTTAAGTTTAGGAATTTCGTGAATAATTGTAAATTGTTTTTGTCCCTGAGACCCTGTTCATCTGGAGATTCTGCTCAGCAAGTAAAGATTGTTATTTCGTTCTTACGGGGCGACCCTCAGGATTGGGCTTTTTCGCTGGCGCCAGGAGATCCGGCATTGGCTGATCTTGATGCGTTTTTTCTGGCGCTCGGTTTACTTTATGAGGAACCCAATCTTGAGATTCAGGCAGAAAAGGCCTTGCTGGCTATGTCTCAGGGGCAGGACGAGGCTGAAGTGTATTGCCAAAAATTTCGGAAATGGTCCGTGCTGACACATTGGAACGAGTGTGCACTGGCCGCTAATTTTAGAAATGGCCTTTCTGAAGCCATTAAGAATGTTATGGTGGGTTTTCCCATTCCCACAGGTCTGAATGATACTATGGCACTGGCTATTCAAATTGACCGGCGGTTGCGGGAGCGCAAAACCGCAAATTCCCTCATGGTGTTGTCTGAACAGACACCTAATTCGGTGCAATGTGATAGAAAAACCGCAAATTCCCTCATGGTGTTGTCTGAACAGACACCTGATTTAATGCAATGTGATAGAATCCTGACTAGAAATGAGCGGAAAATTCATAGACGCCGGAATGGCTTGTGCTACTACTGTGGTGATTCTACACATGTTATCTCAGCATGCTCTAAACGTATAGCTAAGGTTGTTAGTCCTGTCACCGTTGGTAATTTGCAACCTAAATTTATTCTGTCTGTAACTTTGATTTGCTCACTGTCATCTTATCCTGTCATGGCGTTTGTAGATTCAGGTGCTGCCCTGAGTCTCATGGATCTCTCATTTGCTAAGCACTGTGGTTTTACTCTTGAACCATTAGAAAATCCTATTCCTCTTAGGGGTATTGATGCTACACCATTGGCAGCAAATAAACCGCAGTATTGGACACAGGTTACCATGTGCATGACTCCTGAACACCGCGAGGTGATACGTTTCCTGGTTTTACATAAAATGCATGATTTGGTTGTTTTAGGGCTGCCATGGTTACAGACCCATAATCCAGTCCTGGACTGGAAGGCTATGTCAGTCTCAAGTTGGGGCTGTCGTGGTATTCATGGGGATTCCCTGCCTGTGTCTATTGCTTCTTCTACGCCTTCGGAAGTTCCGGAGTATTTGTCTGATTATCAGGATGTCTTCAGTGAGTCTGAGTCCAGTGCACTGCCTCCTCATAGGGACTGTGACTGTGCTATAGATTTGATCCCAGGCAGTAAATTTCCTAAGGGAAGACTGTTTAATCTGTCGGTACCTGAACATACCGCTATGCGTTCATATATCAAGGAGTCTCTGGAGAAAGGACATATTCGTCCATCTTCTTCCCCTTTTGGTGCGGGATTCTTTTTTGTGGCAAAAAAGGACGGATCTTTGAGACCTTGTATTGATTATCGGCTTTTAAATAAGATCACTGTCAAATTTCAGTATCCTTTACCGCTGTTGTCTGACTTGTTTGCCCGGATTAAGGGTGCCAAGTGGTTCACCAAGATAGACCTTCGTGGTGCGTACAACCTTGTGCGCATTAAGCAAGGTGATGAATGGAAAACCGCATTCAATACGCCCGAAGGTCATTTTGAGTACTTGGTGATGCCTTTTGGGCTCTCCAATGCGCCTTCAGTTTTTCAGTCCTTTATGCATGACATTTTCCGGAAGTATCTGGATAAATTTTTGATTGTTTATCTGGATGATATTTTGGTTTTTTCTGATAATTGGGATTCGCATGTGGAGCAGGTCAGGTTGGTCTTTAAAATTTTGCGTGAAAATTCTTTGTTTGTCAAGGGCTCAAAGTGTCTCTTTGGTGTACAGAAGGTTCCCTTTTTGGGGTTCATTTTTTCCCCTTCTGCTGTGGAGATGGACCCAGTCAAGGTCCGAGCTATTCTTGATTGGACTCAGCCCTCGTCAGTTAAGAGTCTTCAGAAGTTCTTGGGCTTCGCTAACTTCTACCGTCGTTTTATCGCTAATTTTTCTAGCATTGTGAAACCTTTGACGGATATGACCAAGAAGGGCTCCGATGTAGCTAACTGGGCTCCTGCTGCCGTGGAGGCTTTCCAGGAGTTGAAACGCCGGTTTACTTCGGCGCCGGTTTTGTGCCAGCCTGACGTCTCACTTCCCTTTCAGGTTGAGGTGGATGCTTCGGAGATTGGGGCAGGGGCCGTTTTGTCGCAGAGAGGCCCTGGTTGCTCTGTTATGAAACCTTGTGCCTTTTTCTCTAGGAAGTTTTCGCCTGCCGAGCGAAATTATGATGTGGGCAATCGGGAGTTGTTGGCCATGAAATGGGCATTTGAGGAGTGGCGTCATTGGCTCGAGGGTGCTAAGCATCGTGTGGTGGTCTTGACTGATCACAAAAATCTGATGTATCTCGAGTCTGCTAAACGCCTTAATCCGAGACAGGCCCGCTGGTCATTGTTTTTCTCCCGCTTTGATTTTGTTGTCTCGTATTTACCAGGTTCAAAGAATGTGAAGGCCGATGCTCTTTCTAGGAGCTTTGTGCCTGATGCTCCTGGAGTCGCTGATCCTGTTGGTATTCTTAAAGATGGAGTTATCTTGTCAGCTATTTCTCCGGATCTGCGACGTGTGTTGCAGAGATTTCAGGCTGATAGGCCTGAGTCTTGTCCACCTGACAGACTGTTTGTCCCGGATAAGTGGACCAGCAGAGTCATTTCCGAGGTTCATTCCTCGGTGTTGGCAGGTCACCCGGGAATTTTTGGCACCAGAGATCTGGTGGCCAGGTCCTTTTGGTGGCCTTCCTTGTCAAGGGATGTGCGGTCATTTGTGCAGTCCTGTGGGACTTGTGCTCGAGCTAAGCCTTGCTGTTCTCGTGCCAGCGGTTTGCTCTTGCCCTTGCCTGTCCCGAAGAGACCTTGGACACATATCTCCATGGATTTCATTTCTGATCTTCCGCTATCTCAGGGCATGTCCGTTATCTGGGTGATATGTGATCGCTTCTCCAAGATGGTCCATTTGGTTCCTTTGCCTAAGCTGCCTTCCTCTTCCGATCTGGTTCCTGTGTTTTTCCAGAACGTGGTTCGTTTGCACGGCATCCCTGAGAATATTGTGTCAGACAGAGGATCCCAGTTCGTTTCCAGGTTCTGGCGATCCTTTTGTAGTAGGATGGGCATTGATTTGTCGTTTTCGTCTGCTTTCCATCCTCAGACTAATGGACAGACGAAGCGAACCAATCAGACTTTGGAGGCTTATTTGAGGTGTTTTGTCTCTGCTGATCAGGACGATTGGGTGACATTCTTGCCGTTGGCTGAGTTTGCCCTTAATAATCGGGCTAGTTCCGCCACCTTGGTTTCGCCTTTTTTCTGCAACTCTGGTTTCCATCCTCGCTTTTCTTTGGGTCATGTGGAGCCTTCTGACTGTCCTGGGGTGGATTCTGTGGTGGATAGGTTGCAGCAGATCTGGAATCATGTGGTGGACAACTTGAAGTTGTCACAGGAGAAGGCTCAGCGCTTTGCCAACCGCCGCCGCGGTGTGGGTCCCCGACTACGCGTTGGGGATTTGGTATGGCTTTCTTCCCGCTTTGTTCCTATGAAGGTCTCCTCTCCCAAATTTAAACCTCGTTTTATTGGGCCTTACAAGATATTGGAAATCCTTAATCCTGTATCTTTTCGTCTGGATCTTCCTGTGTCGTTTGCTATTCACAATGTATTTCATAGGTCCTTGTTGCGGCGGTACATTGTGCCTGTAGTTCCTTCTGCTGAGCCTCCTGCTCCGGTGTTGGTTGAGGGCGAGTTGGAGTACGTGGTGGAGAAGATCTTGGATTCTCGCCTCTCCAGGCGGAGGCTTCAGTACCTGGTCAAGTGGAAGGGCTATGGTCAGGAGGATAATTCCTGGGTGGTCGCCTCTGATGTTCATGCGGCCGATTTAGTTCGTGCCTTTCATGCCGCTCATCCTGATCGCCCTGGTGGTCGTGGTGAGGGTTCGGTGACCCCTCACTAAGGGGGGGGTACTGTTGTGAATTTGCTTTTTGCTCCCTCTAGTGGTTACTAGTTTTTTGACTCTGGTTTTTCTGTCATTCCTTTTATCCGCACCTGGGTCGTTAGTTAGGGGTGTTGCTATATAAGCTCCCTGGACCTTCAGTTCAATGCCTGGCAACGTAGTTATCAGAGCTAGTCTGCTGTGCTCTTGTCTACTGATCCTGGTTCCAGTTATATCAGCTAAGTCTGCCTTTTGCTTTTTGCTATTTGTTTTGTTTTTGTATTTTTGTCCAGCTTGTTCCAAATCTATATCCTGACCTTTGCTGGAAGCTCTAGGGGGCTGGTGTTCTCCCCCCGGACCGTTAGACGGTTCGGGGGTTCTTGAATTTCCAGTGTGGATTTTGATAGGGTTTTTGTTGACCATATAAGTTACCTTTCTTTATTCTGCTATCAGTAAGCGGGCCTCTCTGTGCTAAACCTGGTTCATTTCTGTGTTTGTCATTTCCTCTTACCTAACCGTCATTATTTGTGGGGGGCTTCTATCCAGCTTTGGGGTCCCCTTCTCTGGAGGCAAGAAAGGTCTTTGTTTTCCTCTACTAGGGGTAGCTAGATTCTCCGGCTGGCGCGTGTCATCTAGAATCAACGTAGGAATGATTCCCGGCTACTTCTAGTGTTGGCGTTAGGAGTAGATATATGGTCAACCCAGTTACCACTGCCCTATGAGCTGGATTTTTGTATTCTGCAGACTTCCACGTTCCTCTGAGACCCTCGCCATTGGGGTCATAACAGGGCTCATGGCACCAGACAAACTGTTAGTTAAGGTGCAGAACAAATTTAGGTGGACGAGAAAGAAGAAGTGATGGACGAGCAACAGTCAGGACATGAACAGGATAATGATACTATCTCTGTTGTCCGTAGTTGGTGGGAAGGGACAGGTTAAGCAATCTTGAGTGATATAATGCCACCAACACACCATGGACTTGCATCTCATGGAAGCGCCTGACAAATGAGTGCCTTTTTTCTGCACTATCTTCAACAACATGCCTGTATTCTTAGGGCTAGAAATAGTGCTGACTACTGATTTGCCATTCTGGTAGATCCACGGTACAAGAGCAAATTTTGCCAGAAGCTTCCTCCCTTGGAAAGGGACGTGTGCATGCTGGAGTATTAAAACACACTTGTAGATAATCATAAGAGTTGTTTTCCCCAAGACAGTAGTGAGGCACACAGTGTGCATCACAGTTCTAGACTTCCAACCCCAGGAACGTCATCACAAAAACATTAGCAGCAGTGTAAGTGACACAAGCAATTTCTGTGAAATTTCATTTCACACTTTTTTAGACTAGCCCATGCACCAGCAGAACAGAGTACAAGTCCGACACGTTGTGATTGACTGGAGAGGATGGTGCAGGAGTATCTTGAGCTCAATATAAATGCCATCAGGGGGAATTTGGACCCTTTTGGATTTTGGTCTTCAAAAATGGAAGAGTGGCCAGCCAGACTAGGCGATGGTGTCTTTTTTAGTTTCATGCACTGATCTCGCGTTATTGAAGTCTGTGCCACC